>NC_086444.1:577945519-578308019 GCF_028390025.1 Pseudophryne corroboree | reverse complement strand
GATGTCATCAAAGATTCTTGGTCTAATTTTAACACCAATAGGGTTGGAGGGGGAGGATTAATCAATTAAACAACAATTGCAGCTGGGGGGAGGAAAATCTATGGATAATGTAAGTCAATGCAAGGTAGAGTTATGAAAGACCAGTCTCATTTTGCAAAAACTGCTGGCAACTATGACAGTCCTTCACCATTTGTCTGGTTCTGAAACAGGCTGATGGTATTGTGCTACATGGACATGGCTGTGATCACCTGTCAGCTCAGAGTATCTGTGTGTGCCTGCCATTTTTATATTTATATCCTGCCCACTGCTGGACACAGAGCATAAACAATTATTGTGGCACCAGCTGCTGTCACCAAGGAGGTCATGGAAATCAACAAGAGATGGCAGAAACAAGCACAGTTAAATTGTATTTGTGTGCAATGTATGTACGGTGTGCTGTGTGTGCAATATGTATGTGTGATGTACTATATATGTGTGTGTGCAATGTGTGTGTGGTGTGCTATGTAATTTACATGAGTGTCCGCAATGTGTATGTGTGTATGGTTTCTAATGTATGTGTGTGTAGTGTGCTCTGTGTGCAAAGTGTATGTGGTGTACTATGTATGTGTACAGTGTGCTATCGTGTGTAATGTGCCTAGGCGTGCGCACGGGGTGTATCGTGTGCGCACAGGCACCCTCTAATGCCCCCCCCCCCGCATAACACGCCTGCTACTACAGCAGTACGCACACAGACTGCGCTGCTCAACGCTGCCTGGGCTGCCTGTCACACAGTCACCGGTGCTATCTTTCCCCACTGTGACACCCCCTCTCGTCATGCCAGACAACCGGTCAGATAGACTCACAGACCGCCTCGCGATGTGACGCGCTGACGTCAAACCGCGCGCCCTCCCTTCCTCCCCACCCACCCTGCGCTGTCCTCCCGCCTGTGCGCCTCAGTTTCTCCATGACACGTGTGCCCTACCTTGCCATTACTACACACGCCAGCAGGACAGTGGACTGGACACAGCTGAGCCTGCCTGATTCTTTCTGAGGCAGAGAGTGAGTAAGTCACTGCTTACTGTGTGCTGCAGGGGCCAGCCGGGGAAGGAAGTGGGGATACATTTCTGTATATAAAAAAAAAGGGTTAACTCATGGCATATATATATATATATATATATATATATATATATATATAAGCAAAGCATGCAGTAGTTTCCTGTAGAGATGAGCGGGTTTGTTTACACGGGTCCGAGGCAGGCTTGGTTGTTCCCGCCTGACTCGGAAAACCCGAACGAGGCAAAACGTCATCATCCCGCTGTCGGATTCTCGCGAGATTCGGATTTCATATAAAGAGCCGCGTGTCGCCGCCATTTTCACTCGTACATTGTAGAGAGGACGTGGCTACGTTCTCTCAGTGGCAAATCTCAATATCAGTGCTCAGTATCAGTGCTTATTGCTGCTCAGTAATACAAGTACAGTGTCTCTCTTGTACTGCATCTTGCTGCTCAGTATCAGTTCTCAGTAGTATCATCATCAGTGCTCATTGTCTTGTGCTGCATTGTGGTGCTCAGTAATACTACAGTACATTACTAATATACTAGTCCAGTGTCTTGTGCTGCATCTTGCTGCTCAGTGTCAGTTCTCAGTAGTATCATCATCAGTGCTCAGTACCACTGCTCATTGTCTTGTGCTGCATTGTGGTGCTCAGTAATACTACAGTACATTACTAATACTAGTCCAGTGTCTTGTGCTGCATCTTGCTGTACAGTGTCAGTTCTCAGTAGTATCATAAATCAGTGCTCAGTACCACTGCTCATTGTCTTGTGCTGCATTGTGGTGCTCAGTAATACAACAGTACATTACTAATATACTAGTCCAGTGTCTTGTGCTGCATCTTGATGCTCAGTGTCAGTTCTCAGTAGTATCATCATCAGTGCTCATTGTCTTGTGCTGCATTGTGGTGCTCAGTAATACTACAGTACATTACTAATATACTAGTCCAGTGTCTTGTGCTGCATCTTGCTGCTCAGTGTCAGTTCTCAGTAGTATCATCATCAGTGCTCAGTACCACTGCTCATTGTCTTGTGCTGCATTGTGGTGCTCAGTAATACTACAGTACATTACTAATACTAGTCCAGTGTCTTGTGCTGCATCTTGCTGTACAGTGTCAGTTCTCAGTAGTATCATAAATCAGTGCTCAGTACCACTGCTCATTGTCTTGTGCTGCATTGTGGTGCTCAGTAATACAACAGTACATTACTAATATACTAGTCCAGTGTCTTGTGCTGCATCTTGCTGCTCAGTGTCAGTTCTCAGTAGTATCATCATCAGTGCTCATTATCACTGCTCATTGTCTTGTACTGCATTGTGGTGCTCAGTAATACAACAGTACATTACTAATATACTAGTCCAGTGTCTTGGGCTGCATCTTGCTGCTCAGTGTCAGTTCTCAGTATTATCATCACCAGTGCTCAGTATCACTGCTCATTGTCTTGTGCTGCTTTGTGGTGCTCAGTAATACTACAGTACATTACTAATATAATAGTCCAGTGTCTTGTGCTGCATCTTGCTGCTCAGTGTCAGTTCTCAGTAGTATCATCAGCAGTGCTCAGTACCACTGCTCATTGTCTTGTGCTGCATTGCGGTGCTCAGTAATACTACAGTACATTACTAATATACTAGTCCAGTGTCTTGGGCTGCATCTTGCTGCTCAGTGTCAGTTCTCAGTATTATCATCATCAGTGCTCAGTATCGCTGCTCATTGTCTTGTGCTGCATTGTGGTGCTCAGTAATACTACAGTACATTACTAATATACTAGTCCAGTGTCTTGTGCTGCATCTTGCTGCTGTAGGGTGCTGTGGTAGTGTCCTGTCACTGTGCATAGGTCATCCTCATTCCAGTCACAGTGGTATCTGGTATCTATCTAGTGGTATCTAATTCCAGACATTACCGCCATCTAATTCCAAATGTGGAGGGTAAAATAGGGAAAGATCAAGATCCACTTCTACCTAGTGCTGAAGCTGCACCCACTAGTCATGGCAGAGACAATGAAATGCCATCAACGTCGTCTGCCAAGGCCGATGCCCAATGTCATAGTAGAGAGCATGTAAAATCCAAAAAGCAAAAGTTCAGTAAAATGACCCAAAAATCTAAATCAAAACTCTAAATTAAAATCGTCTGAGGAGAAGCATAAACTTGCCAATATGCCATTTACAACACGGAGTGGCAAGGAATGGCTAAGGCCTTCTCCTATGTTCCTCATGACTAGTGGTTCAGCTTCATATGAGAATATGAAAAGAGTTAAGCTGGCAAAAGCACAGCAAAGAACTGTGCGTTCTTCTAAATCACAAATCCCCAAGGAGAGTTCAGTTGTGTCGGTTGCGATGCCTGACCTTTCCAACACTGGACGGGAAGAGGTGGCTCCTTCCACCATTTGCACGCCCCCTGCTGGAAGGAGCACCCACAGTCCAATTCCTGATATTCAAATTGAAGATGTCACTGTTGAAGTACACCAGGATGAGGATATGGGTGTTGCTGGCGCTGAGGAGGAAATTGACGAGGAGGATTCTGATGGTGATGTGGTTTGTTTAAGTCAGGCACCCGGGGAAACACCTGTTGTCCATGGGACGAATAAGGCCATTGACATGCCTGGTCAAAATAAAATAAAAAATCACCTCTTCGGTGTGGAATTATTTCAACAGAAATGCAGACAACAGGTGTCAAGTTGTGTGTTGCCTTTGTCAAGCTGTAATAAGTAGGGGTAAGGATGTTAACCACCTAGGAACATCCTCACTTATACGTCACCTGGAGCGCATTCATCAGAAGTCATTGACAAGTTCAAAAACTTTGGGTGACAGCGGAAGCAGTCCACTGACAACTAAATCCCATCTTCCTCTTGTACCCAAGCTCCTGCAAACCACACCACCAACTCCCTCAATGTCAATTTCCTCCTTAGACAGGAATGCCAATAGTCCTGCAAGCCATGTCACTGGCAAGTCTGACAAGTCCTCTCCTAACTGGGATTCCTCCGATGGATCCTTGAGTGGAACGCCTACTGCTGCTGGCGCTGCTGTTGTTGCTGCTGGGAGTCGATCGTCATCCAAGAGGGGAAGTCGGAAGACCACTTGTACTACTTCCAGTAAGCAATTGACTGTCCAACAGTCCTTTGCGAGGAAGATGAAATATCACAGCAGTCATCCTGTTGCATAGCGGATAACTCAGGCCTTGACAACTATGTTGGTGTTAGACATGCGTCCGGTATCCACCGTTAGTTCAAAGGGACTTAGAGAATTGCTTGAGGTAGTGTGTCCCCGGTACCAAATCCCATCTAAGTTCCACTTCTCTAGGCAGGCGATACCAAAAGATTGAGAGATATGTAGCAGAAGATTTAGTGCCAAAGGGTCTAAGAATCCACAAATCCTGCACTTTCAAAACAGAGAATGACAGTTTTGATAAAGAATGGGGTATCATTTTAAATAAATGTTCTCTATCCTTAATGGAATTAATAATTAATGAAAGAAAACAAGAATCAGCAAGGATAGAAAAAACCATCAGTGAGTTAACCACTCTAATAGAACCCTTTCGTGAATTAAAAGAGTGTAAGGAATTAGAAAAAGAATTAGAATATAGAATTGTCAAAAAAGAAAAAGAAATTATAACAAGAAAACAAAATAAATATAATAGAGATATTAAAGATATTGAAAAAGAAGATACAGAAGAAATCGAAGAGATTGATAGTTTGATCACCATTGATCAGGAGGAATATAATACTCCATCCTACTGTCCCGTTCATACCCCACTGTTCAATCGCAGGAGGCCATCACCACGACAAAATAGAAAGATACATTTTAGGGATCCAGACAAACGACTCCAATATGGAGAAAGATCTAAACCAAGGGGACATCAAGAAGAAAAAAGAGATTACAGGGAAAGACATCAAGAAAAAGAAAGAAATTACGGGGAAAGAAAAGAGAACTGGGAAAGAAGAGATCAGTGGAACAACCCCAGAAATAAACAAAGAATCCCCCGTCGAAGATTGTCTACAACTGGAAGTTATGAAGAAAATCCCCGCTTTCAAAGACCAGACCACTATTCGATAAAAACATCGAATAGGTTTAACACTCTGAACAGGGAGGTTTTTTTAGAGCAGAGCCAAAGGAAAAAAAACAGATGGAGATAAAGAAAAGAACACATAGAGGGAAAAGAGGAAATGGAAAATCCAAAAGAATAAATAAAGAAACAAACTCTACATTTAGATCCTTGGAAAACCACTCTGTAAAGATCTTCAACCTTAGTCAACATGAATTAAAGGACAATGAAATAATTATTCTACAGAAAGGCCTCAAGTTCGCCCCAGTGAATAAACTGAACAAGTTTGACACATATGTAGATATTCAAAAATTTGTCAGGAATCTGACTTTGAAAAAGTATTTTGCTAGTCAAAAAGTAGCTCAAAATGGAGATATCTCAATTGTCAAACCTAAATCCACATTCAATCCCACCTTCAGTCGGGGTTGTTTTGTAGAATCATTTAACAGAATTGTCTGCGCAGAAGTAGACAAGATCAACGAAAAGAAATCATTCAATCAGAACATCACCAAGGAAGAACAAGAAGCCATAACGAGTCTTGAAAAAAATGAAAACATTACAATTAAACCAGCGGACAAGGGAGGAGGGGTCGTTATCATGGACACCTGCAAATACAATCAAGAAATTTTGAGGCAACTGGAAGATCGGACAACGTATGGCCTTTTAAGAAGCAATCCCACAGACCGGATTGAGAAAAACCTCATCTCTCTGGTGAACAAATATGAAGAAAACGGGACTATTACGGATTTGGAGAGGAAATACCTCATAAGAGAACATCCGGTACTACCTGTCATATACGTTCTACCCAAAATACACAAGGATCCAAAAAAAAACCCAGGTCGTCCCATAATTGCAGGCACAGACTCTTTATCATCCAACCTGTCCCAATTTATAGATGCCCATCTCCAGCCAGAAGTACTCAAGATCCCCTCATACATTAAAGATACCATTGACACCATTAACCAGCTGAAGAGAGTAAAAGTCACCGATCAACATCTACTAATAACTGCAGATGTTTCGTCTCTTTACACGATCATAGATCACCAGGTGGGAATTACGGCAGTCAAATACTTTTTGAGGAAAAATAACGAGATTGTAAATGAAAAAAAACTGGAGTTCATTAAAGAATCCATTGCCTTCATCCTGGAAAACAATTTTTTCTGGTATAATAATCAATACTATATACAGAAAAAGGGTACAGCTATGGGCACTAAATTTGCCCCGTCTTACGCAAACCTGTTTATGGGTTGGTGGGAGGACCAAGTAATTTGGCACAACAACCCATGGAGGGATAACATCTCCCTATGGATTCGTTTTATAGATGATATCCTTTTTGTGTGGACAGGAGACAAAGAAAGTCTGGAAGAATTCTGTAGATCGCTCAACATTAACTCATATAACATTCAATTAACTTATAATATCAGTTCCACGGAAGTGAATTTCCTCGATCTCACCATTTACAAAGAAGGAGAATCACTGATCACACGGAATTTCACCAAACCCACCGACAGTAATTCCTATATTCCTGTGACCAGTCACCATCATCCTCAATGGCTTAAAAACATTCCCAAAGGACAAATACAAAGAATACGAAGAAATTGCACAAAGAAAGAAGTGTTCTCTGATCAAATTGAGGTTATGAAAGAAAAACTCCTGGTTAAAGGATATGATAAATCTCCTATTGATAAAGCTATAGAGGAGTTTGAAGAAACATCACAACAGTCCCTTTTGAAATATAAGGATAAATCCAAACAGGAGGAAAAACCCATAATACCATTCATCACAACCTTTAATAATAAATACAGGACGATTGAACACATCATGAGAAAAAACTGGTATATATTGAAACAAGATCCCATTCTTAAAGACATCATACCATCGAAACCCAGATTCGTGTACAGAAAAGCACCTAATTTAAGAAATAGATTAGTTAAAAGTGCCATACCTGAGAAAAGGACAGGAAGAATCAAGACGAAAGGTTTTCACAGATGTGGTTCATGTATTGTGTGCATTTCTCATACTAAACAACCTACTAAAATGGTTGAGTATATTTCCAACTCCACCAAAAAAACATTTAAGATCAATGAATTTATTACTTGCAACAGCCCAAATTGCATCTACCTAATAGAATGCATTTGTGGCCTCCAATACATAGGGAAAACCTCAAGAAAACTCAGAGAAAGATGGGCCGAACATCTAAGAAACATTAAAAAAGGTTTCCCCAACCATTCACTTTCTCAACACTTTTCGTTAAAACATAACTGCTCCCTTTCCAGCATTAAGAGCATTATAGGGATAAAAAAAGTAGACGGTCATTGGAGGACCAAGGGCAAAGAAACCTTTTTAGCGAAGGCAGAAATGAGAGCAATACACGAGGTTAAAACCTTAGAACCATGGGGCTTAAACGCCGAATTTGAACTTAAATGGTTCCTGTAAGGCTCAATTAAATTTAATTGTTCTCCAATCATCTATTCCCACTCCATAAACTGCCCAGTCCATTTGAAAACATCACATTTTCGTTTATTAAAAACCCCCACATGAATCAGGGTTGAATATAATATATTCATATGAATTTTGATTTTGTTTGGGGGGTGTATGTCCAATTGTTATTTGCGAGTTTTTTAAATGATCCTTTTTAAGGTTGTTTTCAGATAGGTTTTATATTTTATTATTCATTTAATATTTTTTTATAAATTATGAATGTTTAGATGGGTAATGGAAGTGTCCCCACTAAATCCGGGGTGACAGTATAAATACCTATTTCAAAACAATAGGGATTCCAGTATCAAAACCAATTACTGGACCATTGTCATTTGATTTATATGTTTATTTTTTCTGGTTCATTGTATCAATTTTCCAGCATTTTAATTTTCCTATTAATTAAACCATCAGTTTCGGGAAAACCGGAAGTCGCGGGATGCGTTCCATCTATGTGGAACGCACCGCGACTTAAAGCCCTTTTCTAGAAACAAGAAGTACATCCAGCGGAAGGGCGGATAACGTGGCAATTGTCACTTATCAACTCAATGATTTTTTATTATTAGAATTAGCGGGACTACGAGTTCCGTCAAACCCGGAAGTCACGGGATGCGTTCCATCTATGTGGAACGCATCAACACATACCGCCCCTTGCTAGGAATAAAAAGCATGTCCGGCGGAAGGGAGATTAATGCGGCCTGTCACTACTCCCTCCGGACTGCAATCCCGGCTCATACGCGTCACTTCCGGTGGAACCGGAAATGACGCTTTGCGTTCCAAAGGATGGAACGCAAAGAAAAAAAACCGTTTTTCTAGCTATTTAATCTATTTAATGTATTAAAAACACTTTTAGCAGTTAAAAAGAGGGATATATAACTAATACACTCCACCATGTAATAACATTATTTGTGGGGAACTATTTGTATTATCTTAAAAGTTTTTTTACATCCAAAACGGTTAGCCACACCCCCTATAACAGGAAGTGGGTGTGTTTCAATTGTTCAGCTATAAAAATCTGGTTATCCTCATACTATTCACACCTTGACAAAGACCTGATTGGTTGAAACGCGTTGGTGCCCTTGCTGCCCAGGACCTGGTGAAGGTACAGCTCTATAGGGGGGAGCTCAACAAATACCCTTACTTGCTATTTACTGTGCCTTCCTGGAAGGTCATTTGTGGTACGCATTTTAATTGTAAAATACTGTTTTTTTGAATAAACTTGTAGAAGTCTGCACCATGATTCCCCATTATTTGTTTTGCATGCACCTATACTGAGGAGCCAGACAAGGAATCATATACGGTGGGAATGACTTACTACAAACAATAAGGAGGATACCAGATAAGCAACCGATTGTTTTTTCATTTTGGACTTTGACTGGACTTTATACATTTCATGAACTTATTACGAGACTTTTCTCTTTTGTTTTATTTCTTTTGTGAGAAATAAGACGTATGGTATATATACTAATGTGAAGATTTCTGGTGGATAAAAAAATCATCTCACATATAATCAAAAAATTGTTTTATGGTGTTTACCACACCCTAAAAAAGTGTGCTATATACCCTTTCTAGTGCGCAGGAATTCTTTCCCCTTCTTTTTGAAAAATGTACACAGATGTCAGAAAAAGTGTCCTCAGTGTCCTAAAAAATGCAGTTGTACCCACTGTCCACTTGACCACGGACATGTGGACAAATGGAGCAGGGCAGACTAAGGACTATATGACTGTGACAGCCCACTAGGTAGATGTATTGCCTCCCACAGCAACAACAGCGGCGGCACCAGTAGCAGCATCTCGCAAACGCCAACTCATTCCTAGGCAGGCTACACTTTGTATCACCGCTTTCCATAAGAGGCACACAGCTGACAACCTCTTACGGAAACTGAGGAACATCATCGTAGATTGGCTTACCCCAATTGGACTCTCCTGGGGATTTCTGATATCGGACAACGCCACCAATATTGTGCGTGCATTACATGTGGGCAAATTCCAGCACGTCCCATGTTTTGCACATACAATTAATTTGGTGGTGGCGAATTTTCTGAAAAACGACAGGGGCGTGCAGGAGATGCTGTCGGTGGCCAGAAAAATTGCATGCCACTTTCGGCATTTAGCCACCGCGTGCCAAAGACTGGAGCGCCAGCAAACACTCATGAACATGCCCTGCCATCAGCTGAAGCAAGAGGTGGTAACGAGGTGGAATTCAGCCCTCTATATGCTTCAGAGAATGGAGGAGCAGCAAAAGGCCATTCAAGCCTATACATCTGCCAACGATATAGGCAAAGGAGGGGGAATGCACCTGACTCAAGCGCAGTGGAGAATGATTTCCATGTTGTGCAAGGTTCTCCAACCCTTTGAACTTGCCACACGTGAAGTCAGTTCAGACACTGCCAGCCTAAGTCAGGTCATTCCCCTCATCAGGCTTTTGCAGAAGAAGCTGGAGAGATTGAAGGAGGAGCTAAAAGGGAGCAATTCCGCTAGGTGTGTGGGACTTGTGGATGGAGCCCTTCATTCGCCTAAGTAGGATTCACGGGTGGTCAATCTGTTGAAATCAGAGCACTACATTTTGGCCACCGTGCTCGATCCTAGGTTTAAAGCCTACGTTGTATCTCTCTTTCCGGCAGACACAAGTCTGCAGATGTTCAAAGACCTGCTGGTGAGACAATTGTCAAGTCAAGCGGAACGTGACCCGCCAACAGCTCCTCCTCATTTTCTACCACCACTGGAGCTGCCAGGAAAAGGATAAAATATCCAAAACCACCAGCTGGTGGTGATGCAGGGCAGTCAGGAGCAAGTGCTGACATCTGGTCCAGACTGAAGGACCTGCCAACGATTACTGACATGTCGTCTACTGTCACTGCATATGATTCTGTCACCATTGAAAGAATGGTGGAGGATTATATGAGTGACAGCATCACTGTAGGCATGTCAGACAGTCCGTACGTATACTGGCAGGAAAAAGAGGCAATTTGGAGGCCCTTGCACAAACTGGCTTTATTTTACCTACGTTGCCCCCGTTGTACTCCGAAAGAGTTTTTAGTGCAGCCGGTCACCTTGTCAGCGATCGGCGTAGGAGATTACTTCCAGAATATGTGGAGAAGATGATGTTCATTAAAATGAATTATAATAAATTCCTCTGTGGAGACATTTACCAGCAATTGCCTCCAGAAAGTACACAGGGACCTGAGATGGTGGATTCCAGTGGGGACGAATTAATACTCTGTGAGGAGGGGGATATACACAGTGAAAGGGGTGAGGAATCGGACGATGAGGAGGAGGTGGACATCTTGCCTCTGTAGAGCCAGTTTGTGCAAGGAGAGATTGATTGCTTCTTTTTTGGTGGGGTCCCAAACCAACCAGTCATTTAAGCCACAGTCATGTGGCAGACCCTGTCGCTGAAATGATTGGTTTGTTAAAGTGTGCATGTCCTGTTTATACAACATAAGGGTTGTATAAACAATTAGACAATTCCATCTTGCACCTCTTTTTATTTATCTCTGCATCATGTGCTGTTTGGGGCCAATTTTTTTAAGTGCCATCCTGTCTGACACTGCAGTGCCACTCCTAGATGGGCCAGGTGTTTGTGCCGCCCACTTGGGTCGCTTAGCTTAGTCATCCAGCGATCTCGGTGCAAATTTTAGGACTAAAAATAATATTGTGGGGGGCGTGGCCTAGCTGCACTGTGGAGAGGTCGCTTTCTCACAGAGCTCCTGCCTTACCCGGCTAATTATCCCCTTGCCGGGCGAACACCTTAACACAGCCTGCTCGCAGGGCCTACCCACCCTTCCTAACACACTTCGGGAACGGCCGCTGACGGTTGCGGAGCCGGGGGGCCGCTAGTTCGGTCCTCGCGGGTTGCGGCCTAGGCGGACCTTGAAGCCGGGGACTCGAGTGCTGCGCCTGCCCGGATCTGGAGCTCCGGGACACGGACGTCCCGCGGGGTAGAGCCCACACCTTGGGGACTGACTTTTCCTGCTCCCCCACCGCCCGCTCACCTCTGTGGTGCCTGAAATACCTGAGGGCTGGGTCTGCTGTCCGGGAGGAGAGCCGGAGCTGCGGGCATCGGCCGAGAGGAGCTGCCTTCTAGACGCTGCAGCGGCCATCTTGGATTCCCGGGCTCGGGCTGTCCCGGAGTGTTGCCGTGGGGGACCCCGACTGCGGGCTGTACGGACCCAGTGCCGCTGTGTGCCCCTTCTGCCCTGCTGCTGAGGAGTCCTGGAGCTGGGAGGATACACAGCATCACGACTCCTACGAGCTGTGAGGGGATCCAGGCGACGCCATTTTACTTTCTGGCACTGCGCTAAAGAGGTGAGTGAGTTGTGCTGTTATATAGCTCACTAGCCCTCTCATTCCGTGCTCTAACTCCCTGGGTTAAATCCCCCTTCACAGCCTCATTCTGCTTTACATTAATGGGAACAATACTGTGCTGCTGCTGCTGCTGCTGCTGCTGTGGGGACACACTTCCTGGCACCTGTTTTCCCCCCCTCAGTACATTTTTCTATTTGCTGGAGACGAGCCTGCAGAGCGCTATGCCCTCGCTGTGCGCTCTCCTGTAACGCTGAGACGCTCCACCCTGCATTCCTGCACTTCTGCGACTCCAATGTGGTGCCCCAGCTTATGCCCCTGCATCACATAGCTGTGGGACTCTTAGTGACCTCTACGTGGATCTTAGCCTACGGGCCACCTCGCATCTATTTGGGCTCACTGCACCGAGCGTCGGTTTATAACCCAGCATTACATTGTGCCCGGCTGGGTTCACCCGCCTTTCCTCTGTGAATTGTCTTCTGATTTATCTACACCCACGCATTATAGTACACCCGGCTGGGCTTCCCCGGCCATATTCTGTGAACTGCCTATGATGTGATCTCGAAATGTGATACACCCGGTCCTGTGGGTGAGTCTAATGCTTTAGGAGCTTTCCCGTCCCTGACCAGGTGTTGACTACCCAGCTGCCTCATCCCTCGCCATCACTATGCCTAAAGGAGGGAAAAAATCCAATGCCCATAACTTGGTGGGCTACTTCAAAAATTCCACCCCGTCCTCTACTCGGAAATCATCATCACCTCCGCCCACGCCAGCAACATCTGACCGTGACTCAGACAACGACTCTTCCTCCACCCCTGCCACTAAAGCGGATGTCGCTCTTCTCCTGTCCGAGATGCGCAATATAAAGAAGTCAATCCGTGCGGAGGTGCAGGAGGCTATTTCCGGTCTGAAAACAGACGTGGATAGTTTGGGCACTAGAGTTGACGCTGTGGAAAGGAAACAAGAGGAGCTTATCGCCTTTCAACAAGAATCGGAACAGGAGATAGCTCAAATGCGCACAGATGTTATGCTACTAGCGGATAAGCAAGTGGATATAGATAATAGAGGCCGTCGGAACAATCTTCGAATCCGCAACGTCCCCGAGACGGTAGAACAGACCCACCTCACTGATTACCTGCTTCGCCTGTTCCGCTCACTCGCTCCCTCAGTTCCTGACGACATGCTACTCCTAGATAGGGCACACAGGGCCCTGCGTCCTAGATCTCAAGATGCTAAAACGCCGAGGGATGTAATCCTACGTTTTCATTATTTTGCGGTCAAAGACCAAGTCTACGCCAAAGCTCGGATGTCTCCAACCATATCTTTCGAGGGCTCCGATCTCCTAGTCTTCCAAGACCTGTCACCGGTTACGTTGAATAGACGAAGAGAATTAAAGGACATAACTAAAACCCTGAGAGACAACAATGTCAGGTACAGATGGGGCTTCCCCTTTGCCCTACATGTCAGATCTGATGGTAAAGTCCTCTCAGCTAGATCCCCAGATGAGGCCCTTCAACTACTCCGCCACTTGAACATCTCCGGCCCCCTGTCTACCTCTCAAAGCACTCCCCCAGTCAACACCTCTCCTTCCCTCAAAGCCCCGACCCCCGATTGGAACACTGTTGGTTCTACCTCCCATACCTCTAAGATTACATGACTCTGCACCTGGTACTGCCCTTGAGCGGGCCTTATCCCCGCAATGACTATCACCGGATTTCCGGATATCTTTTGATGCTCCATTAGTGTCTATACATTCTGCAGAGCACTATGTAAAGTTAATGTTTGCAGGTTTTTTGTTTGCATTTCTATGTTTGTGAGGGTTGGGCCTGTTTGGGTCCTGGGACCGGGGGCCTCCGCGGTTGGCCGCGCGGTCCCCAGCCCCGGGTGACCCGACCGGTTCACGCTCTTTTTTTATGTGTTCCTAAATAGCCTGAATGTTACTGTTTTGTTTTTGGTGTGTTTTTTTTTTTTTTTTCTTCTCCTTTCTCCCTCCCCAGCGATTATATGCCTACCCCTCTGACCTCCATATCTTCTAAGGGCGGGTGGTCGCCACACCATGTTTACTCCCTGCTCTTTTAGATTTGCTCTCCCTCCTTGCCTTCCCCCTCCTCTCCCCCCCCCCTCCCCTCCCCTTTAGCTCCTCCAGCCTTCTAACTACAATTTGCACTCCGCATGAGTATTGCCCACGCACGGGACCCGGTCCTCACAACCCTCTCCTCTGAGCGGCTGGGTTCACCCATCCCCCATTCGACCTCTACGGTCGACGTCGGACGAATTAGGCAGTGGGCCTGTTCTTTCCCTGGGTCCGACAGGCGAGAATAGATTCTCTATGTTTGTTAATCGCAATCATTACCTTAAACCTCTTTCTTCTCTGTTCTCTTTCTACCTATCATCTTCCTTCTCAGGTCTTCTTCCCTTCTTTTCCCCCTCTCTCTTCGGGGGTTCCGCCGGTGCGCTTCAGTCTGAGTGGTGCTCCACTTTTTTACCATGGTTCTTAGAATAGTTTCCCTGAACACAAAAGGCCTGAACAGTCCACATAAACGCTCTCTTCTATTTCAGTCCCTCAAACAACTCAGTGGCGATGTAATATTCTTACAAGAGACCCACTTTTTGGGCGCATCACACCCTGAACTTAGGTCTAAGACCTTCCCGCACACTTTCCATGCTTGCGACCCTATACGCAAAAAGAAGGGGGTCTCTATACTCTTTGCTAACCACCTTACCTTCACCCCCCCCCCCCGATATAATAAGGGACCCTGAGGGCAGATATCTATTATTAGTGGGACTGTTGAATGGGATCCCATACACATTCCTGAATGTTTATGCTCCAAACCAACTTCTGGCCCCCTTTTTCCATTCCCTGAATAGCCTCCTAGCTCTGCACAGATGCGGTAATGTGGTTTTGGGGGGGGATTTTAATGTGACCCTAGATAGCGCCCTTGACAGATCTAAACCTCTACCTAGATCGATGCGCTCCTCTCATTCACGTAACGCAGCCGCTTTGAATCTCTTGCTTTCCCGACACCTTCTCTTCGACACGTGGAGAGTGAAAGAGTCGACCGCTCGGGATTACACTTACTACTCCTCTATTTATGATGTCTATACAAGACTGGACATGCTCTTTTTGAGTACAGAACCTGCCCAATGCATCCTAGACGCCTCCATTTACCCTAGCACGTGGTCAGACCACGGCCCAGTCACGGTGGACGTCCCAGGTCCACACCCTCCCGCCCGCCGCCCTACATGGCGGTTAAATGACAGAATACTCCTTAATCCCCAAACGAAAGCCCACATAGCCGCCGAAATCTCTCATTACTTTCATACGAACACATCCCCGACTGTCTCTCCTATGTTACTGTGGGATGCCCACAAGGCGGTTATACGAGGATGCCTGATTAGCGCCTCCTCTTATAACAAGAAGGCTAGAACCACCCGTATCCGGGAGCTCTCGGACTTGGTCACATCCCTTTCGCTGAAACACAAAGCGTCTGGGTCAGAAGGGGATCTTTCTGCTTTGTCCTCTGCCAAGGGCGAATTGAACATGCTCTTGACGGCTAAGGTGGAAACAAGCTTGAAATGGCTTAACCAGTCTTTTTACGAAAAGGGGGATAAGGCTGATCGGCTGCTAGCTTCTAGGCTTCGGACTAAGATGGCAAGGAACAACGTCCTGTCTATTCAGTCTTCCCCTGGTAAGAAATATTGTGAGCCTAAACGTATCACAGAGACTTTCTCTCGCTCCTACAAGAAGCTATATAATGCTTACGGACCCTCGCACTCTAGCTCGGATTTTCTTGCGGATGTGCGTGCTTTTCTGGCCCAGTGCCATCTACCTCGCCTGTCCCCAACGGTCTCCGCGGAACTAAACGCTAGGATCTCCGAAGAAGAAATTGCCACCGTCGTTAAAGGTTTAAAACCTAACAAGGCTTCTGGCCCAGATGGCTTCTCAGCCGTCTACTATAAGACTTTTCTGCCCCAGCTTATGCCCCACCTTTCAACACTATTTAACGCAGTCCTGCAGGGTGACTCTTTTTCTAAATCGGCTCTGGAGGCCACGATCATAGTTATCCCCAAGGAAGGCAAAGATGCCTCTAACTGTGCTAACTATAGACCTATATCGCTGCTTAACTCCGATATTAAGATATATGCGAAAATCTTGGCCCTCCGTTTGAACAGCGTATTGCCCCACCTTGTCCATAATGACCAGGTGGGATTCATCCCTGGCCGTCAAGCCCGCGACAATACGAGACGGGTCATCAGCCTTGCCCATCGTATCAACCTCACCCGCACCCCTGCTCTTTTGCTTTCTCTGGACGCGGAGAAAGCATTTGACAGGATAGGATGGCCCTTTATGTTCGAAACTCTTGCCCACTTTGGCTTTCAGGGGGAATTTCTCAGGGGGATTCAGGCTCTGTACTCGGATCCGTCTGCACGGGTTTCCGTGAATGGAGTACTGTCGGACCCCTTGGGCATCTCCAACTGCACCAGACAGGGATGCCCACTCTCACCCCTGATATTTGCTCTAGTAATAGAGCCGTTGGCTGCACGCATCCGGGCTTCGACCGACATTGGGGGATTAGAGGTGGGGAACTCAGTTTACAAGATCTCCCTGTTTGCGGACGACGTCCTCCTTTCGCTCTCCTCACCGCACACCTCATTGCCGAACCTCCTCCATCTTCTATCGGAGTACGGACATGTATCGGGATATAAGGTCAATTGGTCCAAAACGGAAGCTCTCCCCTTCCATATTTCTGCTACCCACCTAGCTCGCATGCAATCCAACTTTAAATTTTCTTGGTGTGATTCTGAAATCCGTTACCTGGGGATCTGTATCACGCGCCGCTACGGTGACCTTTATAAGGCAAACTTCGCCCCCTTGCTTGTCAACATTAAGGCCGATCTCCATAAGTGGCAGTCTCTGATTATTTCCTGGCTGGGCCGAATCATAGCCCTGAAAATGAATATAATCCCCCGTCTACTTTATCTGTTTCAGACGTTGCCTGTGAAAGTTCCGGACTCTGTCCTGGCGCAAGTTCACTCTTGGTTTCTCCGCTTTGTTTGGAAAAATAAAGTCCCTAGGATAGGTTTCTCCACCTTACGTAAACCTGTACAGGAGGGCGGAAGAGGCTTCCCAGATATTCGCCTTTACTATCTGGCCACCCATCTTAGCCAAGCTGTTGCATGGTTTGCCCCTACTCAGAACATTCAATGGCTTCAACTAGAATCTGCACTGGGCCATATTACGTCTCTGTCGTCATTACTCTTATCCTCCCCCAGAGCTAGATCCCCCCATTTGCAACTGCACCCTGTACTGGAATTCTCCTGTCATATATGGGACTATTGTACTCGGCGCTTTCACCTCCTGTCATCTCCCTCTCCGCTTACCCCTCTATGGGATAACCCTTCTTTCACCCCGGGTCAATCTCTGACTCGATCTCGTCCATGGACGGAAAAGAACATCCGCTTCGTACGGGATGTTTTAGCTGGGAGTACGTGCGTGCCTCTATCGGACATCATGACAAAATACGATTTCCCGGAGGCAAACCCTTTTACCTATTTCCAGATAAGACACTTTGTATCTTCTATATTGAATTCTACCCCATTCCAACCTTTATCCACTCTGGAGTCATATAGCTATCATAAACCGCTTGCCCGAGGAATTATCTCCCTACTATACTCCCTTCTCCAGGTAGGAGGGCAGCCGACGACCCCGGCGTATGTTCTCCAGTGGGAGCGGGACCTCGGCCCGCCGCCTGCTGACCATGATTGGTCGGATGTTTTCACTGCTGCCGCACAATCTTCCATCTTAACGTTAGTGAAGGAAAACGCTTACAAAATATTATATAGGTGGTACTTAGTCCCCTCTAGACTCCACAAGATGTTTCCTTCCTCTTCGCCCACGTGCTGGAGGGGATGCGGCGGTCATGGCTCTTTCCTCCACATCTGGTGGACGTGCCCCAAGATCGTGCTATTTTGGGACTCAATCGCGCACTTGATAAGTACAGTGCTCCAATCCCAAATATCTAGAGATCCTTGGTCTTTTCTGTTGGGCCTTCCCGTTATTAACACACCTCCAAATACCGGTAAATTACTGACTCAGATTTTAAATGCTGCTCGCTGCTCAATTGCTCTCCATTGGAAAAAGGAGGAGGCCCCCCCTATTAAGATGGTTATTGATAAAGTATGGTACTTCGCAAGCATGGAAAAAAATCACTGCATACCTCCATAACAGATCCTTCCAGTTTCTTATGGTTTGGGAATTATGGTTTAACTCTCAAGCTCCAGCATGTAGAACGCGCGCCCCTAGGGGCTCCGCGACACTCCTACTGTGATTTTAGGAGTCTCACCTCCCATAGAGAAGATTTGTGACCGTCCTTAATAACATATATTTGTGTACCTCAAGCATTGCCTCCTAGGTTACATTGACGCTCCGAGCGGTATCGGCTGTACATAGGGGCGCACCGACGGACCCTCCGACTCTGTCTCTTTTCATCCTTCTCTATACTTTCCTCGCCTTTCCTTTCTCTTCTTCTCTCGCTTTCTCTTTATTCTTCTTCTCCCCACTGATGCAACCACAAGATTTTTTTTTTTTTTTTTTGGTTCCTGAACAATCAAAGTGCTTTGGTCGCTATTGACGAATGCTTTATTTCTACTTCCTTTACTACCAACACGATGTCTTTTTTTTTCTCAATATGGGAACCCCACGATCTCTGTTCTTAGATTATATCTCTGCTATACAAATAATGTTGTTTTGAGGATAAACCCTCCCCACCCGTTGTGGGGGCTAATGTAACCCTGTACAACTTGAAAATTAAATAAACATTTAAAAAAATAATAATAATAATATTGTGAGGTGTTCAGAATACACTGGAAATGAGTGGAAATTATGGTTATTGAGGTTAATACTATAAGATCAAAATGACCCCCAAATTCTATGATTTAAGCTGTTTATGAGGTTTTTTTTTTTTTAAAACACCCGAATCCAAAATGCATCTGAATCCGACAAAAATCCGAAAGGGTGGTTTTGCCAAAACGCGTCCGAATCCAACACACGACCGCGGAACCGAATCTAAAACCAAAACACAAAACACAAAAAATGCCCGCTGCACAGCTCTAGTTTCCTGAGTGCACCTATAATCAGTTAGGGTCTTTGGGCATTTAGCCTCCCTGAAGGCTAATTCGGGCTTTCAGCTGTATGGGCATGTTGAAAATTGCTTGCTCGCACTGCCTGGGGAAAGAGAGAAACCTTCTATTGAAAATCAGTGAGCTGTGCCTGGTAAGCTTCTCCTTGTATTTGTTTTAGTGAGTTAGGATTATCCTGCATTTAGTTAGTGCTACCCAGCAAGGTATTTTTTGCAGACATTTCAGCCTCACTGACAGCAGCACATCCCTGCCTTACTGACAGCAGCACATTCATGCCTCACTGACAGCAGTGCATCCCTGCCTTACTGACAGCAGCACATCCCTGCCTCACTGACAGCAGCACATCTCAGCCTCACTGACAGCAGCGCATCCCTGCCTCAATGACAGCAGCACATCCCTGCCTCACTGACAGCAGCACATCTCAGCCTCACTGACAGCAGCACATTCCTACCTCACTGACCGCAACACATCACTGTCTAACTGACAGTGGCACATTCCTGCCTTACTGACAGCACCACATCCCTGCTCACTGACAGCAGCCATCCCTGCCTCACTGACAGCAGCACATTCCTGCCTCACTGACAGCAGCACATCACCGCTTTACTGACAGCAGCACATCTCAGACTCTCTGACAGCAGCACATCCCTGCCTCACTGACAGCAGCACATCCCTACTTCACTGACAGCAGCACATCACTGCCTCACTGAGAGCAGCACATCACTGCCCTACCGACAGCAGCACATCTCAGCCTCATTGACAGCAGCGCATCCCTGCCTCACTGACAACAGCGCATGCCTGCCTCATTGACAGCAGCATATTCCTGCATCACTGACAGCAGCACATAACTGCCCTACTGACAGCAGCACATCTCAGCCTCATTGACAGCAGCACATCCCTGCCTCATTGACAGCAGCACATCCCTGCCCTACTGATAGCAGCACACCTCAGCCTCATTGACAGCAGCACATCTCAGCCTCATTGACAGCAGCACATCCCTACCTCATTGACAGCAGCACATCACTGCCCTACTGACAGCAGCACATCTCAGCCTCATTGACAGCAGCACATTGCTACCTCATTGACAGCAGCACATCCCTGCCTCACTGACAGCAGCACATCTTAGCCTCATTGACAGCAGCGCATCCCTGCCTCACTGACAGCAGCACATCCCTGCCTCACTGACAGCAGCACATCTCTGCTTCACTGACAGCAGCACATCACTGCCCTACTGACAGCAGCACATTTCAGCCTCATTGACAGCAGCGCATCCCTGCCTCACTGACAACAGCACATGCCTGCCTCATTGACAGCAGCACATCCCTGCCTCACTGACAGCAGCACATCCCTGCCTCACTGACAGCAGCACATCACTGCCCTACTGACAGCAGCACATCTCAGCCTCATTGACCGCAGCACATCCCTGCCTCACTGACAGCAGCACATCCCTGCCTCACTGACAGCAGCACATCCCTGCCTCACTGACAGCAGCACATCACTATCCTACTGAAAGCGGCACATTCCTGCCTCACTGACAGCAGCACATCCCTGCTTCACTGACAGCAGCACATCACTACCTCACTAACAGCAGCACATCACACCTTCACTGACAGCAGCACATCTCAGCCTCATTGACAGCAGCACATCCCTGCCTTATTGACAGCAGCACATCCCTGCCTCACTGACAGACATACACATTACTGACAGAAAAAGTTAAACTATTTTATTCTCTTACACTGTTATCCTGTTTACTGTTTGTACATTAAAAACAATACAAATTAAACATCCTATTCTGAAGTATATTCCCCCTGTCCTGTATCTGTTTCACTCTATGGGGGTCATTCCGAGTTGATCGCTCGCTAGCTACTTTTTGCAGCTAGTAGCCGCCTATAGGGGAGTGTATTTTTGCTTTGCAAGTGTGCGAACGCCTGTGTAGCCGAGCTCTGCAAAAACATTTTGTGCAGTTTCTGAGTAGGTCGGAACTTACTCAGCCCTTGCGATCACTTCAGCCTGTCTGGTCCCGGAATTGACGTTAGACACCCGCCCTGCAAATGCTTGGACACGCCTGCGTTTTTCCAAACACTCCCAGAAAACAATCGGCCGTGCGAATGGATTCTTCATTAAATCCATTGCTCAGCAACGATCCGCTTTGTACCCGTACAACATGCCTGCGCATTGCTGTGCATAGGCATGCGCAGTAGTGACCTGATCGCTGCACCGCATAAAATGGCAGCGTGCGAACAGGTCAGAATGACCCCATATTTCCTCACAATATAAGGCATTTTATAAGGATAGATATACCACTTTATTTGTTCACTTTTCATAGAATGTAAGCTCTCATGAGTAGAGCCCTCTTCCCTCATGTGCTTATACTTTTCTTACTTTAATAATCCTCAACTGCCCAGATCCTGCAGTTTTTTGGCCACCTGGAACTTATCTCTATGTTGTTTACTGGTGTAGATATGCTTACTTGTCCTATATTGTCTTCAACTGTATGTCACTGTTTTCCTGTTTTGACTATGTGCATATGTACTCTGTAATTGGGCGCTGCGGAACCCTTGTGGCGCCATATAAATAAAGGATGATAATAATAATAATAATAATACATTACGAACATTAAACAATTACTTGTATAAAGCCAGTATATTTATATTGCGCTGTGATCTTCAAACCATTAAAATGCAAGGAAAAAACAGTTATTAGGAAAATGAAGTGAAATTAAAATCCCACAGTACCCTGGCTGCATAAGTCTATACAGCCTTAGGGGTATATTCAATTGAAGTTGAAAGCTGCCGTCTGTCGAAAAGACGGCAGTTTTCAACTTTTTTAGGTCGGAAGGGGTTCCGACCTATTCAATCTAACCCCAAATTATTCGTCAAGTCAAGAAATTCGACTTGTCGAAAAGCACGTGGATCTGCGGAATAGCTGCCGATCCGAGTGCTTGTGTCGGTTTTGGCCCCCTTTTCGACCATCTCAATTCGACTTTAAAAAAAAGACGAATTGAGATGCGGGAGCAGAGACGTCGGAGAGATGGGAGATGGCAGATGGGAGAGAGCAGCGCCAGAGGATGTATCACAACCGCCGCTCACAGCAGAGTTCCACCTGGCACCAGCAAGCAAGACGTCGCTTGCTGGAGCCGGGTGGAAGCTGCCATGAGCGTTGGCTGTGATTCGGGAGAGCCGCGGGCAGACGGGGGAGAGCAGCGCTACAGCAGCGGAAGCGTAGCCGGAGGATGTGTCACAGCCGCCGCTCACAGCAGTGTCCACCCGAATCCAGTAAGCGAGGTCTCGCTTGCTGGAGCCGGGTGGATGCTGCCGTGAGCAGCGGCTGTGACACATCCTCCGGTTACACTGCTGTAGTGCTGCTCTTCCCCGTCTGCCTGCAGCTCTCCCCCGCCTAATCTCCCGCATCTCAATTCGACTTTTTTTTAAAGTCGAATTGAGATAGCATTGAATAGCCAAGGTCAGATCCATTTCGACAAATGAATGTAGGAATGGATCCGACTTCAATTGAATATACCCCTTAGACTAATACTTTGTGGAACACCTTTTGCTTTTATCATAGTGGTTATGTAAGTCATTTCAAATAAGGCTCTGTCAACCTGGCATACCTGTACTTTGCGATTCTTTTCCACTTCCCTGCAAAACAGTTCACTGTCCATTAATTGCAGAGGCGTCACCTCTTCCTTTTTAGAAGTCATGCCTTGATTGACTTGGATGTATCCTTTGCATTGCATTTGATGGTGCAATTCCTCTTCATCATCAGTATGCTGACAGAAGACAGAAGGTTTCTTACATAATTATCTTTGTAGCTCAATTTTCCGGCAATGGTGGTCATTCCGAGTTGTTCGCTCATTGCCGTTTTTCGCAACGGAGCGATTAGGTAGAAAATGCGCGTGCGCATGGTACGCAGCGCGCATGCGCTTAGTTATTTTACACAAAACTTAGTAAATTTACACAGGCTCGAGCTACGTTTTTTCAATGCTCGAGAGATCGTAGTGTGATTGACAGGAAGCGGGTGTTTCTGGGCGGCAACATGGCGTTTTCAGGTAGTGTGCTAAAAAATGCAGGTGTGCCAGGTAAAAACGCAGGAGTGGCTGGAGAAATAGGGGAGTGGCTGGGCGAACGCAGGGCGTGTTTGTGACGTCAAACCAGGAACTAAACGGACCGAGCTGATCGCAATCTAGGAGTAGATCTGGAGCTACTCAGAAACTGCAGGGAATTATTTAGTAGCAATTCTGCTAATCTTTCGTTCACTATTCTGCTAAGCTAAGATACACTCCCAGAGGGCGGCGGCCTAGCGTTTGCAATGCTGCTAAAAGCAGTTAGCGAGCGATCAACTCGGAATGAGGGCCAATGGATGAGAATTCTTGGAAAGCCTTCATTGACACAGAAAGGTCTGCATTCACATTTTACTTATCTACATACTTTCCTCAGTTATTATTGCTGGCATATGTGCAGTCTCCCACTGTGCTGAGTTTACTAGTTATGTTTGGATGCACTATTTACGTGAGGTGATTGCCTATTGGTTCAGTCCCAAAGATTTGTTTCCGCATTTGTTAAGACACAGTTTATCTTAGAGACTGATTTTAGGTTCATCTCTCCAATTACAAGGAAAATAGAATTTTTGCATATTTTAATACTGTATTTGGAAATTGAGTGGTTATTATGTATTATAAATTTAATGATAATTTTAATGCTATGCTAAACTACAGTATAATTCTTTTTTAACAGTTCATAGGTTTTCTTGACAATCACTATAATTATACTAACAGCAATATTGTTATTTGTTAGTATCAAAATGAGTAGTAAACTATTAAGGGCCGTACACATGGGGATATTTCTCCCAGAGATGTGTGCTGAGCGATCTAGCACAGAACGCTCAGCACACATTTCTCCCCCTCGCCCAGCACATGTGTGCTGAGCGAGGGGGGTCGTGGGGAACATTAATTTCACCCAGCGGTGAAATGAGCGATCTAACTAGATTTGGCCTGGATGCAGGCCAATCTAGTACCGGCGATAGTGACGTGCGGGGCCGTGTATCGCTATCGCTGTGGGGCATACACACGGAGAGATCCGTGCTAGTCAGATTGCTTAGAAATTGAGCACAGATCTCTCCGTGTGTACCCCCTTTACAGCTAGGAAGGTACTTTGGGGCAGATTTATCACAATCCACAACCCATATGTGGATGTGATAAAATCACCCCAATCTGCAAAGCAATAATTGAATACATCGCAGGAATGTATCGATTATTGCATGCAGAGACAAAGCTTGAGAGAAAGCTTTGTCCCTGTAGATGCACTCCGCAGATTTCACAGGGTATTTTTCACATAAAATACCCTGAGTACCCTGCGAATGCACTGACACCGCAGCCGACACTGCTGGGTATTCCCCTCTAGTACTTACCCGGTGATTGGTGTCCCGGTGTGTTCCCCTGGCTCTGGTCATCTGATCAACGGCTTCCAGATCTTTGGCCCTGTCATCTAACGTTCGCTGTAAATCTCTGTAAGTGGTGGTTTACTGCCGACAACAGATGCCCTGGGTCAGATGACTGAAGGCATGGAGGAGCTCACTAGAGACACTGATCACTTTGTGTGTGTGTGTGTGTGGGGGGGGGGGGGGGGGGTTGTTAAGTAAATTTGTAAAAGAACCTTATTTTTTTTTTTTACTGTGACCAGCCTCTGGTCCTATTAGACACACATGGCTGATCACAGGCACCGGCTCCCAACTCTACTCTGCTTGTCACAGCAGAGAACGGAGTCAGGAACTGCAAGGAGCTTGTGGATATCACTGTCTAAAGATAGTGTAATTATCACAGTGCTGTGGGGGTTATTCAGATTGCATTGCAACTCAATGCGACCACAATATTCCCATGCCTGGCGTCATGTCCCATCCTGCACATGTTTACCCAGCCAATGCACTGCACATTCGGGAGGGCGGTTGGGAGGCCGTTGCCGGGGTGCCACAAGGAAAAATGGGGGCTGGTCGGCGGTATTATACTAGTATAACTATTAAAAATACGCCTCTTAATGCCAAAAAGGAACATTGTGTATCATGCAAAGTACAGATGTGTCCCGCTGCATCTTTAATGGCAGGCAAGTGTTATGGTAGTATCAATGAGGGTTGAATTGTAAAAACAACCTTATTTGACCTTACTTATGCGTTCTAATTTAAGTGTTCCGACACAAATGTGTTCATTACGTTCTTTTAGCTGATATGAAACAGGCAAAGAACAGAATAAGCTATTCCCTATTTTTAGAAAACAGATGACCCATTACATTTTTGCTTCCACCATCATGCCAATGTACACTGGCCCATTCACAAAAGTCTATGCACACTACAAATGAATGTTTGCTGTCATTATTCACAACAGACTGCTTATACAGGTTGAGTATCCCTTATCCAAAATGCTTCGGACCAGAAGTATTTTGGATATCGGATTTTTCCGTATTTTGGAATAATTAGATACCATAATGAGATATCATGAAGATGGGACCTAAGTCTTAGCACAGAATGCATTTATGTTTCATATACACCTTATACACACAGCCTGAAGGTCGTTTTAGCTAATATTTTTTAATAACTTTGTGCATTAAACAAAGTATGTGTATATTCACACAATTCATTTGTTTCATATACACCTTATAGGCTTATACACACAGCCTGAAGGTCATTTAATACAATATTTTTAATAAATTTGTATATTAAATAAAGTTTGTGTACATTGAGCCATCAGAAAAAAAAGGTTTCACTATCTCAGTCTCACTCAAAAAAATGCCATATTTCGGAATATTCCGTATTTCGGAATATTTGGATATGGGATACTCAACCTGTATTTCGGATTCTCATCTGGTGGCTCATTTATCATTAAATATTTGCAGCGTATTCCCTCACAGACACATTTTATGTTTTCACATTATTGACAAATTTACATACTAACACATTTACATAATGTGTGTGTGTGTATATATATATATATATATATATATATAAAATTATATATATATATACACAAAATTATCGTTATATGTATATTCTTACTTACAAAGAATATTAAACATATATGCTATAATTATTTCCTAATTTTAAATGGAATTTGGTGAATTTTACACAGATATCACAACATGCTTCTTGGAAACCATGTGCCCTAATAAAAGAATATTAAAGGAATAGTCTCTCAATTTGATATATACAGTACATAACCCGTTTATGTGACCATAAGATTGTACATAAGACCTTATGATCTATACAATGGCCCTTGATGCAGTTACTTTAATCATGGATATGGTTACAATGAAAATTAGTATGAAGTGCGTGGCACCATAAGATTGAGATGTGATGGGTGCTATTAATTATTTTATAATATTGCTCCCAATACTGGTATGATTTAATTAGCTGTTTATGTATGCCAAACATGCTGTATACTACTTAGATTCACTGTAAACAACAGAATTAATTGGCATCACAGACACCCCAGACCAGCGATTGGTTGCTACGGTCAACCATGTGGATAACAGTTATACAGGTATATGTAAATCATGAATTGGTCTACACACACCCCGGATTCATGAATACCTGATATGGACACTATGTGGGAGATACAGTCTGATGTGAGTACTAAGGCCCAAATTGGAAAAAAATTTATGTGACGTGGACCAGTGGATTTGCTTGTCCCTGGAAAATGACTAAATTCCTGTCACTTGGGACATGCAGGTCAGCCCTGATAAATCTGTTGCCTCGGGAAAACGTGCGTCACAAGACATACCCACTATGTTTCTAAAATGTTACATTAATGCAATGTAATAGAATGTTTGTCTGCATGACAATTAGCTAATTAGCTAGAAAGTTGGGGTCCATGCATGCTGTACATTAGCTGCAGTGTGAATGCTATAATACTCCACTGAAAACTCTATAGATTTACTGTGACCTCACAAACTGTACCCCGTCCTGGAGAGTACTCTGCAATGTTCAGAGACAACCAACGCAAGCACTTGTGTTATTTTATATCTGTAATACTGAATAACAACTCAACAAATGTTGCACAATACCATTAGAATCGCTGGTACACTTAGGATGTACTGTAGTGCTATTTTTTAAGAGGCTATAAATTAAGTTTGCCACAAAAAACACCTGGACATTACTGTATATGTGAATCTGATATCTACACAATAGAAAGGAGCACTTCACAAAATATTTAAAAACAATAATTGTTATCTCAGGAGATGATATAATATATTTTGAATAATATATAATCTATATTGAAGCTCATTTAATATGCAATCTGGTATTTATCTATCTATCTATCTATCTATCTATCTATCTATATATGTATATATATATATATATATATATATATAAAAACGTAGACAGTGTGTGTGGCACTCGGGAGACTTGAAAAGATAGGCTGACACAGTTGCTGATGTCAACGTTTCAGAGCTGTCGCTCCTTTATCAAGACAAACTGCAAATAAACCAAATACAAACATTTTATACATTACCCTACACCTCGTGCAAGTCCTGTCCACCGCTTACCGGGAGTCCCCGTGACGTCATAGGCACCCGACGGCGCCGGCGACCCGGCTTACCCCGGGGGGCGTGGCACAGGGGAAAGTGTCCCATCACCATAACAACAAAAGACGTCTGGAAATACAAAAAATGCATGTTACACATTGTGCATACTTCGGTGGGAGCTTTAGTTCATATGACAATAGTACACCCTGTAGCTGTATAACAGCGTGTCATACCAGGGATGTTTAAAATAATGAGAGAAATCCCTAAAAAGGAAAAAAAAAATTTCAAAGCACCGACTCTCCAGTAAGTTGCAGGTCATCCAACTGATGCAGTGATACCTATATGGCTGTTATGCAGTAGCAATTCATAAATACTATATCTAAATACAACGAGACCATAACTTTACAAAAAGCATGTATATGACAAGATATCGTTCAGTCCCCATGGTTTAACCGTTTGTAGGGTGTGGATCCATCTGGCCTCTTTCTGTAATAGCCGACGTCCACGATTGCCCCCTCGAATATTTTCGGGGACACCATCAATAATTTTGTATTTAATGGAAGCCAAGCTGTGTTGACATTCTTTAAAGTGACGGGCCACCGGTTGCTCCGATCCCCGACCTTCTACTGCTGCACGAATGCTTGATCTGTGCAATGCAATTCTTTCTTTGAACTGTCTGATCGTTTTGCCGATGTACATAAGCCCACACGGGCATTTAATGTAGTAAACCACAAAACGACTGGTGCAAGTGAACGGCTGTGAGATCCGGAATTTTTTGCCTGATCTTGGATGATAGAAGAATTCACCCATCTCCAAGCTGCTACAGGTAGTGCAGCCGAGACACCTGTAGTTGCCCGGCTTGCGTGTAAGAAAATGTACAGGAGTAGGGGGCTTACAGTGAGTAATGTCATTGTGAACAATTCTGTCTTTCACATTGCGACCTCGTCGGTAAGATGATAAAATGGTGGTAGCCTTGAATTGCTTTAATTGTTTATCTTGTGAGATAATTGGCCAAATTTGTTTGGCAATCTGCATGGTATTGTTGCTCATCGTTGAGTAATCTTGTGGCCAAACTATTCTATTCGGGTTTTCAATTTTCTTGGTTTTTTGTAGAAGGGACGTACGGTCATGTTGAAGAACTCTCTCCTTAGCCCTTTTCAAATATTTCCACTGGTAGCCCCTCACCAGAAATTTGCGTGACATGTTGTCAATCTGTTTGATGGCGTCCTCTCTGTCACTGCAGATACGGTAAATTCTCATATATTGTGAGTAGGGCAGGCCCCATTTCAAGGCAGGCGGATGGAAGCTGCCGGCATGTAGGATGGTGTTTCTGTCAGTATCTTTCACATAAAGTGTGGTATGGAGAATATGCTGAGCATCTTGTTTAATTGCCACATCCAGGTAGTGTATTTTTTCAAAACTTGTGGTAAAGGTAAATTTGATGGACGGATCTAATAAGTTGATTTCTTGCATGGCTGCTTTGAAGCTTTCCTCTGTGTCAGACCAGAGGATAAAGATGTTGTCGATGTAACGAAAATATACTTTGATCTTATCCGATACAGCTGGATTGCACAAGAATAGGTCCCTTTCGGTCTGGCACATAAACAGGTTGGCAAAGCTCGGAGCTACGCAAGAACCCATTGCGCAGCCCGAGCACTGCAAATAAAATCTGCCATCAAAAAGAAAATAATTTCTGGTAAGTGTCAATTCCAGAAGGCGTAAGATAAATTCAACATCTGGGCCTGTGTATTTGCTGCTGCTGGTGATAAAGTGTCTGACCGCCTCAATGCCCCTTTGCTGGGGAATACTGGTATATAGGCTTGTAACGTCTACAGTGCACATGAGGTACTTGTCGGGCAGCGGAGACAGAGCCATCATGTGCACTATAAAGGCATTAGTGTCTCTCAGGCATGTATGTTGATCCTGTACAATGGGTTGCAATAAGATATCTAGATATTTGGATATCATGTAGTATAATGAATCGCGGGCCGCAATGATTGGTCGGCCTGGCGGTTCTTGTGCATTTTTATGTAATTTGGGAATCGTATAAAAGACTGGTGTAACGGGCCAGTCCTGTGTCAACATATCTTTGGTTTTAGTGTCGATTACACCCTCCGTCACAGCTTTCGCAAGAATGTCATCTATTTCAGTTTTGTACGTGGCAGTGGGATCAGAGGATAATCGTCTATATGTGGAATTATCTGCAAGTTGCCGATAAATTTCACGTCTATAGGTCTCTATATCCTGAATGACAATGCCTCCGCCCTTATCTGCAGGGCGGATGACAATGTCATTGTACATGCCAAGGTTTTTGAGTGCAGCGTGCTCAGTGGTAGAGAGATTGCCCGATGCCGGTGTATTGGGTACTACATGATCATCATATATGTTGGTCATGTGATTGATGAAACATTTGATGTTAGGGTTTGTTGACACAGGGTCAAATGTAGATGGTTTATGCATTGTTGCTGTCTGTGGTGTTGACCAAGTACCCTCACTGAAGAATTCTTTTAAACGAACGCAGCGACCAAATTTGTATAGGTCCACCTTGTTCTGAAAAGTATTAGGATTTTTTGTGGGGACATATGACAGCCCCTTATTGAGAACTGATGTTTCTTCTGCAGTGAGTGTTCGTGAAGATAAATTAAAGACTACGCTTTCTTGCCGGTGGCTTTTTTTGATTTGGCGCGCCCACTGGCCCCCTCGACGGGTGTAGGTCCTTTTTTGGGAGCCCGTCCTGCCCGAGTTGTGACCCCGGCAGGGGGCTTCACGGAGTTTTTTGACCGAGACACTCCAGCACATTCTGTATCACTGGAAGATACAGTGGTTGAATAGTCAGTTTCCAGAGTAGGTTTCTTTGGCCGTCGGTAATTTGTCCTTTTGTCCTTATATTGATTGCGGTTGTAGACCCAGCTGTAGACTTTATTTTCTTGATAGTCTTTATCCACGGTAATCCGTTTTGATTTCTTGAACTGTATGAGATCTGAACGATATTTATCCAGATCACTGGTCAATTTGTCTAATAACTCCTTGGCCGGATCCGAATTGATTTGATCAGCATGTGTCAGTTCAAATGCTGTGATCTTGTCTTTAGATAAATTTAGCTCTCTGCGGGACTCTTCTATCACTAGAAGAATGAGATCGTAGGAACACTTGTTCAGGACTGCCGCCCAACGACGGCAGAAGTCCGGATTGTATCTTCCAATAGTGGGTATATTGCGTATGCGAAATCCTCTAGGGATTTTTCTGTCCCGATAATAATCTGACAGCGTGACGCCGTGAAAGTAAAAGTCAATTTCACGTTTCTTGAGCTTTGTTAATTGGAAGAAGATTTGTTCCGCTGTAGCAGTTCCAGACGCATCCTCAAACTTGTCCGAAAATAGGATAGCATCTGCTTCTGAATCTGTGAGAGACAGTGCTTCCCCCACTGGTAGCGCAATGTTGCAGAATCCCGGTACTGAATCCGTAGTCGACATAATATTCCAGCTGACGACAAGTAAAAACAAGTGAAGTCTCTGATCAAAAAGAGTCGGTTGGGTGCCCCAACAATCCTTACTGGAACATGTCCAGAGGTATAGTTAGCAGTGGATATAGAGGTTTGGCACTCCTCCTGTAATTTATAATAGAAATGGCTCCGGTGCCCTGTCCTTTGGAAATATGAACGTAGACAGTGTGTGACTGGCACTCGGGAGACTTGAAAAGATAGGCTGACACAGTTGCTGATGTCAACGTTTCAGAGCTGTCGCTCCTTTATCAAGACAAACTGCAAATAAACCAAATACAAACATTTTATACATTACCCTACACCTTGTGCAAGTCCTGTCCACCGCTTACCGGGAGTCCCCGTGACGTCATAGGCACCCGACGGCGCCGGCGACCCGGCTTACCCCGGGGGGCGTGGCACAGGGGAAAGTGTCCCATCACCATAACAACAAAAGATGGCTGGAAATACAAAAAATGCATGTTACACATTGTGCATACTTCGGTGGGAGCTTTAGTTCATATGACAATAGTACACCCTGTAGCTGTATAACAGCGTGTCATACCAGGGATGTTTAAAATAATGAGAGAAGTCCCTAAAAAGGAAAAAAAAAAATTTGACATTACTCACTGTAAGCCCCCTACTCCTGTACATTTTCTTACACGCAAGCCGGGCAACTACAGGTGTCTCGGCTGCACTACCTGTAGCAGCTTGGAGACGGGTGAATTCTTCTATCATCCAAGATCAGGCAAAAAATTCCGGATCTCACAGCCGTTCACTTGCACCAGTCGTTTTGTGGTTTACTACATTAAATGCCCGTGTGGGCTTATGTACATCGGCAAAACGATCAGACAGTTCAAAGAAAGAATTGCATTGCACAGATCAAGCATTCGTGCAGCAGTAGAAGGTCGGGGATCGGAGCAACCGGTGGCCCGTCACTTTAAAGAATGTCAACACAGCTTGGCTTCCATTAAATACAAAATTATTGATGGTGTCCCCGAAAATATTCGAGGGGGCAATCGTGGACGTCGGCTATTACAGAAAGAGGCCAGATGGATCCACACCCTACAAACGGTTAAACCATGGGGACTGAACGATATCTTGTCATATACATGCTTTTTGTAAAGTTATGGTCTCGTTGTATTTAGATATAGTATTTATGAATTGCTACTGCATAACAGCCATATAGGTATCACTGCATCAGTTGGATGACCTGCAACTTACTGGGAGAGTCGGTGCTTTGAAATTTTTTTTTTCCTTTTTAGTGACTTCTCTCATTATTTTAAACATCCCTGGTATGACACGCTGTTATACAGCTACAGGGTGTACTATTGTCATATGAACTAAAGCTCCCACCAAAGTATGCACAATGTGTAACATGCATTTTTTGTATTTCCAGCCGTCTTTTGTTGTTATGGTGATGGGACACTTTCCCCTGTGCCACGCCCCCCGGGGTAAGCCGGGTCGCCGGCGCCGTCGGGTGCCTATGACGTCACGGGGACTCCCGGTGAGCGGTGGACAGGACTTGCACAAGGTGTAGGGTAATGTATAAAATGTTTGTATTTGGTTTATTTGCAGTTTGTCTTGATAAAGGAGCGACAGCTCTGAAACGTTGACATCAGCAACTGTGTCAGCCTATCTTTTCAAGTCTCCCGAGTGCCAGTCACACACTGTCTACGTTCATATTTCCAAAGGACAGGGCACCGGAGCCATTTCTATTATAAATTACAGGAGGAGTGCCAAACCTCTATATCCACTGCTAACTATACCTCTGGACATGCTCCAGTAAGGATTGTTTGGGCACCCAACCGACTCTTTTTGAACAGAGACTTCACTTGTTTTTACTTGTCGTCAGCTGGAATATTATGTCGACTATGGATTCAGTACCGGGATTCTGCAACATTGCGCTACCAGTGGGGGAAGCACTGTCTCTCACAGATTCAGAAGCAGATGCTATCCTATTTTCGGACAAGTTTGAGGATGCGTCTGGAACTGCTACAGCGGAACAAATCTTCTTCCAATTAACAAAGCTCAAGAAACGTGAAATTGACTTTTACTTTCACGGCGTCACGCTGTCTGATTATTATCGGGACAGAAAAATCCCTAGAGGATTTCGCATACGCAATATACCCACTATTGGAAGATACAATCCGGACTTCTGCCGTCGTTGGGCGGCAGTCCTGAACAAGTGTTCCTACGATCTCATTCTTCTAGTGATAGAAGAGTCCCGCAGAGAGCTAAATTTATCTAAAGACAAGATCACAGCATTTGAACTGACACATGCTGATCAAATCAATTCGGATCCGGCCAAGGAGTTATTAGACAAATTGACCAGTGATCTGGATAAATATCGTTCAGATCTCATACAGTTCAAGAAATCAAAACGGATTACCGTGGATAAAGACTATCAAGAAAATAAAGTCTACAGCTGGGTCTACAACCGCAATCAATATAAGGACAAAAGGACAAATTACCGACGGCCAAAGAAACCTACTCTGGAAACTGACTATTCAACCACTGTATCTTCCAGTGATACAGAATGTGCTGGAGTGTCTCGGTCAAAAAACTCCGTGAAGCCCCCTGCCGGGGTCACAACTCGGGCAGGACGGGCTCCCAAAAAAGGACCTACACCCGTCGAGGGGGCCAGTGGGCGCGCCAAATCAAAAAAAGCCACCGGCAAGAAAGCGTAGTCTTTAATTTATCTTCACGAACACTCACTGCAGAAGAAACATCAGTTCTCAATAAGGGGCTGTCATATGTCCCCACAAAAAATCCTAATACTTTTCAGAACAAGGTGGACCTATACAAATTTGGTCGCTGCGTTCGTTTAAAAGAATTCTTCAGTGAGGGTACTTGGTCAACACCACAGACAGCAACAATGCATAAACCATCTACATTTGACCCTGTGTCAACAAACCCTAACATCAAATGTTTCATCAATCACATGACCAACATATATGATGATCATGTAGTACCCAATACACCGGCATCGGGCAATCTCTCTACCACTGAGCACGCTGCACTCAAAAACCTTGGCATGTACAATGACATTGTCATCCGCCCTGCAGATAAGGGCGGAGGCATTGTCATTCAGGATATAGAGACCTATAGACGTGAAATTTATCGGCAACTTGCAGATAATTCCACATATAGACGATTATCCTCTGATCCCACTGCCACGTACAAAACTGAAATAGATGACATTCTTGCGAAAGCTGTGACGGAGGGTGTAATCGACACTAAAACCAAAGATATGTTGACACAGGACTGGCCCGTTACACCAGTCTTTTATACGATTCCCAAATTACATAAAAATGCACAAGAACCGCCAGGCCGACCAATCATTGCGGCCCGCGATTCATTATACTACATGATATCCAAATATCTAGATATCTTATTGCAACCCATTGTACATGATCAACATACATGCCTGAGAGACACTAATGCCTTTCTAGTGCACATGATGGCTCTGTCTCCGCTGCCCGACCAGTACCTCATGTGCACTGTAGACGTTACAAGCCTATATACCAGTATTCCCCAGCAAAGGGGCATTGAGGCGGTCAGACACTTTATCACCAGCAGCAGCAAATACACAGGCCCAGATGTTGAATTTATCTTACGCCTTCTGGAATTGACACTTACCAGAAATTATTTTCTTTTTGATGGCAGATTTTATTTGCAGTGCTCGGGCTGCGCAATGGGTTCTTGCGTAGCTCCGAGCTTTGCCAACCTGTTTATGTGCCAGACCGAAAGGGACCTATTCTTGTGCAATCCAGCTGTATCGGATAAGATCAAAGTATATTTTCGTTACATCGACGACATCTTTATCCTCTGGTCTGACACAGAGGAAAGCTTCAAAGCAGCCATGCAAGAAATCAACTTATTAGATCCGTCCATCAAATTTACCTTTACCACAAGTTTTGAAAAAATACACTACCTGGATGTGGCAATTAAACAAGATGCTCAGCATATTCTCCATACCACACTTTATGTGAAAGATACTGACAGAAACACCATCCTACATGCTGGCAGCTTCCATCCGCCTGCCTTGAAATGGGGCCTGCCATACTCACAATATATGAGAATTTACCGTATCTGCAGTGACAGAGAGGACGCCATCAAACAGATTGACAACATGTCACGCAAATTTCTGGTGAGGGGCTACCAGTGGAAATATTTGAAAAGGGCTAAGGAGAGAGTTCTTCAACATGACTGTACGTCCCTTCTACAAAAAACCAAGAAAATTGAAAACCCGAATAGAATAGTTTGGCCACAAGATTACTCAACGATGAGCAACAATACCATGCAGATTGCCAAACAAATTTGGCCAATTATCTCACAAGATAAACAATTAAAGCAATTCAAGGCTACCACCATTTTACCATCTTACCGACGAGGTCGCAATGTGAAAGACAGAATTGTTCACAATGACATTACTCACTGTAAGCCCCCTACTCCTGTACATTTTCTTACACGCAAGCCGGGCAACTACAGGTGTCTCGGCTGCACTACCTGTAGCAGCTTGGAGACGGGTGAATTCTTCTATCATCCAAGATCAGGCAAAAAATTCCGGATCTCACAGCCGTTCACTTGCACCAGTCGTTTTGTGGTTTACTACATTAAATGCCCGTGTGGGCTTATGTACATCGGCAAAACGATCAGACAGTTCAAAGAAAGAATTGCATTGCACAGATCAAGCATTCGTGCAGCAGTAGAAGGTCGGGGATCGGAGCAACCGGTGGCCCGTCACTTTAAAGAATGTCAACACAGCTTGGCTTCCATTAAATACAAAATTATTGATGGTGTCCCCGAAAATATTCGAGGGGGCAATCGTGGACGTCGGCTATTACAGAAAGAGGCCAGATGGATCCACACCCTACAAACGGTTAAACCATGGGGACTGAACGATATCTTGTCATATACATGCTTTTTGTAAAGTTATGGTCTCGTATTTAGATATAGTATTTATGAATTGCTACTGCATAACAGCCATATAGGTATCACTGCATCAGTTGGATGACCTGCAACTTACTGGGAGAGTCGGTGCTTTGAAATTTTTTTTTTCCTTTTTAGGGACTTCTCTCATTATTTTAAACATCCCTGGTATGACACGCTGTTATACAGCTACAGGGTGTACTATTGTCATATGAACTAAAGCTCCCACCGAAGTATGCACAATGTGTAACATGCATTTTTTGTATTTCCAGCCGTCTTTGTTGTTATGGTGATGGGACACTTTCCCCTGTGCCACGCCCCCCGGGGTAAGCCGGGTCGCCGGCGCCGTCGGGTGCCTATGACGTCACGGGGACTCCCGGTGAGCGGTGGACAGGACTTGCACGAGGTGTAGGGTAATGTATAAAATGTTTGTATTTGGTTTATTTGCAGTTTGTCTTGATAAAGGAGCGACAGCTCTGAAACGTTGACATCAGCAACTGTGTCAGCCTATCTTTTCAAGTCTCCCGAGTGCCAGTCACACACTGTCTACGTTCATATTTCCAAAGGACAGGGCACCGGAGCCATTTCTATTATAAATTACAGGAGGAGTGCCAAACCTCTATATCCACTGCTATATATATATATATATATATATATATATATATAAAGTAATTGGAGTTATAATGAATCACAGCTTTAAGGAATGGACAATACATAATGAGGGACATTCCCTGTTGTATCATTAGGATCTATGCACAGCATGGCGATCTTTTCATTCAAATTTGTAACTAACAAATATCCCATAACATGCTCTGAGCTAATAACAGATACCTATTAGAGATGAGCGCCTGAAATTTTTCGGGTTTTGTGTTTTGGTTTTGGGTTCGGTTCCGCGGCCGTGTTTTGGGTTCGAACGCGTTTTGGCAAAACCTCACCGAATTATTTTTGTCGGATTCGGGTGTGTTTTGGATTCGGGTGTTTTTTTCCAAAAACACTAAAAAACAGCTTAAATCATAGAATTTGGGGGTCATTTTGATCCCAAAGTATTATTAACCTCAAAAACCATAATTTACACTCATTTTCAGTCTATTCTGAATACCTCACACCTCACAATATTATTTTTAGTCCTAAAATTTGCACCGAGGTCGCTGTGTGAGTAAGATAAGCGACCCTAGTGGCCGACACAAACACCGGGCCCATCTAGGAGTGGCACTGCAGTGTCACGCAGGATGTCCCTTCCAAAAAACCCTCCCCAAACAGCACATGACGCAAAGAAAAAAAGAGGCGCAATGAGGTAGCTGTGTGAGTAAGATTAGCGACCCTAGTGGCCGACACAAACACCGGGCCCATCTAGGAGTGGCATTTTTGTTCTCCATATTTTAATAGGCACAACTAAAAGGCACCTCAGGTAAACAATGGAGATGGATGGATTGGATACTAGTATACAATTATGGACGGGCTGCCGAGTGCCGACACAGAGGTAGCCACAGCCGTGAACTACCGCACTGTACTGTGTCTGCTGCTAATATATAGACTGGTTGATAAAGAGATAGTATACTCGTAACTAGTATGTATGTATAAAGAAAGAAAAAAAAACCACGGTTAGGTGGTATATACAATTATGGACGGGCTGCCGAGTGCCGACACAGAGGTAGCCACAGCCGTGAACTACCGCACTGTACTGTGTCTGCTGCTAATATATAGACTGGTTGATAAAGAGATAGTATACTCGTAACTAGTATGTATGTATAAAGAAAGAAAAAAAAACCACGGTTAGGTCACTGGTATATACAATTATGGACGGGCTGCCGAGTGCCGACACAGAGGTAGCCACAGCCGTGAACTACCGCACTGTACTGTGTCTGCTGCTAATATATAGACTGGTTGATAAAGAGATAGTATACTCGTAACTAGTATGTATGTATAAAGAAAGAAAAAAAAACCACGGTTAGGTCACTGGTATATACAATTATGGACGGGCTGCCGAGTGCCGACACAGAGGTAGCCACAGCCGTGAACTACCGCACTGTACTGTGTCTGCTGCTAATATATAGACTGGTTGATAAAGAGATAGTATACTCGTAACTAGTATGTATGTATAAAGAAAGAAAAAAAAAACACGGTTAGGTGGTATATACAATTATGGACGGGCTGCCGAGTGCCGACACAGAGGTAGCCACAGCCGTGAACTACCGCACTGTACTGTGTCTGCTGCTAATATATAGACTGGTTGATAAAGAGATAGTATACTCGTAACTAGTATGTATGTATAAAGAAAGAAAAAAAAACCACGGTTAGGTCACTGGTATATACAATTATGGACGGGCTGCCGAGTGCCGACACAGAGGTAGCCACAGCCGTGAACTACCGCACTGTACACTGGTTGATAAAGAGATAGTAGTATACTCGTAACAACTAGTATGACTGACTATGACGGTATAAAGAATGAAAAAAAAACCACGGTTAGGTGGTATATATTATAATACAATTATGGATGGACGGACTGCCTGCCGAGTGCCGACACAGAGGTAGCCACAGCCGTGAACTACCGCACTGTACACTGGTTGATAAAGAGATAGTAGTATACTCGTAACAACTAGTATGACTGACTATGACGGTATAAAGAATGAAAAAAAAACCACGGTTAGGTGGTATATATTATAATACAATTATGGATGGACGGACTGCCTGCCGACTGCCGACACAGAGGTAGCCACAGCCGTGAACTACCGCACTGTACACTGGTTGATAAAGAGATAGTAGTATACTCGTAACAACTAGTATGACACTATGACGGTATAAAGAATGAAAAAAAAACCACGGTTAGGTGGTATATATTATAATACAATTATGGATGGACGGACTGCCTGCCGACTGCCGACACAGAGGTAGCCACAGCCGTGAACTACCGCACTGTACACTGGTTGATAAAGAGATAGTAGTATACTCGTAACAACTAGTATGACACTATGACGGTATAAAGAATGAAAAAAAAACCACGGTTAGGTGGTATATATTATAATAATACAATTATGGATGGACGGACTGCCTGCCGACTGCCGACACAGAGGTAGCCACAGCCGTGAACTACCGCACTGTACACTGGTTGATAAAGAGATAGTAGTATACTCGTAACAACTAGTATGACTATGACGACGGTATAAAGAAAGAAAAAAAAATACCACGGTTAGGTGGTATATAATTATACAATTATGGATGGACGGACTGCCTGCCGAGTGCCGACTGCCGACACAGAGGTAGCCACAGCCGTGAACTACCGCACTGTACTGTGTCTGCTGCTAATATAGACTGGTTGATAAAGAGATAGTATACAACAATATACTACTATACTGGTGGTCAGGCACTGGTCACCACTAGTCACACTGGCAGTGGCACTCCTGCAGCAAAAGTGTGCACTGTTTAATTTTAAATTAATATAATATTATGTACTCCTGGCTCCTGCTATAACAACCTGCAGTGCTCCCCAGTCTCCCCCACAATTATTATAAGCTTTTATACATTGATGTGCAGCACACTGGGCTGAGCTGAGTGCACACAGACTGAGTCACACTGTGTGACTGCTGTGTATCGTTTTTTTCAGGCAGAGAACGGATATAGCAGAGAACGGATATATTAAATAAAAGTTAACTTAACAACAACTGCACTGGTCACTGTGGTAAACTCTGTCTGCACAATCTCTCTCTCTCTCTCTCTCTTCTAATCTATTCTAATGGAGAGGACGCCAGCCACGTCCTCTCCCTATCAATCTCAATGCACGTGTGAAAATGGCGGCGACGCGCGGCTCCTTATATAGAATCCGAGTCTCGCGAGAATCCGACAGCGTCATGATGACGTTCGGGCGCGCTCGGGTTAACCGAGCAAGGCGGGAAGATCCGAGTCGCTCGGACCCGTGAAAAAAAAAGTGAAGTTCGTGCGGGTTCGGATTCAAAGAAACCGAACCCGCTCATCTCTAATACCTATCACAAGTTTTTCTGTGACACATCTTTATGTTTACTTTGGTTTTAATATTCCGTTGTTGATGTCATAACATTTGCTATTTTATAAAAATATATAACAATTATGTTTTCTGTATTGTGCATCACTCCAAGGTGCATTTCTCTCTTCCATTTTGTAAATATATCCTTTAGTTTGTCATAAGGCTGCACCCCATCATAATTATTATTTCAATGGCAATGAGAATGCTGACGACCCTAACCCTAACAGTCACCCCGATGCTTACCTTTGGGATGACAGCGGTCAGTGTTCCGGCACGCAAAATCTGGAACCTCGAAGGTGTAAATGAAGTCTGCGCCAAGCCAGAGCATCCACAAATCTGCACATGCTATTGCATGCAAGTGGTCGCAGATGATGTCAGAAACCCGCCTGCCAAACGGCCATGACACTTCTGCATTTTTGCCACCACTCCCACAAAATGCCATGTTACCACCCCTAAATGCTCACTTCCTGTCAATCAATGTGTGATCTCATCACTTAAAAATTGCACACGCACTGCAATCGCTATGCGGCTCTGACGCATGCTTATTGCATACACAGTGCATACGCAGTCTTTCGATAATCAGCCACATTGCAAAATCTCAAAATTGCAATACATGTTGTATTACACCCACTAGTGCAGAAGGCTTTCCTTTATACTTCCACTCTGAGATCTAACTTGGTTAATTTGGTGGCTCATTTCACTCTGTTGAACAGTTCTGAAATCAGTAGCAGAGGGTATCTCTATCTGACCTACCATCACACCAGTCTGTATGTTTTGCTTCTTTTGGAATAAAGTCTTTTGGAAACTGAATGTGATTGTCAGTCTTTCACTTTACCCTTGGGTAAGAAGTGGAACCCTCTATTGCAACTTCTGAATGCTGTCTCAACTTTAATATATATAGTGGTTGAAGTGGGAATTTTGAATTGGGGGTATGGAAAATGTAAAGGTGTTTAGAGCTAAATGCTAATTTTTTCGTAGGTGCAGGGACTTTGTGTGAGTCTGCTCTTCTTTTTTAAAGCAGCAATCAGTTACAATGCAAAACCAACCTTTTTATTAGCATACACAGTACTAAAAGACCAATGCTGACATTCCAGCATAAACATATTCAAAAGACTCAGACCATTGTTACTATGAACATACTGTAAGTCACAGGTCTTTGTGATTCAGGGAACATGTACACAGAGCCATAACTAGTTATTTTGGTGCCCTGGACCAGAAAGAGAATTAGTGTCCCCTACCCGCATATTCAAAGGCGTGCATCAAAAATATAGGGGTGTGGCTTCATGGTGGAGGGGCGTGGTCACAGAATAGAATAATTTCACATTACACAGTAGTGTCCATTATTCACATTATACCACACAGTAGTACCCCTTACACACATTACACCACAAAAGAGCCCCTTACGCACATTATGCTAGGTAAAGCACTTTGGCCCTCATTCCGAGTTGATCGGTCGCAAGGCGAATTTAGCAGAGTTACACACGCTAAGCCGCCGCCTACTGGGAGTGAATCTTAGCTTCTTAAAATTGCGACCGATGTATTCGCAATATTGCGATTACTAACTACTTAGCAGTTTCAGAGTAGCTCCAGACTTACTCTGCCTGTGCGATCATTTCAGTGCTTGTCGTTCCTGGTTGACGTCACAAACACACCCAGCGTTCGCCCAGGCACTCCCACCGTTTCCCCGGCCACTCCTGCGTTTTTTCCGGAAACGGTAGCGTTTTCAGCCACACGCCCCTGAAACGCCGTGTTTCCGCCCAGTAACAACCATTTCCTGTCAATCACATTACGATCGCCGGAGCGAAGAAAAAGCCGTGAGTAAAAATACTTTCTTCATAGTAAAGTTACTTGGCGCAGTCGCAGTGCGAACATTGCGCATGCGTACTAAGCGGATTTTCACTGCGATGCGATGAAAAATACCGAGCGAACAACTCGGAATGAGGGCCTTTATACGCATTATGCCAGGTAGAGCCCCTTATACACATTATGCTACGTAAAGCCCATTATACACATTATGCCAGATAGGGCCTTTTATACACATTATGCTAGGTAAAGCCCTTTATACACATTATGCCAAGTAGAGCCACTTATACACATTATGCTAGGTAAAGCCCCTTATACACATTATGCCAGGTAGAGCCTTTTATATACAATATGCCTGGTAGAGCCCTGTATACATATTATGCCAGGTAGAGCCCCTCCACCTCACTCTTCCTCATCATTCCTATATCTCCCTATCGTCCAATCCCCCCTCCCCATGAGGCTATGCAGCTGCTCCTTGCATTGTTCCAAGCAGCAGCCCGGGAAGGTGATGCAGCAGGTTCACTTATGATGCACTAAAAAAAATGATGTGGAAAGGCACGGGTTAATGCAGGCTGAGGATTGGGGGCTGTCAGTGGCAGCGGGTATGCAGGGGATGTGCCAGCACCAAACTCTCTCATTAACAGCTCAGATAGAAATTTGGTGCTGGCTCCTGCAGGCAACTGCGGGTGAAGCTGATGATGGGAAGTGGTGAGTGGAGACTATATGTTGCTGTCACACATGCAACTCAGCTGCTGGGTCAGTGCTGAAGTGCCAGTATGCCATACTGCTGCATACTGGCACACTTTGTGCACTGTATACTGTATGTACATATATATTGAATAAATTGGGGCGGAAGAGTCCTGGACTGCACACCATGGCTACTTATAATGGGATGGGCTACCTAGCTGGGACTTAGCACTACAATATAGAAACAAAAGAGCAGGTGTACCAAACAACCAATGGAATTATATTAAACTGAACCATACATTATATTCGAGGTTCATGGCATAAAATTGGCCAATATTATGAGCCTGCCCACCAGTCGTCAAGGTGACCTCATCAGGCAGGTCCCTAACATTATAAGGGTTCACCTCTGGGGTGCAGGGCACCCCCGAACCACCCCATCTAAATCCCCCAGGGCACCACACATATAAAGGATAGCAATGAAAAATTAGAGTGTTGGGTAAGTGAAAGCAGCTGCTGAGTGTTACAAACAGGACAGCAGTAAAGTATCAGAGTGTTAAAAAGGTGAAGTTAGCAGTTGGCTAATCAATGTTAAAAGTCTTCAAAAAGTGAAAGTTGTGTGAAAAATGTTACATACTGTAAATAAAAAACAAAACAAACACAGAGTGATATAGGTGTTAAAAATAAATGTAAGATGGAGATGCCCCAAGCGGCCCAGCCAGAGCAATCCAAGGAGCCCCACACCCCTCAACTGACTTGCTATACAAATATAAAGATCTTAGCTGTGACTTTTGTGCAATCAGCATGTCACACGCCATAGGCGGCGTTCACCGCACTTACCCTTGCGTGCCTGCTGGTCTGTGTTGCGGCCTCCGCCTTCGATGGTCCACGGGCTCCGGCGTCTGGCTGGCGCGGCTCCCGGCAGTTCCCCGGGGCAGGGGCGTCGCCATGACACCCGGCATCACGTGGGCGGGGAGCGGGTGACGTCATCAGACTGTTCCGCCAATCCAGCGGAGACGGGAGATTCAAAGGCAGACGCCGGGCAGAGCCTCTGTGCCTGAGTATCGTCTTTTCCCCTGAAGTGGATGCCAGTGCTCTTGTTCCCGGCGAATCTCTCTGCAGTCGTACCCCAGTGTCTCCGGCACTTCCAGGTGCCAGTTACTGCACAGTTCCAGCGTATACAGCGGCTGGTGTGTTCCTCTGCAATCCAGTCACCAGTGCTTCTTGGAGTCAGCGTGGGCTGCGGGCTAAACGCCGCTCTCAAGTTCTACAAGTCATCAGTGTCTTTAAACACCGCTCTCAAGTTCTACAAGTCATCAGTGTCTTTAAACACCGTTCTCAAATTCTACAAGTCATCAGTGTCTTTAACCACCGCACCCAAGTTTTGAAAGTCACCAGTGTCTTTAACCACCGCTCCCAAGTTTTGCAAGTTACCAGTGTCTTTAACCACCACTCTCAAGTCATACAAATCATCAGTGTCTTTAACCACCGTTCTCAAGTTCTACAGTGTCTTTAATCACCGCTCTCAAGTCATACAAATCATCAGTGTCTTTAACCACCGCTCTCAAGTTCTATAAATCATCAGTATCTTTAGTCACCGCTCTCAAGTCATACAAATCATCAGTGTCTTTAACCACCGCTCACAAGTGTTTCAAAACATCAGAGTCTTTAACCACCGTTCACCAGTTCTTCAAATCATCAGTATCTTTAAAAACATCACTCACAAGTTCTTCAGTCACCATTATCTTGTACCAACACTCACAAGTACTTTTCCCTGGAATCTTTAACATTGCTTACAAGTTCTCCTATAGGCCTGGACACTCCCCCCATACGTTCCTTCTCTGCTATGTGACATTGTGTTGCTCCCTTCCTGCAATAAAGTTCTTTAATATTTTCACCAAGCTTTACTGTCAGAGTCCTGTATGAGGAAGACCTATATCAAGCCATCCCTGTTCCGACCCAACTGTGGTTCCTCTCCCCTACCATTGGGAGAACCCCCGAGTTCACAACACCCCCAACCTAGGTCAGTGACACAGCATATGCTACAGTCAGTCCCTATTTAAAAGCCTCAGAGGCAGTGGGTGGGTGGCCAATCCAGAATGAAGGCATCTCAATCTTTCAGGTATTTATACATTCACATAATACTTAATATATTTGGGGGAGGGGGCCTGGCTACTTATAATGGTATGTGCTACCTAGCTGGGACTTAGTACTACAACATAGAAACAAGAGAGCAGGTGCATCATACAGTCTGCCGACTTCTGATTGGCCAGTAGGGTTTTTTTTTAGAGATGTTCAACTGACACAGGAGCTCATTCTGCTTTGAAAAAGACCACAGAAGTGGTTAAAATGTGTTGGCATTAAACGGACCATTTGATGCTAGTAGGAACTGATGGGACCATTTTCCACAAACAAGATCCAGAACATATGCTCGGGAGGCTATCTGGTGACAGGGCTGGTTCTAGATCTTGTGGTGCACAGGGCAAACGTTTCCTTTGCACCTACCTGCCATTCAAAACAGGGACAGTGCATACCGGAGGCATTTGGCAAACATATGCACCTGCTCTCTTGTTTCTATGTTGTAGTACTAAGTCCCTGCTAGGTAGCACATACCATTATAAGAGTGGCTTCATAGGAAGGGGCTTGGCCACAGAATAGTACCAATTCACAATACACTGCATGGTAGTGTCTGTATGTCCCATCACACCACACAGTAGTACCCCTTACACATTATACCATGTTATAGCCCCTTACACACATTTATGCCACAGTACAGCAGAGCCCCTTATACACATTTTGCCAGGTAGGGCCCCTTACACACATTGGGGGTCATTCCGAGTTGTTCGCTCGTTGACGATTTTCGCTATGCTGCGATTTGTTGCTAATTGCGCATGCGCAAGGCACGCAGGGCGCATGCGCTTAGTTATTTAACTAAAAACTTAGCAGTTTTGCTGGGGATCCTGCGGCGCTTTTCAGTCGCACATGATTGACAGGAAAGGGGCGTTTTTGGGTGGTAACTGAGCGTTTTCCGGGAGTGTGCTAAAAAACGCAGGCGTGTCAGGGAAAAACGCAGGAGTGTCTGGAGAAACGGGGGAGTGGCTGGCCGAACGCAGGGCATGTTTGTGACGTCAAACCAGGAACTAAACGGACTAAGCTGATCGCAATCTGTGAGTAGGTCTGGAGCTACTCAGAAACTGCAAAGAATTATTTAGTAGCAGTTCTGCTAATCTTTCGTTTGCTATTCTACTAAGCTAAAATACACTCCCAGAGGGCGGCGGCCTAGCGTGTGCAATGCTGCTAAAAGTAGCAAGCGAGCGAACAACTCGGAATGAGGGCCTTTATGCCAAGTAGGGCCCCTTACACATGCTGCAAAAGGTAGAGCCCGTTACACACATTTTGCCAGGTAGAGCCCCTTACACATGTTAGGTCAGGTAGAGCCCGTTATGCATGTTGGGCCAGCTAGAGGTTATGCAAGGTGGAGCACCTTATACACATTGCACAGGTAAAGCCCCTTACACTTGTTCAGCCAGGTAGACCCCTTATACATGTTATGCCAGGTAGAGCCCCTTACATACTTTGCGCCAGGTAGAACCCCTTACACACATTGCACCAGGTAGAGCTCCTCTAGAGAAAAAGATAGAGAGTGTGAGTGCAAGTGAGTGTGGGCGGAAGTCAGTAGTGGGAAGTGGCCATTGGGGGTACCCAGCAAGAGAAGGACATCGCAGTGTGGGTAGCGAGTGGGCATTGGTGGGGTGACTGCAGCCATGCCCTCAGGCAGCAGCACCCTGGGTGACCATCCTGCTAGCCTGCCCATAAGACCGCCACAGACTGGTGACTATATTCACAAACTCTTTCTAAGAACTGTCTGCTGACAGTTTTTGGACTAGGTGTAACTATTCCCTTTCAGCCATAGCAGGATCAATAGGTACTTATAGCTCTGCTTTTATTAGCCTTGCATATATTTTTTTAATCTATGTAATTTTGCGTGTTATTAAATTATACACTATATATATTTTTTGCTTTTCTCCTCATGTTATTAGTGTTAAACCTTGTATGAGCCTGGTACTTAAGAAGAAAAAGTGTTGTATAACTAGCAACATAAATCATGGGGATGGACCTGACAAGCTTGTGACTTTCCATTCCAATACCAGGGATGTATATTTCATTATATGTATGCCATTGATTGTAATATTTTAGGAGGTGCCGTTCAGACTTGGTATCGCTTTTTGTATACATGTGCCAGCAAAGGTCTCAGAAACACCAGGCTCGGCAAGGGGGTGCGGGATGACACCACCAGGCCCAAAAATGGATGCTAAGATCCTGATGCATGACAGGCACAATGAGGACGGCCACCAGAGTTTTATGTGGCTCTTCCCTTCCCTGCTATCATTGTAGAGGTGCGAGGAGCCTCTTTGCCAGGTGATTTGTCAGTGGTCCTCTGTCTTCTTTTTCTTATAATACACAAATATCAATTAGAAACACAGCAAGTATATTATGTAAGGTGATCCTTTTATGCGCGGATGTTCTGTGTTTACTGACAGGTACATCACGGGACTTTATTAGTGACCAACTCAAATAAGGTTATATTTTACAGGGTATTTTACATATAATCATTAATTCATTCCACTGGCGTCTTACTGTTAGGGTTGCACACCCCAAGGATTTTCTATGAAAATCCTTGGGGTGTGCATAAAGGATTGTCTGTGTATATCAATATTATAACAATAGACTCAAACTGTGACACATTAATGAGGCAATGCCATCATATTGAGACACAAGACAACATTTAACAACAGCATTTATTGAGACATAGAGTGGAGGCATATTTTAATCACACTATTTTTAAACCTATTTTTTCTTTTTTAATAACAATTTTGATATTACATTTGATGCAATAACAGTTATATTTTAAGATATTGTTTACCCTGTGCACCACATTAGACATTTTCTTCTAAAAATTTTCCAATACAGAAGGATGTTTTCCAGACAAGATTTTATATTGTAGTGTGGGCAGATTTTCAGGCAAATTAAATCCTAATGGGGTACAGACATCTGAGTAATCCCCTCTCAGCCCATGCTGCCCTCCCTCACTTAACCCACTGGACACTTTACCCACTCAATGCATCACCCCCTTCTATAAGCTTGTGCTGACACAGAGCACCCAGCTATATGCACCCTGAATCCGTGTCCATGGCAGGATAGCACGATCTGGTCAACACATGAAGAGCTTCAATAAACACAATTTGAAGAGTTGATGGGCCTAATTCAAACCTGATCGCTAGACTGCGTTTTCGTACAGCGGGCTATCAGGTCTAAACTGCGCATGCGTATGCACCCCAATACGCAGGTACGTTACACGTGTACAAAGCCAATTGCCGCTCAGCGATGGGTTTGTGCAAAGGATCTGTTCGCACGGGCAATCGCAAGGAGATTGACAGGAAGAGGACGTTTGTGGGTGTCAACTGACCATTTTCTGGAAGTGTTTGGAAAAACGCAGGCGTGTCCAAGTGTTTGCAGGGCGGGTGTCTGACATCAATTCCGGTCCTGGACAGGCTGAAGTGTTCACAGCGGCTGAGTAAGTCCTGGGCTACTCAGAGACTGCACAACATCTGTTTGTACAGCTCTGCTACACAAGCGTTCGCACACTTGCACTGCTAAAATACACTCTCCTATGGGTGGCGACTATCTGAACACAGGACTGCATAAAAACCCTAGTGAGCGAACAGGTCTGAATTAGCCCCGAGGGCCTACAGATGGTCACTAATGGGCCTATGACACCTACTTTCTGCATGCTTTAGTACCCGGCCCTATCATTAGTAGGGGCCCGATGGGGGTCCCCTAGTATTCAGCTGGCACAAAAACTAAAAGTTTTCTGAGTTTGCCTTTATCATCTTCAGACTATGGGATTGGGATCCACACTAATGATGAGAGTTCCGGCACTAAGGGCTGCTGGGAGCTGTAGTTTATTTAGTGTGTCTTCTTCCCTGTAATGCGGCGCGGTGGGACACCGGCAGTAGCAATAGTGACTCATGAGTGGCTGCTGTGCGAGTCTCCAGGAGATCCACTACCGAGGGGGAACAGTAGGTAAAGCCTTGTGTAACTTTTGTGATACTGTATATGTAGCCCAGGGTAACGGGGAACACACAGCCAAAAATGGATAATAATTTAAGTTAAAAAAGAGAATTAAACGTACAGTATACAAGTAAGTTGCTTCAGGAAATATACTGAATTTTACATATTCTCAGCAATTACCTTCCTGTTTTAAATGTGAAAGGTAAGACTGAAATGTTAAAACTGGTTTCTGAAGCAAAATATGCCCAGTGTGGAGATGATTGACAGTCTCCCTTTAAATATAAAATAATCACTGGGAAGAATGACGCACACCTGATGCAGACACCCCAGGACTGCTCTGCGTGCTGCTGGTACATAGAGAGAAGCAGGCACACCAGGTCTGCTGTGCATGCTGGCGACACGCACTAGTGTGATGCAGACACAGCTGGGCTTCAATACATTAATAATCCATACTGCGACCACAGCAAATGTATTCTAACGTTTCAGAATTGTATTCCTTCTTCAGGTTCTCTGAAGGGGTTGGGTAGGGGAGACTGGCACTGGGGATCCCGGCGGTCAGCATACAAACTCTGTGATCCTGGCAGCAGAATGCCAGCGCTGCGCTCACCACAGGTTCTATTCCCACTCTATGGGCATCATGGACACCCACGATTGGGACTAGTCCCTGTTAGTCGGCATGCCGCCTGTCGGGCTTCTCACCGCCGGGATTCCGAGCACCGGTCACATGACCGGACTCCTCTCTGAATAAGGAATAAAATTCTGAAATGTTAGAACACATTTGCTGTGGTCATAGCAGGATTATTAATGTATTGAAGTCCATTTAAATGCCGCTTCCCTGCCTATTACTATTATTGTATGATCTTTGATGGCACCAGCGCACCCTTAACCTTGACCAGAGTGCCAGATTCATTGGAACTCATATATATATATACAATATGTGGGGACTTAAATGGTGCAAGGGGAATAATATGGTGTTGCGCCGTATGTGCATAGAAAATTTTTAAATATATATTTATTTTAATTATATATATATATATATATATATATATATATATATAGTTTGTAACCTGGTGTGTCTTGCTAAAGGAGCGGACGCTCCGAAATGTTGACAAAAATATACTAGTGGTAGTGCATATGGTTTGATGCCTCTCGAGTGCCGTTTGTTCTCCGCCATTGGTATACTATACACCATAGGATTCAGACACCGGGGCGAGATGCATGTAAGGTACTGCGTGCCGGCCGATTTGGATGAACATATATACTGTGTATATATATAAGTGTATATATATATATATATATATATATATAAAATTTGATTTATTTACTTCTTTTTTTTTTGGGGGGGGGGGTATTTTGTCAGTCTTGGGCCTCATGATTTCTGATGGCAGCCCTATTTGGAGTAAATTTTAGACAGCCTTTGCAAATACAAGAAAGTATTGGCAGCCAGAATAATATATATTACTCTTGCTTCAAAGGCCTTGAACTGCTTTCAGCATGTCAATTTTAAGATGTCAAAAGTGTTATATCTTAAAGTTACTTTAGTAATATTAACATCAACAATAAAACAAAAAGAAAGAAAATGTAAAACAATACACATTGTAAAAGTAATTTGCTGTAATAAATAATTATATCCGGGACATATTTGACTGTATTCTTGTTATGCTTGGAATGCAGAGTTTTCTGTACCAGGGTTTTACCATAATTAGTAGCACCATGTACTGTATTGCTGCCCCCATAGGGCTTCAGAGGATTTTATGGAGAAACAGCTATTCCATGTCACCATACAGTATATCATTTGAGAAACAATAGGTGATGGGTTCTCCAGAAAGCTATACCACATCCCTGGTCAAACAATTAGCAGTTGAGAGAAACGCACATTGCATTTTAATTATCGATAGTAATGAGACAGGAACAGAACTAAATATGTTTACTACAGTGTATCCATGAAAACACTTACCCATCGTTTCTGTGAAGAGGAGTACAAAATAATCTGAAAGACCAAGTTTTAAGGCAAAGAATCTAACATCACAGTTAATAACCTGAATTTAGATACTGCCATTCAATATTTTACTGTCTTTTCCATTAACCTTTCTCTTCTGTTGTATGTATTAGCATTCCAATTTCTACACTGTACATCTTAGTAAGAACGGAAATAGACATTTTTCCTTCGGAGGCTCTGAAAGATTGGATTCTGTGAAAACATTCTCACACATTCTCACTGAGCTTCTCCTGCAAGGATTGAATAAAACTGCTATGTATCATACTTTCCAGATGTCTTACAAGGAGTACTGATGATGGCACATGGAAAGAATTCATTGAATTAAGTGATACTCCTTGAATGTATTCTGAATATATGTAATTTTCTTTGTCTGCTTACCAAATGACATAGACATCTGTATCTAACTTATTGGTTACACAATAAATATATTGCACGGATGGGTTCTCTGTATAAAGAAATATATAATACTTCACGGTTAAATCTATGTTATAATAAGTAAGAAATGCACAATAAATATTTTAAAAAAAGAAAACAAAATGATTGGCCAAAGCCTCAGTAACTGAAACTGCGTCAGGAGGTTGCACCAATATTACACTCCGCCGCAGAGAGTTATGTACATCAGTTGCGCCTTTGCTGATATATCATCACAGATACCCCCTGATGCACGAGAAAGGGGTCGGATTTGCAGAGTTGAATTGCATGCAGAAAACTAAATACAAACATCCCATCTAAGATGAATACATCAATATTTAATGCGCAACTTATAAAGAGCAATCACTGGAAGGTATTACATTTTTTTTTTAATTATTATTATTATTTATGTATTAACAGTGTCTTATATAGCGCAGCAAATTTAATTGTGCTTTACAATTGGAACAACTATGATAAAACAAAACTGGGTAATAACAGACAGTCATACAGGTAGAAAAGCCCTGCTCGCAAGCTTGCAAGCTACAGGGAAATAGACATGGATACACAAGGATAGGTTTTACCTATTGCATAGTAGTCCACCAGATTGGAAAGGGTCTTGGTGGGCTGTAAGATATGGTCACACAGCAATGATGAACCAGGGTCAGGAGCAGTGACGTGCAGTGGGGTGAGGCAGAGCCTTTCTTGTCATACTAACATATAAAGCAGAGTTTTGACTATATAAAGTATATGAAAAATATAAAGAATATATTAGAAGTGAATGGGGCGTTTCTCCATCACGGGCGCGCGCACCCAGTTGGAGACGGAGACGCTGAGTCCTAGGTGTGCCTAGGCACAGACGGAGCCACGACTAGCGTGGCTTTATCTGTACAAAGAAATTGTTTGAAATATGTTTGCATTATTCTAATCATTTTTATAGTCAAAACTCTGGAGTAAAAAGTCTATGGCAGGTGAGGTAGTGCCTCCCCTACCTATCTTTTCCGCACATCTCTGATCAGAACTTACCAAATTTCCAGCAATATATACTGCTGCACCTGTGTATAATGCCCAGATGTACCCATTTTGGCTCATATATTGTGTGTAAATCTGGCTCTGGTACTAGCCATTTACATTACCGCATGTCCCTGGCTCAGGAGGATGGGAAAGTGAAGAAAGAGAAATGTGTGAGGATGTGCATGGACTATATACAGGGGATATAATTGGATAGGAAAGTTTATGAAAGTTATGTGGGCGGTTCTGGAATTTGAAGTGAGTTTTTAGGGAAAGCTTGAAGGTTTGGAGAGTAGTGTCTTATTGTACGTGGTAAAGCATTCCACAGAGTGGGTGCAGCCCGAAGAAAGTCCTGCAATCGTGCATGGGGCCGAGTGAGGATGAGAGACGTAGATCTTGTGAAGAGTGGAGCCGTCAGGGTTGGGAGATATTTTGAGATAAGTGAGGTACATTGGTGTAGTTTGGTTGATGGCCTTGTGTGTGAGTAAAAGTATTTTATATTGAATACGGTAGAATACAGGTAACCAATGGAGGGACTGATAGAGCGGATCTGCAGACGATGAACGTTTGGCGAGGAAGATTAGCATCGCAGCTGCATTCACAATGAATTGTAGTGGTAAGTGTCTCTTTTTGGTAAGACTAGTAAGAAGACTAATGTAATAATCAATGCGGGAGTAAATGAGAGCATGGATTAGAGTTTTTGCAGTGTCTTGTGTAAGATATGATCATATTTTGGCTATGTTTCTTAGATGTACTGTATGTTACATGATTTTGAGACAGATTGAATGTGGGGAACAAAGGATAGTTCAGAGTCAAGGATGACACCTAGGCAGTGAGCTAGGTGCACTTTAAAACATAAATCGTTTCAATAACCTTATGTATATAATATTGTGCAGAATGTAATTTCTAAGGAGAAGAGCTAGATTTCTTCACTCCTGCTTTAGAAAAACCAATGTCACAGCCTTTAGCATTCAGTCTCAGATATTGTATCTCACAGTACTTGAAGAAGAGGTAAATAAGGAGTGTTCCTTTGGGAATCGTCTGTGAAATAGAAATTGTAATGTGATCCAATCTGAATGGATGAGACAGTGTTAAACAAGCAGACTGTTTATGCAGTCAGTCCACAGCTGATTATTTAGTATCCATATATACCAGTTCTTTAGCAGGACTTTCCTGTATCCAAAGCAATAGTCAGACATGACTGCAATATGGCTCTTAACACTCAAAGCCTTGTTGGTGAAAGCATTCCCCTTTTGGTCACCAAACTCAATGCTATTGCCACGCATGTGCATATCTTGGTGATAGCTAAAGCTGGAATCCACTTTGTCAAAATTGCATTTGTCCATGAGTATGACCCTCATCAGGTACGCCATCAGGAGGAGAGTGGGGTACCTGTGTATAGGGTTCAGATTCCGGGGGAAGAGGAGGAGGTAGTCATGACCCTGCAGCATATAAAGAGCGCCCCGAGATTTGCATTGTGGTGTAGACATGCCCTCACACTTGGCCATGCTCCCTGTACTGAGCCTAGTCATATCTACCAGCAGCACTCTCATCATGATGGTGTTTTTCTCCTTCCACACTATACAAGGAAGTATTATTGCAGTTCATAACTGCTTAAGATGGTGACACTATAAGATGAAAATCATTGAAAATGCTTTATTACTTGAATAATGTCTGAGGTTTTTATTTTTTAAGATCTACTTTATTATTATTATTATTATTATTATTATTATTATTACTACTACTACTACTACTACTACTACTACAGGTTGGGTCTTCCATATTCAAAATGCTCGGGATATTTTTCCATATTTTGTATAATTTTGTGCATGAAATAAAGTTTGTATACATTTGTTTCATATACACCTTATACACAGTCTGAAAGTAGTTTTATACAATAATTTTAATAACTGTATGCTTGAAACAAAGTTTGTGTACATTGTGTAAAAGTCAAATTACTTTCTAACAAATATTTAAAATGCCAGCTGTAATATATACTATGGATGCCTGCACATCTCATTACCATGTGCTATGAATGTGCGCTATACATCGCAAAAACACTACATCCCATAAGAGAAAATAATACACCCACACATTATCTGAGTTCCAAAGCTCATTGATGTATATATTTGTTATTAACAGGATATGTATTCAAAATATAACAATGTACAGTATATATATAGTTACATGGTTACAATTTATACAGTAAGCAGTTATTACAAACTAATTCAAATACAGACACGGCCAGCAATACAATTACCATATTTTGCTCAAATGCTCACTCTCCACTCCATATCACCCTCTCTCAGTAAAATCATGCAGCCACTGGACAGACAGCATCTCCACCATCATCTGGGACAAAAAGGGCCATGTATGTGTGTGTGTGTGTGTGTGTGTGTGTGTGTGTGTGTGTGTGTGTGTGTGTGTGTGTTCAGCAATACACTGAGAGTTGGGGGCGTGCACAGGTCTCTTGTTATTAGTCTAGGGGAGGGAACTTTCTCATTCATGATGAGTCATTGGTCAGTTCATATGCAAGCCTTGAAGACATCAAAAGGGCTGGCCTGAGTTTCCTGTCCATCACATGCTTTAAATGGAATGTCCATTGTTCTCATCAGAATTGTGGCTTTATATTCCTACATTCAATCATAACTACTCACGGCAATGTGCTACAACTTAATAACAGGCATCAAATGAATCTACACATTAATCTGGTTTCTTTGACACTAAGCACGACATGTCCATCTTGCTCAGCTCCAATGATACACATACATGACATTACTCCATTATATAATTTAAAACATTATGATGTCTGGCGCTTGATATGTTTAATTTATGTGCTGTATGAAATATGTGTCGAATCTATCTATGTGGCATGTATGTGTAAATGCATATGTTACCATATATTGCTGTGCTTGCTGTGCGTATTCGCAAGTAAAGTGACTCAATATGTGTGGAGTCTGTATGTTCTCTCTATGCTTCGACAATTGAACCATCAGAAATCAAAGGTTTCACTATCTCAGTCACTCTCAAAAAATTCCGTATTAGGGAATATTGTGTATTTTGGAATTTTGGACATGGGAGACTCAACCTGTGTTAATATTTTAACTGGAGGAACTGAAGCCCTAGCCTGTGCATCTAGTTGTTCTGTCCATGGTGGTCATTCCGAGTTGTTCGCTCGCTAGCATTTTTTAGCAGCCGTGCAAATGTTATGCCGCCTCCCACTGGAGCGTATTTTAGCTTAGCAGAAGTGCGAACGAAAGGCTTGCAGAGCGGCTACAAAATAATTTTGTGCAGTTTAAGAGTAGCTTCAGACCTACTCAGCGCTTGCGATCACTTCAGACTGTTCAGTTCCTGTTTTGATGTCACGAACACGCCCTGCGTTCACCCAGCCACGCCTGCATTTTTCTTGGCACGCCTGCGGTTTTTTTTTAACACTCCCTGGAAACGGTCAGTTGAAACCCAGAAACGCCCTCTTTCTGTCAATCACTCTGCGGCCAGCAGTGTGACTGAAAAGCTACGCTAGACCTTGTGTGAAACTACATCGTTCATTGTAATAGTACAACGCACGTGCGCATTGCGCCGCATACGCCTGTGCAGAAGCGCCGTTTTTTTGCCTGATCGCTGCAAAGCGAAAACGAAAGCAGCTGGCGATCAACTAGGAATGACCCCCCATGTGCGTAGGTTAAACAGCTCACACATGAGATTGTGGTTAGTTGCTGCCTGCCACCTGATAGAAGCGTAAGCAGCAGAAGTCTGCAAAGGTTGGCCTATTTTTTCTGTACATATAAAGTTGCCCCAACTAGGGGTTAGAGTGAGGGGGAACAGGGTAGAGCTGAGTTCTATCACCAGTAATGGTAGGTGGAACTAGTTCCACCTCCTCCATGGCCCTGCACAGTAATTCCAACAGAAAAGCCCTCCCCACCATCCACGTCCATAGGTGATGTGTGCCGTGCTAGTGTCACTGACAAGCTGCATCCACCTCCTCCTTCCTAAGGACCAGACAGCTCCTTGGCCCTCCTGCACCTGCGGACACCCCTCTTGGTACTCACATATGCTTTGTCTGTTGGACAGCGTTCGTCCCCTCCTCAGGTTCCAGCGGCTTCCTTTTCTGGCACAGCGTATGTGATGTCATGCTGTTACCACCACCTGAAGTAAAGAAAAGCCACGAAGGGGAGCACGCTCTGTGCATGCCGAAGACAAGGTGAGAGGGGCCTGGAGGGACAAAGAGAGGTATGAAAGCTGCTGGAGTGACACAGGGCATGGAGCTGCTGGAGGGACACAGGCGGTGAGCTGTTGGAGTGACAGATATGTGACAGATATGTGTATAAGGAGCACTACTATTTTTACATAAACATAAACAAATAATCAAAACAAGAAAACAGTGATGTACAGTTGAAGCAATATAGGACAAGTACAGGGTATATAAACATAGCTACACCAGCAGATGACACTGAAATAAGTATCAGGGTGGCAGAAACCACGGGATTTGGTACTGTCGAAGATTATTAAAGTAAGAAAAGGATAAGCACATGACGGAAGAGTGCCCTACTTGTGAGAGCTTACATTCTAAAGGGGAGGGGCATTATGGGCATTATGTGTAAGGGGCACTACTAATGTGGCATTATGTTTAAGGCAAACTACTGTGGGCATTATGAGTATAAGCGGCACTACTACTGTGGGTATTATGTGAAAGGGGCACTACTACTGTGGGAATTGTGTATAAGGGCTGCTACTGTGGTCATTGTGTATAAGGGACACTACTGTGGTATAACGTGTATAAGGGGTACTACTGTTTAGCATAACATGAATAAGGGGCACTATTAAGTGACATCATTTGAATAAGGGGCAATACTGTGTGTTGTAACGTCAATAAGGGGCACCACTATGTTAATGCTATGATATGAGTTCCACCACCTCTCCAGGACCATTTTAAGCCCTGGCCCCAACAATACCATACCACGCTTTATGAAGACAATAAATAGGATATACTGTAACACAATGGGAGGAGAAAAGTCTATGCATACAATAAATTAAGTTATGTAAAGTATGCCACAGATACTGTATGACTTCACTCAGCAATAGGTGGCAGCCATTCCTCATGAGCACCAGTTGTACATCTGGAAAGGGTCATCTCAAATAATGGATTGAAGAACTGGCACCCTTTAAGAGTACTATTATCAAAACTGAATTAAGGCTTTGGGGCACCCGGGCCACTAAGGCTGGGGGCTCTAAATAGCAACATTTTGGAAGCAGGGATCAGGTTATTGTGTTCAAGCCTTCAGAGCCCACATGAAAAGGGAATGTGGTCATACATCAAGCCCCCATTTTCTGTTACACAGGGTGTGTGTTCCCTCCCTAACTTTCCTCCGCACGGGACACTGCAGCCCACACACATATACATACATACATACAAACACACAATGATAGACATACAGTACTTACAGTCACACACATTCATATGTACTGTCACTCACCGATACACACACATTCATACATACATATATACATACATACATACATACATACATACATACTTTTACACACATACATACCAGAGACGTGCAGTCAGGGGAGGCAGTCATACTCCCTGTGAGTACTACTGAGTTTTAACTATAAAAATGAAAAAAATTGTATAGTTAAAACTGTCCGCTTTTGCAGATCTCTCTGGAACTGCAGGGAGAAACGAGCCATGAGGCAGCAATAGCTGCGTTAGAAGCACGATGGCCGAAGCTGGCTATTTTATCTCCCACTGCGACGCCAGGCCCCGCATACTGGGAGGAGATTGTAGCACCTAGTAAATGAAGCCTTGCCGCACCTCGGGGAAGCAGTGCGCATACCCAAATCCCCTGTCCACTGCCAGCCGCCGAGCTCAGTCTCTCCTTTTCCACATCAGAAGTCCAGCGGGCGAGTGACAAGAGAGAGCACTGCCAGCGAAAGATGGGGGAAAAGGAGACCAGCAGGTACCCGGCTGATGTGAGGCAATGCGTGGGCTCAGTTCATTTATTACATAGATGTGAATGTGTGTACTGCTCTGTGCATATGTGCATTATTATCATTCTGTCTGTTATTTTTATATGAGAACAGTAAGGCTGCAGGCAGGGTTAGAATTAGGCAGCACTGGGGAGGGTTTGGGGTTGAGCTGTAAAGGGGGGGGGTTGTGTTAGGTTTAGGCTGCGGGAAATGTGGGTTATGGTTAGAGATGAGCGGGTTCGGTTCATCGAGATCCGAACCCCCCCGAACTTCACCTATTTTACACGGGCCCGAGGCAGCCTCGGATCGTCCCGCCTTGCTCGGTTAACCTGAACGAGACCGAACGTCATCATCCCGCTGTCGGATTCTCGCGAGATTCGTATTCCATATAAAGAGCTGCGCGTTGCCGCCATTTTCACTTGTGCATTGGAGATTGAACGGAGAGGACGTGGCTACGTTCTCTGCCTGAAAAGCTCCATATCTGTGCTCAGTGTGCTGCAAATATCTGTGCTCAGTGTGCTGCAAATATCTGTTCTCAGTGTGCTGCAAATATCTGTGCTCAGTGTGCTGCAAATATCTGTGCTCAGTGTGCTGCAAATATCTACGTTCTGTGCCTGAAAAGCTTCATATCTGTGCTCAGTGTGCTGCATTGTGGGGACCACCAGTATATAATTATAGTAGTACAGTACAGTAGGCCATTGCTGTATCTTGCAGCTCCGTGTCAGACTCAGTTCTAGACAGTATCTTGATCATCAGTGCTCAATATCTGCTGCATTGTTGTGTGACCAGTATATACTATATATATCAGGCATGTCCAAACTGCGGCCCTCCAGCTGTTGTGAAACTACGTATCCCAGCATGCCCTGACACAGTTTTGCTGTCAGAGAATGCTGAGCTGTGTCAGGGTATGCTGGGATGTGTAGTTTCTCAACAGCTGGAGGGCCGCAGTTTGGACATGCCTGATATATATTATATATAGTAGTACAGTGCAGCATTTTGGTGACCACCAGTATAGTAGTATAGTACAGTAGTCCATTGCTGTATCTTGCAGCTCCGTGTCACTTCAAGTATCCATATCTGTACTGCATTGTTTGTGAGCGACATAGTAGTACAGTGCAGCATTTTGGGGACCACCAGTATATATATAGTAGTACAGTACAGTACAGTAGGCCATTGTTGTATCTTGCTGCTCCGTGTCACATCAAGTATCCATATCTGTGCTGCATTGTTGTGAGCAGTATATAGTAGTACAGTGCAGCATTGTGGTGACCAGTATACTACAGTACAATAGTCCAGTGCTGTTCTCGCTGCTCAGTGTCAGTTCTCCGTAGTATCATCAGTGCTCAGTAAAATCAGTGCTCAGTATAATCAGTGATTGATCAGTATAATCAGTTCTCAGTATAATCAGTGCGCTGTTAGACGTGCACCCGTTTTCCGCCATTAGTGCATTGGGATTTAGACAATTGATGAAGTTATTGTGTCCCCGGTACAAAATCCCATCTAGATTCCACTTCACTAGACAGGCGATAGCGAGATTTTACCAATTAATGTCAGTGATTTATAATTAATTATTAATTACAGTGATCTTGCCAAATGATTCCAGTGATTTTGTCATTTTCTTCCAGTGATTTGGACCAATAATACCATTGATTAGAACGAATAATTCCAGTGATTTTGTCATTTTCTTCCAGTGATTTGGACCAATAATACCATTGATTAGAACGAATAATTCCAGTGATTTTGTCATTTTCTTCCAGTGATTTGGACCAATAATACCATTGATTAGAACGAATAATTTCAGTGATTTTGTCATTTTCTTCCAGTGGTTTGGACCAATAATACCATTGATTAGAACGAATAATTCCAGTGATTTTGTCATTTTCTTCCAGTGATTTGGACCAATAATACCATTGATTAGAACGAATAATTCCTGTGATATTGAGGTGTTTGTGTCGCTTAGCTTAGCCATCCAGCGACCACAGTGCACCTCTTTTTCTCTTTTCTTTGCATCATGTGCTGTTTGGGGACTATTTTTTTAAGTGCCATCCTGTCTGACACTTCCGTATATGTCCAGTGGTACTGCCATTTGATATAATTCCCGACATTACTGCCATTTAATTCCAGTGATTTTGTCATTTTCTTCCAGTGATTTGGACCAATAATACCATTGATTAGAACGAATAATTCCTGTGATTTTGAGGTGTTTGTGTCGCTTAGCTTAGCCGTCCAGTGACCACAGTGCACCTCTTTTTCTCTTTTCTTTGCATCATGTGCTGTTTGGGGCCAATTTTTTTAAGTGCCATCCTGTCTGACACTGCAGTGCCACTCCTAGATGGGACAGGTGTTTGTGCCGGCCACTTGGGTCGCTTAGCTTAGTCATCCAGCGACCTCGGTGCAAATTTTAGGACTAAAAAAACTATTGTGAGGTGGCCAATGCACGGAAGCCTGCATACCACTCGCCAAGGTACCCCACCCTCATGCAGGTCCTACACTATCACAAAGTCTCAAAAATTAAAACCTGGCGAGCGGTATGCAGGCTTCCGTGCATTGGCCAATTCACTAACTAAACCCCCATCATTTATTTATTGATGTTGTGAGGATAAGTGAGCTTGCTATGGTGAGTGCTGAACTTTCTGTTTGTATATATTTGGGTTGGTGGCCATGGGCTGCATGCACCCCACCCTATGAGTGGTGAGTGCTATATTGTATCCCGCTTCTGGGGTGGCGAGTGCTGTGGTTTTCTAGATTTGTTTGTATATTACGGGGTTAATCTTTGGTTAACTCTTATTAACCGTGGTCACAGGCCTTTTCATGCTCCCCTGTGTAATCTCACTTGTTCTAAACCTGTGTCAGCTGCTCCTTAGTAATTTATCAGCCAGTGTCAGGTGACTAGTGTACCTTTAAAAGCCATAAGATGCATGGCAGATACACAATAAACCTAGTGGGCATGTGTGCAGTATATTATGTGTGATACAGTTGCCAGGTTTTAATTTTTGAGACTTTGTGATAGTGTAGGACCTGCATGAGGGTGGGGTACCTTGGCGAGCGGTATGCAGGCTTCCGTGCATTGGCCAATTCACTGACTAAACCCCCATCATTTATTTATTGATGTTGTGAGGATAAGTGAGCTTGCTATGGTGAGTGCTGAACTTTCTGTTTGTATATATTTGGGTTGGTGGCCATGGGCTGCATGCACCCCACCCTATGAGTGGTGAGTGCAGATATTGCACCCCGCTTCTGGGGTGGCGAGTGCTGTGGTTTTCTAGATTTGTTTGTATATTACGGGGTTAATCTTTGGTTAACTCTTATTAACTGTGGTCACAGGCCTTTTCATGCACCCCTGTGTAATCTCACTTGTTCTAAACCTGTGTCAGCTGCTCCTTAGTAATTTATCAGCCAGTGTCAGGTGACTAGTGTACCTTTAAAAGCCATAAGATGCATGGCAGATACACATTAAACCTAGTGGGCATGTGTGCAGTATATTATGTGTGATACAGTTGCCAGGTTTTAATTTTTGAGACTTTGTGATAGTGTAGGACCTGCATGAGGGTGGGTTACCTTGGCGAGCGGTATGCAGGCTTCCGTGCATTGGCCAATTCACTAACTAAACCCCCATCATTTATTTATTGATGTTGTGAGGATAAGTGAGCTTGCTATGGTGAGTGCTGAACTTTCTGTTTGTATATATTTGGGTTGGTGGCCATGGGCTGCATGCACCCCACCCTATGAGTGGTGAGTGCTATATTGTATCCCGCTTCTGGGGTGGCGAGTGCTGTGGTTTTCTAGATTTGTTTGTATATTACGGGGTTAATCTTTGGTTAACTCTTATTAACCGTGGTCACAGGCCTTTTCATGCTCCCCTGTGTAATCTCACTTGTTCTAAACCTGTGTCAGCTGCTCCTTAGTAATTTATCAGCCAGTGTCAGGTGACTAGTGTACCTTTAAAAGCCATAAGATGCATGGCAGATACACATTAAACCTAGTGGGCATGTGTGCAGTATATTATGTGTGATACAGTTGCCAGGTTTTAATTTTTGAGACTTTGTGATAGTGTAGGACCTGCATGAGGGTGGGGTACCTTGGCGAGCGGTATGCAGGCTTCCGTGCATTGGCCAATTCACTAACTAAACCCCCATCATTTATTTATTGATGTTGTGAGGATAATTGAGCTTGCTATGGTGAGTGCTGAACTTTCTGTTTGTATATATATATATATATATATATATAAAATTTCTTTTTTGTATAACGTGTGTAAATCTATCAATGATGCTAGATAGTGCCTCCCCAGCCATTAATTTCACTGCACGTCACTGATACACACATAGTCACAGACATACATACACACTTACATACAGTCACACACAGCCCCGTTACAGAGTGCCGCTGTACCCTGTGTTTCACCAGCCCCCTGTACAGCGCTCATGCTGTCATGACTAATCGTCACTAGCCTGCTGCTTAACGCATCTTACAGATGCTGCAAGCAGCAGAACAGCTCTCGCAGCACTAGGGAAGAAAACATTGCATCTCTCCCCAAACAGTGTGGGACTCGTGAGCCAGAGTTGGGCGCGGTCTGCAGCCAAGGGGAGGTACAACTGGTACTGCCCCTAAGCCATCCCACCCTGAGCGGCCACACCTGTTGCACACCTCTCCTTATAGCCCTGGTCATACACATTCATACATATGGTCACACACTGATAAACATACATACATATACACTGTACATACTGTTACACATATAGTCATACACATACATACTGTCACATACATAGTCATACACATACATATATAGAGTGACACCTATATACATACTTGTCACACACATGCACACATACACACAGTCATACACCTATATATACATATATACAATCACACACACACACACACACACACACACACACACACACATTAATACACCTATAAACATACATATAGACATACAGTGCCCCCTCTCTGAGTCCCTCTTAATCTTATAGGCTGGCTACTGAGGCAAGTCCCCATCAATTCAAGATCACTCTGGTACTATGAGCTGCTCACCCCTCCTCTGTCTCATGCTGCTGCTGCTACTGGCACCGGGCCACATAGCTCCACCCCCTACCCAGGCTCCACCTCCCTTTTCTCTCTTTAGATTGCAGAATGCAGTTTCTTCCTGCTCTGCACAACTGCAGCTGGGATTAAATTATGGTGGGCCCACTGAGAGATTGGACCTAGGGATACTGACCCCCTGTGCCCCCCTTAATCCGGCTCTATTATTTACACTTTAGTAAATATACAAATATATACTGTATATAACAGTATAAAAGTGGCCTCGTACCAAAAGCAGAAAAAATGTTGCTTGCAGTATCTGAATATCATTGGGATATCTATTTGTTTTATTAATATAATGAGAGACATGAGACCGAACAATGCAGAAGAGCTGAAGACCGCTATTGAAGCATCCTGGTCTTCCATAACACCTCAGTAGTGCCACAGGCTGATCATGTCACGCCACATTAAGGCAGTAATTAATGCAAAAGGGACCCAAACCAAGTACTGAGTACATATGCATGATTATACTTTTCAGAAGGCCGACATTTCTGTATTTAAAATACTTTTTTTTATTGATTTTATGTAATATTCTAATTTTCTTACATTTTGGATATGGGGTTTTCTTAAGCTGTAAACCACAATCATCACAATTATAACAAATAAAGGCTTGAAATAGCTCACTTTGCATGTAATGAGTCTATACAGGGTACCAGGGAAACCACCGGTAGGCCCCACTGCCTGAGGGCCCACTCCTTCCTCTAGGGATCAGGTTCCAGACTGTGCACTTGTATTATACATGGTAGATATGTTGCATTACACTGCACTAGACTATTGTGTATTTCAAGCCTCTGTGGAGGCTGGCCACACCCCCTTTGTAGGCTGGCCACACCCTCAAGTATGGGTCCTATCACTGCATTCCCCCGGTGGGCCCTTCATGCCCCAGTCCGACACTGAGTCTATATAATATATTAGTTTCACCTATTAAGTTGAATTACTGAAATAAATGAACTTTTGCACGATATTCTAATATTCTGAGTTTCACCTGTATGGCTAAATTACAGTACATTGGGGGTCATTCCGACCCGTTCGCACGCTGCTTTTTTTCGCAGCCATGCGAACGGGTCTGAACTGCAGGTGGCGATGCCTTCACACCCGGTGAGTAGCTTCCTACTTGCGCAGCTAGTGCACATCCTAGCTGTGCAGGCAGGCGGTTACCCGCCACGTCCCAGGTCGCAGCAGCTGTGTGTGACATCATGCAGCCGCCGTGGCCCGCCCCCACAATGATCCGGACACGCCTTTACTGAACGGGCCGCGCCCTGCCAACGGCATTCTAACGCCATTGACACCCCCACTCCCGCTACCCGCCTCTGCCTGTCAATCAGGCAGAGGCGATCGCAGCCCTGAGATGCTTTTAGCATCTCACTGGGCTCCCGGGGTGCGCATGCGCACTACGCATAGCGCTTCAGACTGCGATCGCTACTGCTGCAGCGATCCAGTCTTAATTAGGCCCTGTGTTGTGTAGTGGGTGTGTAGTCAGTGTTGTGGCCTATTCTGAGTTGTGCATATGGAGTGCACATCATTCGTGCCGACTTCCTGGCTGCTCTCTCCGGGATAGAGCAGCCAGGTCGGCTCAGTAGGGGGGCAGAGCAGGGCAATGACACACAAAGGGGGCGGGGCATAGGTGGTACCGGGGCGTGATTGCAGCATTGCATCATGTAAGCCCAGCCCCCCCCCCCCTCTGTAATGCCAATATTACCGGCATTATACTGCAGAGGGCGTGGCTATGATGACGCGATTCAACAAGAGTTGCGTCATCGACTGCCCAAACCGCCCACTTACTCACTAAGTGGGTGGCTGGGCAGGGGGGATCACTAAAATCAGGAGACTTGCCTGCTCTTCCAGGGGGCCGGGAGGGTCACCCGATTTTCAAGAGCCTCTCGGCCATTCCGGGATAATAGGCAAGTATGGTGCACATGCCATTCTCAGTTAAATGTTCATTACTTAGAATGAGATACAGTATACTGTATGTAAGTGCTGAGTCAGGATATGGAAGAATAATCACAAAGGACTTTTGATCACTGTAGGCAAGTAGAATTGTGGGCTGAACTACCGGCAGTGCCCCAGTGCTGGCGATGCATTGCACTGGGACCCGAGGTAATAAAAGTGCCCACAGTCACGAACTTTAGCAGTACTAATAATGAGACTGATTGACTCATTAGAGTATGGTAGCCAGCTAGTCACTGCAGGCCGGTAACAAAGGAGGAGGCAGTTCAGGCTGGAGGAGAGGAGGAAAGAAGGGGGTGTCCTTCCGGGGGCTCTACCTTTAGGGGTCAGCTTCTGCAGGATCAGGTCCACCGCTTTCATTCCATCTGCCGCAGTGTAGCGCGCTTTCTTCTCTAACCTGCTAGATCCCTTCTGTTCCGAGGCCTAGACCCCGCCTTCTCTTCTAAGAGCCCCCATCCTCTCCCTCCACCCTGTCACCTGGCGGCGGCTCTGGCCTCCCCCTCCCTCCCACATCCTCTGTACCTGTACTTTGTGAACCCACAACAGCCCGTCAGGTATGCCAGGTGTCATATACTTTGATGAAGAGGGAAAGGAGCACTTGGAGATGGTGTGTCTGCATAGACTGCAGCTCCGTGCTTTGGTGGTCATTCCGAGTTGTTCACTAGATGCTTTCGGTCGCTGTGCAGCGAAGAGGCAAAAAAAAGGCACTTCTGCGCATGCGCGCCGTACTATTACAACGAGCAATGTAGTTTCACACAGGGCCTAGCGATGCTTTTCAGTTGCACTGCTTGCCGCAGAGTGATTGACGTGAAGGGGGCGTTTCTGGGTGTCAACTGACCGTTTTCAGGGAGTGTTCGGAAAAACGCAGGCGTGCCAGGGAAAACGCAGGTGTGGCTGGGTGAACGCAGGGCGTGTTTGTGACGTCAAAACAGGAACTGAACAGTCTGAAGTGATCGCAAGCGCTGAGTAGGTTTTGAGCTACTCAGAAACTGCACAAAAAAACTTTGTAGCCGCTCTGCGATCCTTTCGTTCGCACTTCTGCTAAGATAAAATACACTCCCAGTGGGAGGCTGCATAGCGTTTGCACGGCTGCTAAAAACTGCTAGCGAGCGAACAACTCGGAATGACCACCTTTGTGAGTTAAATTTTCACTTACAGTACAGTATCTATTGAGCAGGCAGGACCTGGACACTAGGGGGATGAAAGATGTGGTCTATGGGCAGGAGCTGGGTACAGGGGGCTGCAGACTCTGGCCACTGAGTTGGGGGCAGACAGCGAAAAAGGGATCTGAAAGTATCCCTTTCCCGCACAGGCTGCAGTGTAAATGTAGAGTAGTGATGTAGTGTAGAGTATTGAGGGGGATGTAGTGTAGTGATATGGTGCAGCGTGTAGGGGGATGTATAAGGATGTATGCACCATATTGAGGGATGTAGGGTAACAATGTAGTGCAGCGTTTAGGAGGTTATAGTATAGTGATGTAGTGCAGCATTTAGGGGGATGTGGTAAAGTGATATAGTGCAGCGTATTGTTTTTCCGTAGGGGGGGAGACCGGTTGGTGGAGGGCCCAAAGCATGTGTTTGCATCTGTGTCTGCTACTCACTAGTTCTGCCACCGACTCAAAGTCAGGCCCTAGCCTTAGTAAAAAAAAAAGTTTATTTAATAATCCCAAATAAAAACTCAATACATTCAAACAGACAATAATGTAGGGGAAAAATGACTCAGAAGCAAGGGTGTAGCTACAGTGTGTGCAGGGGGCGTGGTTGCTATGGCGCCTACACCACCTCCAGGGCCAGCCTTCTCCCCTGCACCTAATTACATATCAGAATGAGGCCCCTGCTGCCCGCCCACCACAATGTCACTCTGGGGCCGCAGACAGGGACAAGGTGGGACATACTTGCCTGACAAATACCCTCCTTCTGCCCCTCCACCGAATCACGCTGTCTATCCCAGCTGCCCACTTTGCTGGGATAGATGGACTGACTGTGCTGTCAAAGGAGGAGGAGCGGACACCGCCGGATGGGATAGAAAGAGTGTTGTGGATTCTTTTACAAGGTAAGTCCTGTGTGCTCTCTCTTAGCAACTGAGGTAAATGATTGTGGAAGGCTGGCCTGAGATTGAGGGGTGAGAGGGCTTTGACATTTTTTGGGGGATAATAACTTTTAAAAATGTTGCTGTGGGTCCCAAAGAAGTGGCCAAAAAATTACCATAATGTATCCCTAGTCAAGTGCTAGGACAATTTGAATCTACAGTATGAACCATTTATCAGTTCCAAGAATGTATGTTTGTTTGAGTTCAGAATCCATTGAGGATTATCAGATTAAACTTTTCACCTCAGGTTTGAGGCAACATTTAAAAATATATGTTTTCTTGGTAATGGAATTTGTTTGACTGACTCCTTAGTCTTTACTACTGTACCTACTAGTAGCTTTCTCTCCATCTCATGAATAACTACTGTACTATACTCTTAATTGTAGATCATGGGCGCTCCCCTGTTTTAAATGCCCTGTGCACCCTAAACATTTAATTTAACTCTGCTGTTATCAATGTTCCATCTGTAAAGGGCTACTGATGAAAGAGAAATGATTATTCATTTTTCAGGATTCTGTGAATTTCAGTGATTCCACATCATATAAAATTTGAAAGACGTTCAATCAGAAATAACAATAAATCAGATGCATGGATTTATTACTTGTGCTTACATTGTTTCCTTCTAAATCATATTTTTCATTATAGGAACTTACCTAGAGCTGTTGGATGCTGTGCTGGTCAAATACAGTGCAGGTCAGATACAGTGTGGGTCGGATACAGTGTGGGTTGGAGCCATCAAGCCCGGAGTTCGGCAAGTTTAGTGATATTCTGAAGCAGTTTAGCTATACAAATCCAGAGGGTCTGTACTTGAACATACTGCTATATATATATATATATATATATATATATATATGGGTGGTCTTCAGTATGCCGGCGGTCGGGCTCCCGGCAACCAGCATACCGGCGCCGGGAGCCCGACAGCCGGCATACCGACACTTATTCTCCCTCGTGGGGGTCCACGACCCCCCTGGAGGGAGAATAAAATAGTGTGGTGCGCGTAGCGTGGCGAGCGCAGCGAGCCCGCAAGGGGCTCATTTGCCCTCGCCACACTGTCGGTAAGCCGGCGGCCGGCCTCCCGGCACCAGTATGCTGGTCACCGGGAGGCCGGCCGCCGGCAGATCGTAGTGAACCCATATATATATATATATATATATATATATATATATAGCAAACGTGGAGACTGCGGCACTCGTGATAAGTTTTGAAAGAAAATGCTGTTTAATAGATCAAATCCATAATAAAAATGCCACACAAGGCCAACGTTTCGTTTCCAAGGCAGGCATAAACATAAAGTAGACAAACATGACAAGTGAATAACACTCACCTAAATAGGGAACAAACCACCCCACCGCGGGAGAGCCGGGACCGGCGTGTGCTTCCGCCAGCCGCAGCCACGGGTGCGTCACGTCCGGTGACATCAGTCGACATCCGATGTGGTTACCATGGCGAAGCGTCCCGTTTCCCTGGCGACGCGTCTGCTTGCCGGGCCACCCGCAGGATACCGCTGACTGATCTCCCCGGCCTTCCCAGCGGTGAACTGTAAACAAACACAGGCACAGAAGCATCATGTAAAAATAAGAATTTACTTACCGATAATTCTATTTCTCATAGTCCGTAGTGGATGCTGGGGACTCCGAAAGGACCATGGGGAATAGCGGCTCCGCAGGAGACTGGGCACAAAGTAAAAGCTTTAGGACTAGCTGGTGTGCACTGGCTCCTCCCCCCATGACCCTCCTCCAAGCCTCAGTTAGGATACTGTGCCCGGACGAGCGTACACAATAAGGAAGGATTTTGAATCCCGGGTAAGACTCATACCAGCCACACCAATCACACCGTACAACTTGTGATCTGAACCCAGTTAACAGCATGATAACAGAAGGAGCCTCTGAAAAGATGGCTCACAACAACAATAACCCGATTTTTGTAACAATAACTATGTACAAGTAATGCAGACAATCCGCACTTGGGATGGGCGCCCAGCATCCACTACGGACTATGAGAAATAGAATTATCGGTAAGTAAATTCTTATTTTCTCTAACGTCCTAGTGGATGCTGGGGACTCCAAAAGGACCATGGGGATTATACCAAAGCTCCCAAACGGGCGGGAGAGTGCGGATGACTCTGCAGCACCGAATGAGAGAACTCCAGGTCCTCCTCAGCCAGGGTATCAAATTTGTAGAATTTAGCAAACGTGTTTGCCCCTGACCAAGTAGCTGCTCGGCAAAGTTGTAAAGCCGAGACCCCTCGGGCAGCCGCCCAAGATGAGCCCACTTTCCGTGTGGAATGGGCTTTTACAGATTTTGGCTGTGGCAGGCCTGCCACAGAATGTGCAAGCTGAATTGTACTACAAATCCAACGAGCAATCGTCTGCTTAGAAGCAGGAGCACCCAGCTTGTTGGGTGCATACAGGATAAACAGCGAGTCAGATTTTCTGACTCCAGCCGTCCTGGAAACATATATTTTCAGGGCCCTGACTACGTCCAGCAACTTGGAATCCTCCAAGTCCCTAGTAGCCGCAGGCACCACAATAGGTTGGTTTAAGTGAAATGCTGAAACCACCTTAGGGAGAAATTGAGGACGAGTCCTCAATTCTGCCCTGTCCGTATGAAAAATTAGGTAAGGGCTTTTATAGGATAAAGCCGCCAATTCTGATACACGCCTGGCTGAAGCCAGGGCTAACAGCATTACCACTTTCCATGTGAGATATTTCAAGTCCACAGTGGTGAGTGGTTCAAACCAATGTGATTTTAGGAATCCCAACACTACATTGAGATCCCAAGGTGCCACTGGAGGCACAAAAGGAGGCTGTATATGCAGTACTCCCTTGACAAACGTCTGAACTTCAGGAACAGAAGCTAGTTCTTTTTGGAAGAATATCGACAGGGCCGAAATTTGAACCTTAATGGACCCTAATTTGAGGCCCATAGACAGTCCTGTTTGCAGGAAATGCAGGAATCGACCCAGTTGAAATTCCTCCGTAGGGGCCTTCCTGGCCTCGCACCACGCAACATATTTACGCCAAATACGGTGATAATGTTGTACGGTTACATCCTTCCTGGCTTTGATCAGGGTAGGGATGACTTCATCCGGAATGCCTTTTTCCTTCAGGATCCGGCGTTCAACCGCCATGCCGTCAAACGCAGCCGCGGTAAGTCTTGGAACAGACATGGTCCCTGCTGGAGCAGGTCCTGTCTTAGAGGTAGAGGCCACGGGTCTTCCGTGAGCATCTCTTGAATTTCCGGGTACCAAGTCCTTTTTGGCCAATCCGGAGCCACGAGTATAGTCTTTACTCCTCTCCTTCTTATGATTCTCAGTACTTTTGGTATGAGAGGAAGAGGAGGGAACACATACACCGACCGGTACACCCACGGTGTTACCAGAGCGTCCACAGCTATTGCCTGAGGGTCCCTTGACCTGGAGCAATATCTGTCCAGTTTTTTGTTGAGGCGAGACGCCATCATGTCCACCTTTGGTTTTTCCCAACGGTTTACAATCATGTGGAAGACTTCTGGGTGAAGTCCCCACTCCCCCGGGTGAAGATCGTGTCTGCTGAGGAAGTCTGCTTCCCAGTTGTCCACTCCCGGAATGAACACTGCTGACAGTGCTATCACATGATTTTCCGCCCAGCGAAGAATCCTTGCCACTTCCGTCATTGCCCTCCTGCTTCTTGTGCCGCCCTGTCTGTTTACGTGGGCGACTGCCGTGATGTTGTCCGACTGGATCAATACAGGCTGACCCTGAAGCAGAGGCCTTGCCTGACTTAGGGCATTGTAAATGGCCCTTAGTTCCAGGATATTTATGTGAAGTGACGTTTCCATGCTTGACCACAAGCCCTGGAAATTTTTTCCCTGTGTGACTGCTCCCCAGCCTCTCAGGCTGGCATCCGTGGTCACCAGGACCCAATCCTGAATGCCGAATCTGCGGCCCTCTAGGAGATGAGCACTCTGTAACCACCACAGGAGAGACACCCTTGTCCTTGGAGACAGGGTTATCCGCTGATGCATTTGAAGATGCGATCCGGACCATTTGTCTAGCAGATCCAACTGAAAAGTTCTTGCGTGGAATCTGCCGAATGGAATCGCTTCGTAAGAAGCCACCATCTTTCCCAGGACCCTTGTGCACTGATGCACTGACACCTGGCCTGGTCTTAGGAGTTTCCTGACTAGGTCGGATAACTCCCTGGCTTTCTCTTCCGGGAGAAACACCTTTTTCTGTACTGTGTCCAGAATCATCCCTAGGAACAGCAGACGTGTCGTCGGAATCAGCTGCGATTTTGGAATATTTAGAATCCATCCGTGCTGTCGTAGTACTATTTGAGATAGTGCTACTCCGACCTCTAACTGTTCTCTGGACCGTGCCCTTATCAGGAGATCGTCCAAGTAAGGGATAATTAAGACGCCTTTTCTTCGAAGAAGAATCATCATTTCGGCCATTACCTTGGTAAAGACCCGGGGTGCCGTGGACAATCCAAACGGCAGCGTCTGAAACTGATAGTGACAGTTCTGTACCACAAACCTGAGGTACCCTTGGTGAGAAGGGCAAATTGGGACATGGAGGTAAGCATCCTTGATGTCCAGAGACACCATGTAGTCCCCTTCTTCCAGGTTCGCTATCACTGCTCTGAGTGACTCCATCTTGAACTTGAACCTTTTTATGTAAGTGTTCAAGGCTTTCAGATTTAAAATGGGTCTCACCGAGCCGTCCGGCTTCGGTACCACAAACAGCGTGGAGTAATACCCCTTTCCCTGTTGTAGGAGGGGTACCTTGATTATCACTTGCTGGGAATACAGCTTGTGAATGGCTTCCAATACCGCCTCCCTGTCGGGGGTAGACGTTGGTAAAGCAGACTTCAGGAACCGGCGAGGGGGAGACGTCTCGAATTCCAATTTGTACCCCTGAGATACTACCTGCAGGATCCAGGGGTCCACTTGCGAGTGAGCCCACTGCGCGCTGAAATTCTTGAGACGGGCCCCCACCGTGCCTGAGTCCGCTTGTAAGGCCCCAGCGTCATGCTGAGGACTTGGCAGAAGCGGGGGAAGGCTTCTGTTCGTGGGAAGAAGCTGTCTGTTGCAGTCTTTTTCCCCTTCCTCTGCCCCGGGGCAGATATGAGTGGCCTTTTGCCCGCTTGCCCTTATGGGGATGAAAGGACTGAGCCTGAAAAGACGGTATCTTTTTCTGCTGCGAGGTGACTTGGGGTAAAAAGGTGGATTTCCCAGCCGTTGCCGTGGCCACCAGGTCTGATAGACCGCCCCCAAATAACTCCTCCCCTTTATACGGCAATACTTCCATATGCCGTTTGGAATCCGCATCCCCTGACCACTGTCGCGTCCATAACCCTCTTCTGGCAGAAATGGACATCGCACTTACTCTTGATGCCAGAGTGCAAATGTCTCTCTGTGCATCTCACATATATAGGAATGCATCCTTTAAATGCTCTATAGTCAATAATATATTGTCCCTGTCCAGGGTATCAATATTTTCAGTCAGGGAATCCGACCAAGCCACCCCAGCACTGCACATCCAGGCTGAGGCGATTGCTGGTCGCAGTATAACACCAGTATGTGTGTATATACTTTTAAGGATATTTTCCAGCCTCCTATCTGCTGGCTCCTTAAGGGCGTCCGTTTCTGGAGACGGTAACGCCACTTGTTTTGATAAGCGTGTGAGCGCCTTATCCACCCTAGGGGGTGTTTCCCAACGAGCCCTAACCTCTGGTGGGAAGGGATATAGTGCCAATAATTTTTTAGAAATTAGCAGTTTTTTGTCGGGGGTAACCCACGCTTCATCACACACTTCATTCAATTCATCTGATTCAGGAAAAACTACGGGTAGTTTTTTCACACCCCACATAATACCCCTTTTTGTGGTACTTGCAGTATCAGAGATGTGCAAAACCTCCTTCATTGCCGTGATCATGTAACGTGTGGCCCTACTGGAAAATACGTTTGTCTCTTCACCGTCGACACTGGAGTCAGTGTCTGTGTCTGGGTCCGTGTCGACCCACTGAGGTAACGGGCGTTTAATAGCCCCTGACGGTGTTTGAGACGCCTGGACAGGCACTAACTGAGCTGCCGGCTGTCTCATGTCGTCAACAGTTTTCTGTAACGTGCCGACACTGTCACGTAATTCCTTAATTACGGCCATCCATTCAGGTGTCGACTCCCTAGGGGGTGACATCACCATTATAGGCAATTGCTCCGCCTCCACATAATTTTCCTCCTCATACATGTCGACACACACGTACCGACACCCAGCACACACACAGGGAATGCTCTGATAGAGGACAGGACCCACTTAGCCCCTTGGGGAGACAGAGGGAGAGTTTGCCAGCACACACCAGAGCGCTATATATGTATAGGGACAACCTTACAATAAGTGTCTATCCCTTATAGCTGCTTATTTTGCCAAATAAGTGCCCCCCTCTCTTTTTTACCCTGTTTCTGTAGTTGCAGGATGCAGGGGAGATTCTGGGAGCCTTCCTACCAGCGGAGCTGTGTGGGAAAAATGGCGCTGTGTGCTGAGGAGATAGGCCCCGCCCCCTTCACGGCGGGCTCTTCTCCCGCTTTTTTCTGGAAAACTGGCAGGGGTTAAATACATCCATATAGCCCAGGAGCTATATGTGATGTATTTTTTGCCAAATAAGGTAAATTCATTGCTTCCCAGGGCGCCCCCCCCAGCGCCCTGCACCCTCAGTGACCGAAGTGTGAAGTGTGCTGAGAGCAATGGCGCACAGCTGCAGTGCTGTGCGCTACCTTATGAAGACAGGAAAGTCTTCTGCCGCCGATTTATGGACCTCTTCTTGCTTCAGCATCTGTAAGGGGGCCGGCGGCGCGGCTCCGGGACCCATCCATGGCTGGGCCTGTGATCGTCCCTCTGGAGCTAATGTCCAGTAGCCTAAGAAGCCCAATCCACTCTGCACGCAGGTGAGTTCGCTTCTTCTCCCCTTAGTCCCTCGATGCAGTGAGCCTGTTGCCAGCAGGTCTCACTGAAAATAAAAAACCTATTTAAACTTTTACTCTAAGCAGCTCAGGAGAGCCACCTAGATTGCACCCTTCTCGTTCGGGCACAAAATCTTAACTGAGGCTTGGAGGAGGGTCATGGGAGGAGGAGCCAGTGCACACCAGCTAGTCCTAAAGCTTTTACTTTGTGCCCAGTCTCCTGCGGAGCCGCTATTCCCCATGGTCCTTTCGGAGTCCCCAGCATCCACTAGGACGTTAGAGAAAGGATTACGTTCAAATAGATGTAATATGATTTTACACATAAATATACTAAATTACTGTTATTAATAAAGATGCTAAGTGAACAGTGACTGCCGAAGCAAATTCAGGTACATCAAGCAAAAATCAGGTAAAGGGCAGATGACAGCCAGGAGGGTAATGCGAGCCTCTTGGCCCCCTCTTAAAGATGAACGGTGTAATGCCATGCGTCCGCGAACGCATGGTATTACACCGTTCATCCATCAACAAAGCTCTGAAGACTAAAGTGGCAGACCAACCGGTGGCGCGCCACTTTCTCTCAGCAGGACATACCCTGGCTCAATTGAAACACATCCTGATCGATCATGTTCCATCATCTTTAAGAGGGGGCGACCGGGACGGTAAACTGCTCAGATGTGAGAGCAGGTGGATCCACGTCCTCAATACTGTAACTCCCCACGGGATGAATGAGCGACTCAATTGGAACGTATTTCGCGGACACTGAGTTGCCTGCGTCACAGGATTTTTTGCTGCATTTACAGTCTCCTGAGTGCCGCCTACATTGTTCGTTTACATAAGGTTCTTCATACCGTGGATAGCACTGAAGCAAGTATCCTTATGTGTAAGGGGCGAGTGTCGGGTAAAGCAATATTATATATATATTGTGGCAGGAGAGGTACATTGCCATCTGTAAGCTACACACAGGGTCCTGGGGGTAGGTGGGAAGTGGGGATGGACTAGGTTCCCATCCATTTGGCCCAGACCAGGTCTTATAGGCTTCTTAGCCCAAGAAGCTGCTTCATCAGTCAGCACCTGGGTGCTGGGTTTAAAGCAGAGTCTCTCCCATGAGTCAGGGCTCCTGAAAGCAGTTAGTGTCCAGGTGATAGGCCTGCTAGGGACAGTAGGATCTGAAGGGCTGGGCCACTAGTGTCAGGATGCTGGGACTTGAAGGGTTCCTTATTAAGTAAGAGGGAGTGAGGCAGGGCCTAACCTCCCTGGTTGTTTATACTAAAGATAGTGATCTTTGTTTATGAGTATCTCTGTATTTGAACAACCTGAATAAAAGGTATTTGTTGTTTTTGCACAAGCCTGGAGTCAGTCGCTGGTGGAATTTTTGTAGTAGAGCACATTCTAGCAAGAATCCTGTTACAAATGGCGCCTGAACAGGAATCCTTCTGCTAGTCGTGTCACACATGGCAGAGGACCCAACAGCCGCAAGGTAGCGGCACATATACCAGCGAACTCCAGACCATGCTGAACTCGTGAGCATCAGTACCAGACCAAGGGTGTTGTGAGTAGTGGTTAAAACCAACCCCACGAGGTAAAATTAATTATATGTTTTGTTTACATTGAATGTTTTTGATTTTGGGGCAAAGGTTTGCATTGGCAGCAAAGAGGTTAAACAGGGTGCATGGACTGTTCTGTCTTCCCTGTTTCGCACCATTCAGTGAAAGTAGCTGTGTTGATTTGCTCTAAGGGGTTGCAAGCATCTGATAATTTATAACTGAATTTCTTTTCCAAACTTATTTTTACCTGTGCCTGCAAAATCTGGTAGTGGGAGTCTGGTGTCCCTGTTAATTAGCTCATTAAGACCAATCAACCAAAGTTGAAACCTTTTATAAATGTAGTTCTATTTAAATAGAGAAATTTTGTGGCACTATGTGTCCCAGCAATCCCTGAGTTCTAGTTTTAAGAGCCTGAAGGGAGAAGTTGTTTATTTGCACTACCAGTGTAAGGTATTTGGACCACTGTGTACATGCTACCTTTCAGTGGTTTGCTAAAAGCTTAATCTGTGCTAAAAAAAAAAGAGGAATTTTTATTTTCCCTTTCACTTACAGTTTACGAAGAGAACAGGGTGAATAAAGATTTTCAGATATATAGCATATTCTGAAGTGTCTCTTCAAATGGGTAACAAAAAGAGAATTCATGCTAAAAAAACAAAAGGGGTGACAGCTCTAATACCTCAGGTCAGGAACTTATGTGACCCAATTAAAGCCCCACAGTTGGAGAGTGAAGTGGATAGCTTCTTGGGGAGTAATCCAGATCTTGGGGAAGATTTTAGCATGGAACCTTTTTTTTGGTGTCACATGATAAGTGACCTTGAAAGGAATGTCCAATTAACGGACCAGGAGCTAGAAGAGCTTAAGGAAAAATGTGATTTTCTTCAAGAGCAGGTGAACACCTTAACGTAAAAGCTGGAGGAGAAGGGATCTCTTTTGTCTGACTCTCTTACCAAATTGGGAAGGAGTAGAGAAGAGATTGCCAAGCTTTCAGGCAAGGTGTCAGAGTTGCAGAAAACCTCAGGGCACAGACTAGGTGCTACCGGTGCCAAGAGCTGGGCCATAAAAGGTGGAATTGTCCATATAGGCCAAGACCAGTGAGGGCCGGGGTGACTACTAGGCCCAGAGTGAACTTAAAAACCTTCCCCAGTCCAGAGTTGGTTAAGGTCAGGTGCCACAAACACCCAGACAAGAATGAAGCGACTTCCTCAGTAGCCAGTAAATCCAAGCCCGAGAAGGGAAACATCCCTAAAGGTGGAAAGGTGTAGAGAAGGGGAAGTTTAGTGGGCAACAGGAAGTTGTCCATTAAAATGACCACTTCGGCCACTATGCCAAAGTGGAGGGAAAGGGAAGGTGGCACAGTGGAGTCAATGCCACCAACCTTTAATGGAAATAGATTCCAAGGCCAGTTAAAAGGGCCTCGGATGTGTACTTGGGAGAGGAACTTGGGACCCTGGTGTATGGGCCCAAGTTATGTCCCAAAGATTTGTCAGCCCAAAATAATTGCAGAAAGTGAAACCTTGCCAATGTCACATGCCGCTTTTCTGAGCTATGAAAAGCTGAGGGAAAGGGTATGTGGCAGGAGAGGTACTTTGCCACCTGTAAGCTACACACAGGGTCCTGGGGTTAGATGGGAAGTGTGGATGGACCAGGTTCCCATCCATTTGGCCCAGACCAGGTCTTATAGGCTTCTTAGCCCAAGAAGCTGCTTCATCAACCAGCACCTGGAGTCCTGAAGGTAGTTAGTGTCCAGGTGATAGGCCTGCTAGGGACAGTGGGATCCGGAGGGCTGGGCCACTAGTGTCAGGATACAGGGACCTGAAGAGTTCCTTATTAAGTAAGAGGGAGTGAGGCAGGGCCTAACCTCCCTGGTTGTTTATACTAAAGATAGTGATCTTTGTTTATGTGTATCTCTGTATTTGAACAACCTGAATAAAAGGTATTTGTTGTTTTTGCACAAGCCTGGAGTCAGTCGCTGGTGGAATTTTTGTAGCAGAGCACATTCTAGCAAGAATCCTGTTACAATATATATATATATATATATATATATATATATATATATATATATATATAAAGTGGAAAATAAGCAGGGCGGCACTCGGAGTCTTTGAAAAATCACAAAAAGTGTATTGAAATAGGTTGACATTTCGGGGACGTACTCCCCTTCCTCTTGTTCTGAGGAAGAAGAGTACCTCCCCGAAACGTCAACCTATTTCAATACACTTTTTGTGATTTTTCAAAGACTCTGAGTGCCGCCCTGTTTATTTTCCACTATTTGTTTGGGTCTGTAGCCAAAGGGAAGGCACAGGAGCAAGTAAGTCCCAGATTAGGGATAGGGGTGCGGGAGGTTTTTGCTCTCTCTCTCTCTCTCTCTCTCTCTCTCTCTCTCTCTCTCTCTCTCTCTCTCTCTCTCTCTCTCTCTCTCTCTCTCTCTCTCTTTCTTTCTCTCTCTCTCTCTATATATTTATGCCCCCTCATGGATATAATGCCCCAGTGTACATTATGTCCCCCGCTTATATAATGCCCCAGTGTACATAATGTCCCCACCCCCTATGTATATATTGCCCACAGTGTACATGATTCCCCCCCGCCCCAGTGTATATAATCCCCCATTGTATATAATGCCCCCTATGAATACATTATCCCCTCCCCAGGTATATATTGCCCCCTACGCTCTCTGTACATATATTATCCCACTGTCCCCAATTATTTAATGCTACCTATGCTGCCCAGGGTTCTCTCACCCTGCAGGCTGGAGGCCAGCAGCTGTCAGGTGGAGTGCAGTTCATTCAGTAGCTGCAGTGGGAGGAGTAGAACTCCAATAGTCAGAAGGAGGATGAGCTTTTATACAGGACGCCGCTCACCAAGCTCCGTTCCAACAGAGAGATCCCCGTGAGCTCTCTGCCGCCATCAGGGTCAGCAGCAGGGCCGGTTCCAGACCTTGTGGCACCCAGGGCAAAAGTTTCCTTTGGTGCCCTGTCCCCCCCTGACAGGTAAAACAGGGTTAGTGTGCGCCACCTGCGTGCATAACAAAATAGGGGCGTGGCTTCATAGGGAAGGGGCGCGGCCCCAGTAGTTGTGCCCCAGTAGTTGTGCTCCCAATAGTTGTTCCCCCAGTAGTTATGCCCCCTGTAGATGTGCCCCCAGTAGAGATGCCCCTGTAGTTATGCCCTCTTAGATGTGTCCCAAGTAGAGATGCCCCCTGTAGATTTGCCCCCATTAGATGTACCCACAGTAGAGATGCCGCTGTAGTAAACCCCCCTTAGCTGAGCCCCCAGTAGAGATGCCCCCTGTAGATTTGCCCCATCAGATGTGCCCTGAGTAGAGATGCCCCTGTAGTTATGTCCCCTTAGATGTGTCACCAGTAGAGATTCCCCCATTAGATGTGCCACCAGTAGTGATGCACCCTTGTAGCACCGCTTACAAACACTAAAAAAACAAAAAACAAAAAAACAATACTCATCAGTCCTGCTCCTGCTTCCTGACCGCTGCTGCCTCTGCTCCATCTCTGGCCGCCGCCAGATCCTCTCTATGGGAGAGACGTCATGACGTCTCTCCCATAGCAGCGCCACACAGACAGTAGAGGTCAATTATGACCTCTGGTGTCTGTCTGAAAATGGATCCAGCTGCAGTGGCTCCAGCTGCAGCAGGCGCTCACATTGCCCACGATGCTTGCTGCAGCCGGGGTGCAGGTGGGTGGCGGGGGCCTGCGGGGTGACTGCGGTCATGCCTGTGGGCCGCAGCGCCCCGGGCACCCGCCCTGCTCGCCTGTGCCTAGATCCGCTCCTGCTTGCAGCCATAGCAACTGCTAATATGGCAGCCTCTCTGCCTGTGAGGACACCATGAAGTGGCCTCTTTGAATGATCTGCACCTTAGCTTCTTGAGCAGCAGGTTGGCTTGTCTGTGCCATACAGTGACAGTGTAGGAGAGAAGGAAGAGCAGGGTGCACTGGAGTCTGGCACCCGGAAGCTGTCCAATCAATGTGCTGACAGTCTGCTGGGGTTTCAAGTACTCAAGGAGCCCAGTGAATAAGAAATGTTACGAATAAAAGCTAACTTCAGCCTTGTGTGGCGCTAGGTCTAGTAAAAATGCCCTCCATTGAGCAGCCCTGTCGGTGCGCCCCAAGGACCCGCCGGGCTCTAAGCTGCTGCTTAAGATGCTTTGCAGTAAATCCACTACTGTCACTGACAACCACTTCTACTGTTTTTGTTTACTGAACTTTCTTTGGATGATGCTAGAGATCACATTAGCTGCAAGGTGAGAGGACAGCTTGATAGCTTCAATATGGTGTGTATGTGATTGATGTAAGGAAATCCCATAGAGATTCTTAAGGCACAGTCCCCCAGGTAAAGTATTTTTCTAAGTTTGACAGCTCCAGCTGAAATACATAGCTGCCTGCTGTTGGAATTTCAAACATTCAGGCAATTACATCTGCATACACATCAGTAGGCTGAGAACAATAGATGAATTACAGTATCTCTGGTAAAATAAAGAATGGACAGTAAGCTGAATTCTTAAATTGCAGTTATGCAAAATGGAATGAAAATCCTTTTAACTATTTTATTGTATGTGCTTACACATGCATATTGATTTTCAATAATACTATAAAGTTCTACCAAAAATAAACCAGGCAGGTAATACTGTATGTTGTCAGCTCAGAGGAAATGCTGCAGCTTTGCACAAGATTACATGGGTGTGGATCATAGGGGTGACAGTAACTAGATCGACAGTCATTGGGTCGACTACTATTGGTCGACAGTGACTATGCCGACACTTGAAATGGGTCGACACAGTAATTAGGTCGACATTGACGGCAAGGTCGACATGGAAAAAAGGTTGACATGAGTTATTTACATTTTTTTTTTGTGTGTCATTTTCTTCGTAAAAAGTGACCAGGAACCCCACTTAGTGCACCATCTCCCATCACAAGCTGCTCGCTTGAACCGTAGCTGAAGGATTGAAATTTAGAGCATGAATAGCCTGTAGAAACTTGTCCTGGAAGCTGAAGTGACGTAGCGTTTCAAACATGAATGGCCAGGAGTGTGGTCACACAATAGTAATAATGCCCACAGTAGTAGCACCCAAGTGGAAATGTTGAAGTGGGGGTTTGGAAAAGTAACGGTTGTAATTATGTGCGCACCAAAGGCGCGTGCGCTCCTGAAAAGGGGGCATGGCCTCTCAAAAGGGGGCATGTCCTTCAGTGTAGTTTACCACACCATATACCCCTTATACACATTATGCACCACAATAGTAGGACCCCTTACTGGTGCTCCTTTCACATTATAGCACACAGTATGAGCCGAAATTCCCATTATACTTACACAGTATGAGCTGAAATTCACATTATGGCCCTCATTCCGAGTTGTTCGCTTGCAAGCTGCTTTTAGCAGCATTGCACACGCTAAGCCGCCACCTACTTGGAGTGAATCTTAGCTTAGCAGAATTGCGAACGAAAGATTCTCAAAATTGTGAATAGAAATTTCTAAGCAGTTTCTGAGTAGCTCGACACTTACTCTGCCACTGCGATCAGTTCAGTCAGTTTCGTTCCTGGTTTGACGTCACAAACACACATTGCGTTCGCCCAGACACTACCCCGTTTCTCCAGCCACTCCCGCGTTTTTCCCAAAAACGGCAGCGTTTTTTCACACACTCCCATAAAACGGCCAGTTTCCGCCCAGAAACACCCACTTCCTGTCAATCACACTACGATCATCAGAACGAAGAAAAAACCTTGTAATGCCGTGAGTAAAATACCAAACTTCTTAGCAAATTTACTTGGCGCATCCGCAGTGCGAACATTGCGCATGCGCAGTTTGCGGAAAATCGCTGCGATGCGATGAAAAATAACGAGCGAACAACTCGGAATGAGGGCCTATACCCCACAGTATGACCCAAACTTCACATTATAGCACACGGTATGAGCCGAAATTCACATTATAGAGTGACAGAGGGACAAGGAGAGTGACAGCAGGGACAGGGAGAGTGACAGCAGAGAGAGGGACAGCAAGGGCATGCAGTAGGGACTAGGGAGAGAGAAAGGCAGCAGGGTAAGATTACCTGTTTAGCAGCGGCGGTGGTTTGCGGTGCGGTGGATGAGTAGGCTGTGGTAGGCATGGGGTGGAGGCAGTGGACGTGCAGAGGTCCGAGCGCAGGGCGGCAGAGGAGGCTGAGGGAGGCTGCAGCGGATCTGGGACCAGGCTGGCTTTATTATCCCTGCTGCCGCATCGAGCTCCTGTGACCACGGTGCTAATATTTCAAAACTGCCACGGACCGGCAGCCAATCAGCGACAGATTTGAACTAGTAGTGCCACGGTCACAGGAGCTCGATGCAGTGGCAAGGATAATAAATCCAGCCTGGTCCCAGATCCGCTGCAGCTGGGAGTCTGGAACCAGGGCTTCCAGTGCGGCGGCGATGGTAAGGGCGGAGGGACGGAGGGCGGACCGGGAACTCAGCTTTTTTGTTGGCCCTGCAGTGCTTGAAGAAGTGCCGGTATGACCGTAGTAGTTTACTCCCTCCCTTTTAGGTTAGCCTCCCAGTGGTAATAGAAGAAGATAAAGAGAATTAGTTCTCTGGTGGTATGCCAATTCCACCCTCCTGGTGCTAATATTAAAGTTAAATATAAATATAAGGTGATATATGCAAAAAATAATTTCAATACACTGCAGCGTATGTTTTAAGACTTGGTTAGAGTCTTCAGCATATATAAGTAGTGGGTAATTAAAACATCGCACTGTGAAACAGTTACTAGTTCAAAAAGCAAATAACAAATATCAAAAGTGAAGAATAAAATATAAAAAAATATATATAGTGGCTGTGTATATATCAGTGATGAGGTCAGGAGACTTCTGCAAATATCACATAAAGGCCCTCATTCCGAGTTGATCGCTCGCAAGGCGAATTTAGCAGAGTTGCTCACGCTAAGCCTACGCCTACTGGGAGTGTATCTTAGCTTCTTAAAATTGCGACCGATGTATTCGCAATATTGCGATTACAAACTACTTAGCAGTTTCAGAGTAGCTTCAGACTTACTCGGTATCTGCGATCAGTTCAGTGCTTGTCGTTCCTGGTTTGACGTCATAAACACACCCAGCGTTCGCCCATACACTCCCCCGTTTCTCCGGCCCTTCCTGCGTTTTTTCCGGAAACGGTAGCGTTTTTATCCACACGCCCCTAAAACGCAGTGTTTCCGCCCAGTAACACCCATTTCCTGTCAATCACACTACGATCGCCGGAGCGAAGAAAAAGCCGTGAGTAAAAATACTATCTTCATTGTAAAATTACTTGGCGCAGTCGCAGTGCGAATATTGCGCATGCGTACTAAGCGGAATTTCACTGCGATGCGATGAAAATTACCGAGCGAACGACTCGGAATGAGGGCCAAAATACATTTCTTTATTGCACATTAAAAACAAAAACCTAAAATCCTTATCTCATACACATACATATATTTCATATATCAAAAGGGAATTATCCCTGATCAACACATAAGTGAATAGATGTAGCTTTTTAAATTAATCTATAGATGCATGTGCAACAAATATTATAAGTAAGTTGCTGAAGTCCTTGATAGGCAATGCGTAACAACTGTAGCAAAATGTCTCTTGCACTGGATCCACACAGGACAAAGTTACTTTGTATGCCGGCGTCCCGGCTACAACGTAAAAGCAATTCAAAGAAGTAATGAAAGCGATGCTGTATAGTTACCACTATTCCCTCCTGCTGAAATAGAGAGATACGCTATTTCAGCAGGAGGGAATAGTGCGACCACTATTCCATACTTGCCTACTTTTGAAAAGTAGTTTCAGGGAGATTGTAGATGTTAGCAGAATGTGTGGCACGCCATTGAGTGGGCGTGTCATGTCCACCCAAGGGGCGTGTCTAGCTCCACCTATGGGCGTATCTATTTCCACTCAGGGGTGTGTCCTGTAGTGGCAGGTGAAAACTAAATTACGAAGAGCAACATACCATCAGAGCAGGTATGTGTATGTGTAGCATACTTCCAGAAGTTGTACAGTCGAAGATGGCAATCATGTATCATGTGATATTCCAGGGCTGGCTTCATGCCTACTAGCATCCTGAGTGAAAAAAATTCGAAGCCCCCCCTTCGGCGCGCGCTCCTGGAAAAGTGGGCGTGACCTCGCAACTTCATATGATCAAACACTAAATAAATATATTTTCACACCCCCTCTGCACACACAATTAGCAGCCTTACACATAACAGCCACAGTAGTGTCCTAGACATGATATGCCTCCCAGCAGTGCCAGATACACATGATATGCCTCCCACCAGTGCCAGATACACATGATATGCCCCCCCAGCAGTGCCAAATACACAATATGCCCCCCAGCAGTGCCAGATACACATGATATGCCCCCCAGCAGTGCCAGATAGACATGATATGCCCCCCAGCAATGCCACATAGACATGATATGCCCTCCAGCAGTGCAACATAGACATGAAATGCCTCCCAGCAGTGCTACATAGACATGATATGCCCCCCAGCAGTGCTACATACACATGATATGCCCCCCCAGCAGTGCCAGATACACATGATATGCCCCCCAGCAGTGCCAGATACAAATGATATGCCCCCCAGCAGTGCCAGATACACATGATATGCCCCCCAGCAGTGCCAGATACACATGATATACCCCCAGCAGTGCCAGATACACATGATATGCCTCCCAGAAGTGCCAGATACACATGATATACCCCCATTAGTGCCAGATACACATGATATGCCCCCCAGCAGTGCCAAATACACATGATGTGTCCCCCAGCAGTTCCATATACACATGATGTGCCCCCCAGCAGTGCCAGAAACACATGATATGTACCCCAGCAGTGCCAGATACACATGATATGCCCCCAGCAGTGTCAGATACACATGTCCCCACAGTACCAGATACATATATGCCCCACAGTGCCAGATAAATATATGCCCCCAGTGCCAGATACACATGTCCCGATAGAGACAGATATGCCCCAATGCCAGATACACATGTCCCCACTGTGCCCCCTCCCCTCCCAAAGTGCTGCTCACCGGTAACTACACTCCACGCTGCTGCTGTTTTTGTTGAGGGTAGGGAGGAGAGCACAACGTGCGTCTCTCCTGCCCTTCAGTCTCCGGCGGGTGGCGGCGGTGTCAATCTCTAATTAGGTGCCGGTCCGCGAGCCAATCAAAGATCGCAGTTCGGCAGCCAATCAGGAGCCTTAGCTGCCGGTGCACAAGCTCTGATTGACTCATGGGCTGGTGCAGCTTACATGGGGGCTGCTGTGAGATACAGTGGGAGGCAGGCCGCTGGACGGACGCTGCTGCAGGGACCTGGCTCCAGGGCAGGCTCCAATATGGCGGTGAGAGCTTCAGTTGCAGTTTTGCTAAATTAGCAACACTGCAACTGGCTAGAATCGCATGCTGGGGGCAGCTCAGCACAGAGCAAGGCCACCGAGCATGCTAATGGCAGCCAGCTAGTCGGGCCACCACAACTCGGTATCTGTTCAGATGGTCGACAATGTTAAGGTCGACAGTCATTAGGTCAACCACTATTGGTGACACATGACAGGTCGACACATGAAAAGGCTTTTTTTTTTACAAAAAAAATATTAGATTTTTTACTTTTTCATACTTTACCATCCACGTGGACTACGATTGGGAACAGCAACCTGTGCCGAGCGCAGCGGTAGCAGAGCAAGGCACCTTGCCCCCAGAAGGGGACGCGGTACACTAATTGCAGTTCCTGGTCATGTTACGGAAAAAAATACACCAAAAACAGTTCAAAAATTCATGTCGACCTTTTCATGTGTCGACCATGTCAATGTCAACCAATAGTGGTCGACGTAATGACTGTTAACCTTCATAACGGAACTGGAAAACGCACATGCCTACTGTGACACAATTTAATATCTTGAGATTTTCTTTGAGACTACTATGGGGGGGGGAGGAAGAGACCCCCACTGCTGCCTCCTTTGCTGGTGAAACTGCCGCCCACCAGAAAAGCCGCTTCCAAATGGCTACCGCTGCCCAGCACACGGAACCACGCGGTGGGAGACATTTCCATAAAATACCATCCACGTCATGACGTCGCCCGTGAAGACCCGCCCCTTGCATTCCAAGCTTGCAGAAAAAACGAACTGCGATGCACGAGTACGGAATGCTAGGGATGGGGACTGCACAGGCGACATCACAGCCCACCCCAGCCATCATGCAGTTCCATGATGCAGTTTAAATTAATTAACTTACACTTTCATTATAATAATAGTATATACTACTATAGGGGTGAGAGAGAGACCACCACTCTGCTCCTGCCTCTACCTGATGCGAGTGACCGTCGATTTTTAACCTTATGCTGCCACCGCTACCCAGCCAGAAACCCGCAGTGGCCGGTATTTAAGTGACTCATGCAGGCCCCACCCCTAGCATTCAGGACTTCCATAAATGCAATCTGCGCATGCGCAAGTCCGGAATGACAAGGGGCGGGGCCAGCACCGTGACGTCATGAGGGGGATGTCCTTTATTTAAATGCAAGCTTCTGCTCCCCACATTCCCGCCCGCTTTCTCTCATTTCAATATGATGCCGCCCTTATAATGACGCTGTCCGTGCAGGCCCCACCCCCAGCATTCAGGACTTGCAAAAATGCAACCTGCACATGCGCGAGTACAGAATGACTAGGGGCGGGGCCCGCACCGTGATGTCATGAGGTGTTCTTGACTTTAAATGCCGGCCTCTGCTCCCGACATACCCGTCCTCTGGTTTCATCTGAATAAGTTGCTGCCCTTATCATGATGTCGTCTGTGCAGGCCTCACCCCCAGCATTCAGGACTCAAAAAAATGCAATCTGCGCATGCGCGAGTCCGGAATGCTGGGGGCGTGGCCTGCATGGACGACGTCACGATAAGGGCGGCATCTTGTTCAGATGAAACCAGAGGACGAGTATGTGGGAAGCAGAGGCCGGCATTATATGGGCTGCATGTAATTGAAATGAGCTACCACGGGCGGGAATGTGAGGATCTACTTAATGACGTCGCAGTGCAGGCACCGCCCCCTGTCATTCCAGATTGCGCATGCGCAGACCGCATTTTTGGCGGTCAGTACTGAAAAACCAGGAGGACCTGGAGGTTTAGCGGGGCAGCGGGAGGGTCAAGTAAAAAATTGGAGCCTCCCGCGGAATGTGGGAGGGTAGGCAACCCTGCTCTATTCCCTCCTGCTGAAATAGCGTATCTCTCTATTTCAGCAGGAGGGAATAGTGGTAACTATACAGCATCGCTTTCATTACTTCTTTGCATTGCTTTTACGTTGTAGCCGGGATGCCGGCATACAAAGTAACTTTGTCCTGTGTGGATCCAGTGCAAGAGACATTTTGCTACAGTTGTTACGCATTGCCTATCAAGGACTTCAGCAACTTACTTATAATAATTGTTGCACATGCATCTATAGATTAATTTAAAAAGCTACATCTATTCACTTATGTGTTGATCAGGGATAATTCCCTTTTGATATATGAAATATATGTATGAGATTATGATTTTAGGTTTTTGTTTTTAATGTGCATGATGAAATAAATGTATTTTATGTGATATTTGCGGAAGTCTCCTGACCTCATCACTGATATATACACAGCCACTATATATATTTTTTTATATTTTATTCTTCACTTTTGATATTTATTATTTGCTTTTTGAAATAATAACTAAGTATTTCACAGCGCGATTTTTTAATTAACCTCTCCCAGTTGTGATGACCCCAGTAGTTTAGCCCTCATGTAGTTTGCCCCATATAGTTTAGCCCTGTCCGCTGTAGTTTAGCCCTCAGTTGTTTAGCCCCTGTAGTTTAGCCCCCATGTAGTTTGCCCCCAGTAGATAGCCCCTGTTAGTAATGCCCCCAGTAGATTGCCCCTTGTAGTAATGCCCCCTGTAGTTTAGCCCCAGTAGTTTAGCTCCTGTAGTTATGCCCCCTTGTAGTTTAGCCCCCAGTAGTAATGCCGCCAGTAGTTTAGCCCCCCTGTAGTTTGCCCCCTTGTAGTAATGCACCGGTAGTAATGTACCCCAGAAGTAATTCCCCAGTAGTTTGCCCCTTTGTAGCTTGCCCCCTTGTAGTTTGACCCCATCAGTAAAGCCACCCAGTAGTAATGCCCCAATAGTTTGCCCCTTTGTAGTTTGCCCCCAGTAGCTTGCCCCCCAGTAAAAGCGCCGCTTGTACACATATGGTAGGGAGGTGGGGGGACACCATACTCACCAAGCCCCACTCCCACCGCAGTCCTCTCAACGTCCGCTCCTCAGCACTATGGGAGAGACGTCATGATGTCTCTCCCATAGCGCGCAATGACAGAGCCGGAAGCCGGAGCTCAGTAGTAGGCTCCTGCCTCTGGCTTCCGCTGTGGAGAGGGAGCCGGGCACCCGCTGGTAACAAAATCTCAGTGGGCGCCCGGCATCTTCCTGCAACGCTGGGACATCAGGTTAGGTGAGCCGGTGGAGGCGGAACTGCGTTCTATCTCCAAGTGGAACTGACGAAACACAGTTCCACCCCTTTCCGTCTCACTTTAACCCCTAGTTGGAGGGAATTGAGGAGGGTGGATAATGATGGGTGGAGTGGGAGTTCCAAGCCTGTGACACCTGGTTTTCACAGTTTACATATTGACCATTGCACAGTCCAGGCAAGTCCCTTTCTGTATTACCTGCTTCCAGGGCCGGATTAAGGGCCACATGGGCCTGGAGCTGAAAATATTCAAGGGCCTATTGTGAGAAATGGGGGTGGTGTGATTAGTGCTATATGGGTGTGGCCAGAGCCATGTGGGCATGTACAACCCAACACTATCAGCTCCAATATTTCCCTAAGTATGTAAAAATATAAAAAATTGCATAATTTTTTGAGTAAAATAGAAATGCAATCTTAATTGTTATGATTTATGACTGACCATGTGACCAGCAGATGGCTAGTGATCATGCTGCCATGATGATGGGCCTGTTTTTATGTGGAGGCCTGGAGCTGGAGCTCCAACCATCCCATTGTTAATCTGGCCCTGCCTGCTTCTATGCAATCACATATTCTTAAGGGCCCCATACACTACAACGATATGTCTGAGGCTGAAGTCGGATGTCATTTCCCCTGAACTTCCCCGGGACCTTCCCGGGAGCGATTCCATACGATTTGGTACTTTTGTGCTATTTTTGCATGTGATATATCGCATGCGATTGATGAAGCCGCTATACATCGCATACAATATATCGTACGGCATACAATTGTACCATGAGATATATCTGATGGGCTGGATAGAGGGCTATGGGGGCTGGGAGTGTCCTGAGAATGCCATTCAAACTTCCCTGTGATACATCGCATGCGATATATCACATGCACAAAAAACACACTTTTTACATCCGATTCCATCCAATTCCGATATATCATTAGTGCAGCACCACGACCTAGGGGATCCTATCCGACAGCCACGGGGACGCGCATCAGATTGGATACGATCTAAAACACATATGATTGTACACAATTTTATACAATATATCAGACGGATATATCGGAATTGTATGAAATTGTGTAAAATCGTCCTAGTGCATGGGGCCATTTAGTCTTTATTAGCCATGTCTTACTATGTCCGTGCTTTCAGAGTGCAATACGGTATCAATGGCTGGTTCTACCATTAGGCAGAGTATGCAGCCGCAGTGGCGTCACTAGGGGGGTGCGAGGGGTGCGGCGCGCACCCCGGGTGTCACCATCTCAAGGGATGACACCAATTTTTTTTGCCTTTTCTACCCCCTTTAACTTGTCTCCCTGAGTGATCCGAGGAGGCACCGCGTCAGTAACTCAAGAGATAGCCGGGGCAGCACCACTCTCACAAGCTCCGGGCACCTCTGCACATCCTGTTCCTGTTAGCAGCACACATACCGTGGGAGCAGTCCGTGCACTGAGCAGGACTAACTACTAACTTTTTAGATCCCATTACCAGAGCAGGCCAGCAGCAGTGACATCTCCAGAGGCAGTAATCATCAGCACTGCTACTATGGCAACAGCCACCAGCCCTCCGTGACACCTGAGTGTTCACAAGACTCCCCTTGTTTACATAGTGTAACTCTGGTGCACGAACCATCCCCCAACACATCAGCCCCCTATACAATGTCCAGTGTTAGGGAGACACTGACAGGGGGGCTTGGGGCAGAGTACGGGTACAAAGGGACCTGCAGGAGTCAGAGGTGACAAGATCAGCCCTGGACAGCACCCCTCCCAGCAGGCAAGTGTCGCAACCTATCACCAGCAGCAGATAGAGGGCCAACTATGGACAGCAACAATGAGAGGATGCTGGAGCAGCGGCTACAGGCAGCCACACAGTGGAAGGTAAGAGAAGGATGGGACTACTATAGAGGAGAAGTGGGGGGAAGCAAATATGAGGGAAGGGATAATGAGGCTGCTACGGATGGGGGAGAGATGTAATATTTGGAGAGAGGGGGCTCAAGGTAAATTAATGCAAGATCACGCCCACAGTTGCATTATAAGCACATGTGTTATTAGGGTTGCCACCTCTCCCTGATTTCCTGGATTCTCCAGGACTTGGTGGTAACCCTCCAGGAGGTCTTTCCCTTCACCCGGATTCCTGGATTCTCCAGGAATAAGGGACCCTGGGAGCACCAGCAGTGCTCCTTGGCAGCCGAGGAACTCAGTGAACTACAGTGACTGTCTCGCGAGATGATGACATCAAATCTCGCAAGACTGTGCTCAGCCCAGACTGAGCCAAAGCTGCCGTGACGCTGCTATCTGCAGCTCTTCCTCAGCATTTCCCCGGGCTGCGCCTGCGCACCGCAGACTGAGCCGAAGCTGACATGACGCTGCCATCGGAAACTCTACCTCAGCGTTTCCCCGGGCTGCGGTGGTGAAGTAGCGCCGGCCCGGCTCATGTGAGAAGAGCAACGAGAGCGGACAGGCATGTCACACATATATTTATAATATAATGAGCATGCATGAAACAAATAGAGGCTCAAGTTATATATAGATATATGTATGTAAAAAAGTGGTGGGAGTGTTAGCGACTAGCAGTGTCTACAAATTGAGGATAAAAATTGAAGAATAAAAGGATACGTGTTTACATAAAAAGTAAAATATTTATTTGTAAAATGGAAAAAAGTTTCTAAAAATATTTTAAAAAGTGGGTAGGTAACAAAGGATGGGCTTAGAAAATCAGGTCTATGTTATAGCTAAAAACATACAATTAAAGTTGGAAATATATACAATAATACAAGATGCATATAAAATCTCAAGATAAGAGAGTAATGCTTATCTTAAAAATGGAGAGTCACTTGAGGTACGCCCACCTCAAGTGACGTCCCAGCAAATCCAGTTGACAAGGTGTGCTGGGACTTGTAGTCTCAACACAGCTGGACAGGCAGTCACTGGTCTAGATACCTCTCCATACAGAGCTCTTTGTAAGCTGTGATCCAGACTGCCAGGATAGACCATGCCGTGCAGCTACGGTACCACAGAAAATGTACAGGTATGCTCATGCTGCAGTGCTGACTGGTGCTGTTAGTAGTGGCTGGTGTTTGGTGACAGACTGCGTGGGACCAATGAGAAGGGGAGCAGATGAGGAAGAGGAAGTGCCTCGCCCCTCCCCATACCTGGAAGTTCCCCGCTCCTCAGCTATATTCACCATCATTGTGACTGTAGTCACAGAGAGTGTCAGAGTGCAATACGCTTCTGAGAGTCCGGTAGTGGATGAGCACTGCTAAGGGATGTACTCAGTGAGAACTACTCCCCTGGCAAGTGCCATCCTGGCCAATAGGAAGATACACCCCTGAGTGACGGCACAGGGGAGAGAGTGTAGGTGTCGGGGAGCGAATGTAGGTGCAGGCACAGGGGATGGAGTGTACACGCGCAGGGGAGAGAGAGTAGGCGCAGGGTGAGAGTGCAGTTGCAATAGAGAGACTGTAGGTGCAGGTCGAGAGTGTATGTGCAAGGGAGAGAGTGCAGAGGAGAGAGTGTAGGTGCAGGGGAGAGAGTGTAGGTGCAGAGGAGAGAGTGTAGCTGCAGGGTGTTATGATTCCAGCACTCTGGTCTGAGGAGATCTTATTGCAAGGACCGGAGCACTGGAACGTAATGCTGGGAAAGGGGAATGGAAAGGGAATAGCCCCTGGCGCCCTATCTCCGTTGTCTCGCCCGTGCTGTCAGTACACTCTTGCGAGACTATGGTTGCTTGAGCCCATGGCAGCCGCGTTTGAAGGGCGGATTACGTCTGCCCAACTTCGATGCCCCCTCAGGTCTTAATGAGAGACAAAGAGTGTACCGAGACAGGGTGATAACAAGGGGCCCTCTTACTGAAACAACCAAAAGCCAGGGGCTACTAGCTAGCCTAAAACTAAATGTATGTGCGGTTTGCCGCCAAAGGAAAAGAACAACAAAGGAAATGCTGACCACACGCCCACACAATACTTTTGTGTACCGGCGGTGACAGCATAAGCAGAACCCTCTGCAAAACACCAGTGACAGAAATAATAATGGAATACAGCGGCCTAGGCCGACGGATGCGGCAGAGCCGCTACTCACGGAACCGGTACGAATACTGGCAAACGGACAGGAACTCCCAATGCTGCTGACACAGACTCTAAGAACTGGAGGACAGGCAGAATCCCAAACGAAAGACCGGTGGACACCAAGCAGCCAGAAACTTGACCAGGCACAGGCAAAGGCACTGGACCTCAGGAAAGGAACGCCTCACGGCAGGACACGGGATCAGACATAGGAATCGACACAGGGACTGACACAGGAATTGACACAGGAAGCTCAGGAACTAGCAGGAACCAAGCTCAGAACTCAAGCAGACTGGATACCCAGAAATATCACCAGCGTCTGTGAATTGCAGTCAGCCAGCATATAACAGAGAGGCCTAATTAATAATCTCATGCAGCTGCCCTGTTGCATGACTCCAAACTGACAAGATGCAATTAGCAGCCAGGTGAGGCTGAACACATGGGAACAAGCTGCAATTACACAGACTCACCAGCGGCAGCAGACAAGAGTATTCTAAAACAGAGCAACAGGAAATCCTGGCATGCAAGACAACTTTATAAACATAAAATAGGAATGAACCACTACCTGTGGTTCATAACAGTATCCCCTCCTTAAGGGTGAGCTCTGAGCACCCCATGACACCCACGGGGAACATGAACAAAAGTATAACATAAAATACATAACCAAAATGCAAAAATGGAAATGAGCCACAGCCGTGGCTCATAACATTACCCCCCCCCCTTGAGGAGGGGTCAAAGGACCCCAAAATACAGAATATCCAAAACAAGGGATACACAAAAAAAAACCTGACACACTGGTCTAACAAACACGAAAACAGAAACAAGCTGCAACCACAGCTTGTAACAGTGCCCTCCCCCTGACGGTGGCCACTGGACACAAGATAAGGAAAAAAAATTATTTATTTTTTTTTAATATCAAGGCAAGAGTCAAAAATTATTTCTTTTTCTTCTTCTTCTTTTTACAAAGCTCTTTAGGTCTGACCAAGGTAATTCCCCAAACATTGTCTGAACTGATGGTACCACCCAGCAAGGCTGCGTTCAAATCAGAGACAGGTTTCTTACCCTTGGGAGCTGAACTTTCTGGCAAAGTACTATTATTAGAAGAAGAAGAAGTCAGAAAAGCACATCCTGCAGTCAAAACAACGGGCTGGGACTCTTGTGCCGAGTTTACAGTATTTGGTGGACTCTCAGCAGACAAGACGGGTGACTTAGAGGAACCTGAACCAATTTCTTTGGAACCATATCTTTTAATAATTGCATCACTGAATGCTGGGGGATCCTGAAGAATGGGATCTTCAGCTTTCATTAGGCTGGTCGCCCACTCAAAAGGCTCTCCTCTAAAAGAATAAATCAGATAAAGCACAAGGTTCTCTGAAGTGATGCCCAGAAATGGTCTAGACAACATAATAATGTAATAGTGTTTGTAAAGCGCCAGAAAATGGGCTAAGTCCCCATCAAAGATTATGGATGTTGAGATATCAGAGTCAGGATCTGTTTCCTTCCCATCTGACAGACTGGAGGGCTTTGCTAGGACCTGGTCACTATTGACCTTACTCGAGGCTGAGACTCTCTGAACCCCACCCGGGGCAGTGACTTTCTGAACCCCACCCGGGGCAGTGACTTTCTGAACCCCACCCGGGGCAGTGGCCTCCGGGAACCCCGCTGGGGCAGTGGCCTCCGGGAACCCCGCTGGGGCAGTGGCCTCCGATTCTTTTACTGGGACTGAGCCGTCGGCCTCCCCCACTGGGACCGAGCCATCGGCCTCCCTCTCTGAGTCGATAATTATCGAAACTTCTCCCGGGACAATGACTTCCGGAACTTTTGCTGAAGCTATAACCTTCAGCACCTCCACTAATGCTACACCTCTTGAGTTCTTTCCTGGGGAAGCGACCTCTAGACCCTTCTTAGAGGTTGCGTCTCTCGAGACCCCACTTGGGGATATTACTTCAAAGATCCCTTCTGGGGTTTTGCTTCTCGAGTTCCCTTCTACAACTATGGTTTCAGATACCCTTTCTGGGGTTGCGCTCTTCAAGTCCCTACCTGGAGTAACAGCTTCTGAGACCCCTTCTGGTATGGAAACCTGAGCTAAAATATTTGATGTCCCTCTATAAGCTAGAGCATCGGGTACCGCACCAGCACTCTGGGCATCGGGTACCGCTCCAGCACTCTGGGCATCGGGTACCGCTCCAGCACTCTGGGCATCGGGTACCGCTCCAGCACTCTGGGCATCGGGTACCGCACCAAGATCCTGAGCATCGGGCACCTCTCCAGGACCCTGGGCAACGGGCACCACTCCAGGACCCTGGGCAACGGGCACCACTCCAGGACCCTGGGCATCGGGCACCACTCCAGGACCCTGGGCATCGGGCACCACTCCAGGGGCTTGCAACTCTGCTTCAACAGGAACCTCAAGAGAGGAGAGAAACACTCTCTTTTGATTCCTAAATCTATAATGGGACTCCCTTGCCCAAGGACCCCAATTATAGGACAGAGAGCTTTTTAGTGTGGGTTGTGTGACAAGTACCTGTGCCACAGTAGAGACAGGAGTAGGTCTTGTATCCTGACTCAACTTGGCCAGAGGGCAAGACTCGTCACCACACTTTGGCTTGCACAACTCACAGGTCTGCAGATAGTGGCCTAAACCCCCACAATATAGGCATAAGTTTAAGTTTCTGCGACGCAGACGCTCCTCTTCTGAGAGCCTGGGCCGCAGAAAACTTTTAAACCTTTTCTCTTCAATTAAACCAGAGGATTCTCTTGTCATCATACTGTGAACAAGAGTCTCTTTAGAGATAGATGTACTCTCAACGACTTCTGGCAAGATGAGCAAGATTTTAGTCAGAAGGTTTTGCAGTTGCTTTAGGGATTGCTGCAAAACTTCTAGTCGCTCTGGTCTCAAAGCACTGAAAACAGAGTTCAGGGCTGCGAGGGATGTCTGCAGGGCTTGCATAGTAGACATAGGAGGATTTAAAACTAGGCAGGACTAGACAAGGCAGGACAAGACAAGGCAGGACTAGACAAGTCAGGACTAAATTTTTGCTAAACAAAACAATACTTTTTTTTTTTTAAACACCGGACTGGATTCTAAACACCGGACTGGATTCTAAACACCGGACTGGATTCTAGACTAGACACTGGACTGGGCCAAAAAAGAAAAAAAAAAGTTTTATTTCTTTTTTGTGGTATGGCTGGTGATAATGTTATGATTCCAGCACTCTGGTCTGAGGAGATCTTATTGCAAGGACCGGAGCACTGGAACGTAATGCTGGGAAAGGGGAATGGAAAGGGAATAGCCTCTGGCGCCCTATCTCCGTTGTCTCGCCCGTGCTGTCAGTACACTCTTGCGAGACTATGGTTGCTTGAGCCCATGGCAGCCGCGTTTGAAGGGCGGATTACGTCTGCCCAACTTCGATGCCCCCTCAGGTCTTAATGAGAGACAAAGAGTGTACCGAGACAGGGTGATAACAAGGGGCCCTCTTACTGAAACAACCAAAAGCCAGGGGCTACTAACTAGCCTAAAACTAAATGTATGTGCGGTTTGCCGCCAAAGGAAAAGAACAACAAAGGAAATGCTGACCACACGCCCTCACAATACTTTTGTGTACCGGCGGTGACAGCATAAGCAGAACCCTCTGCAAAACACCAGTGATAGAAATAATAATGGAATACAGCGGCCTAGGCCGACGGATACGGCAGAGCCGCTACTCACGGAACCAGCACGAATACTGGCAAACGGACAGGAACTCCCAATGCTGCTGACACAGACTCTAAGAACTGGAGGACAGGCAGAATCCCAAACGAAAGACCGGTGGACACCAAGCAGCCAGAAACTTGACCAGGCACAGGCAAAGGCACTGGACCTCAGGACAGGAACGCCTCACGGCAGGACACGGGATCAGACATAGGAATCGACACAGGGACTGACACAGGAATCGACACAGGAAGCTCAGGAACTAGCAGGAACCAAGCTCAGAACTCAAGCAGACTGGATACCCAGAAATATCACCAGCGTCTGTGAATTGCAGTCAGCCAGCATATAACAGAGGCCTAATTAATAATCTCATGCAGCTGCCCTGTTGCATGACTCCAAACTGACAAGATGCAATTAGCAGCCAGGTGAGGCTGAACACATGGGAACAAGCTGCAATTACACAGACTCACCAGCGGCAGCAGACAAGAGTATTCTAAAACAGAGCAACAGGAAATCCTGGCATGCAAGACAACTTTATAAACATAAAATAGGAATGAACCACTACCTGTGGTTCATAACAGTATCCCCTCCTTAAGGGTGAGCTCCGAGCACCCCATGACACCCACGGGGAACATGAACAAAAGTATAACATAAAATACATAACCAAAATGCAAAAATGGAAATGAGCCACAGCCGTGGCTCATAACACAGGGTGAGAGTGTAGGTGCTGGGAAGAGAGTGTAGTTGCAGGGGGAGATTGAGTGCAGACGCAGGGAACAGAGTGAGTCGGTGCTGGGCGGGTTCTGTGGGGAGAGGTGGCAGGATACCCCTGCAGGCAGAGTCCGGGAGGATCGGTGACCTACTGAACAGTCCCTGCCCAACATCCATGTTCGCAATAAGCACCGCAGTCAGCACTATAATGTGCGGATGACCGCACATGTCTATCACTTTGCCCGCAAGTATGTACCTACGACAGAGAGAGCCGAAGTGGACAGAGCTAGGGAGGAGGGTCACACGGCCAGAAAGAACATTGGAGCTCTGCTGGGCGCTGTGCTTCTGCACCCAGTCTGAGGTGAGTGCCTTCTGTGTACTTTCTGTGCCATGTGCCTGCTGCTGGTAATTAGGCAGCTGCTGGCTGAGAGGAGAGGGTTGCCTGCTGCACAGTGCCAGCCACAAAAAGTAATCTATAAACGATCCATCTCACTGCCCGCCGTTGCCGCCTCCCTCCGTGTGCATTGGTATGGTACTATTCTGTAGTCACACCCCTTCTATATGAAGCCACGCCCTAATATATTTCACTAAGGGGCGCCAAAATATATATTCACTTACCAAAGTTTTTTGCTTGTGCCGGCCCTGAGTATATCATAGAGAGGAGGCGGCGACCAGACGGAGCGGCAGCAGCAGTAGCAGCGTCAGGAAGCAGGAGCAGGGCAGTGGTAAGTATTGTTTTGGGTCCAAATTGTCCCTAAGAAAACAACAATCTCTACTCAGCAAGACACCCCCCCTAAGAGAGATACGGGAGGGAGGAGAACTTTCTAACACTCGGCAAGGAGTGAACAGTGCTAAGACAAAGCTATAAGGAATAATAGTCCCCGTTATGAAAAGCCCCCGTTAATTGCTACTACGGGTGGTAGGAGGACATTTAATATTGTTCTTAAAGAACACCTGCACTCTCTGGACCCAGTAATTAAGGGACTGCCATTTGGCTATTTAAATATAACCGGAGTGGATGACTAACCACATAAGTGAATAAGACTGCATGCCCGTGATTTTTGAGCAATACTAACTGATTAACAATTGATTTGCAATTTTAACGATCCATTTGTGATTACTGTGTTAAAGTTTTATGAATTGATATTTTATGTCAGTATATGGCCATATATATATGTTGTTTGTGGAATTAAAGTGATTTGTTTAAATGATTTATGACTGGACAGCGCTTCCTATTGAAACTTTGGTTTTAATATTTTAGTTTCCTTAAGAGAAAAGAATACACCCACACATTGGCCCTCATTCCGAGTTGTTCGCTTGCTAGCAGATTTTAGCAGCATTGCACACGCTAGGCCGCCGCCCTCTGGGAGTGTATCTTAGCTTAGCAGAATTGCGAATGAAAGATTAGCAGAATTGCAAATAGAAAATTCTTAGCAGTTTCTGAGTAGCTCGAGACTTACTCCTACACTGCGATCAGCTCAGCCCCTTTCGTTCCTGGTTTGATGTCACAAACACGCCCTGCGTTTGGCCAGCCACTCCCCCATTTCTCCAGACACTCCCGCATTTTATTCTGGCACGCCTGTGTTTTTCCGGACACTCCCAGAAAATGGTCAGTTTCCGCCCAGAAACACCCACTTCCTGTCAATCACACTCCGATCACTTCAACGATGAAAATTCTTCGTTTGGATGTGAGTAAATCTACTAAGTTTTATGCTAAAATACTTAGCGCATGCGCACTGCGTACCATGGCCCTCATTCCGAGTTGATCGGTCGGTATTTTTCATCGCATCGCAATGAAAATCCGCTTAGTACGCATGCGCAATATTCGCACTGCGACTGCGCCAAGTAATTTAACAATGAAGATAGTATTTTTACTCACGGCTTTTTCATCGCTCCGGCGATCGTAATGTGATTGACAGGAAATGGGTGTTACTGGGCGGAAACACGGCGTTTTATGGGCGTGTGGATGAAAACGCTACCGTTTCCGGAAAAAACGCAGGAGTGGCTGGAGAAACGGGGGAGTGTCTGAGCGAACGCTGGGTGTGTTTGTGACGTCAAACCAGGAACGACAAGCACTGAACTGATCGCACAGGCAGAGTAAGGTTGAAGTTACTCAGAAACTGCAAAGTAGTTTGTAATCGCAATATTGCGAATACATCGGTCGCAATTTTAAGAAGCTAAGATACACTCCCAGTAGGCGTAGGATTAGCGTGTGTAACTCTGCTAAATTCGCCTTGCGACCGATCAACTCGGAATGAGGGCCAATGCGCATGCGCATTTTTTCCTTAATCGCTCCGTTGCAAAAATCATCAATGAGCGAACAACTCGGAATGACCCCCATTATCTGAGTTCCAAAGCTCATTGATGTATATAATTGTTATTAAAAGGATATGTATTCAATATATCACAATGGACAGTATACATATGGTTACATGGTTACAATTTATACAGTAATCAGTTAATACAAAATACATAGTTACAGTCCAGCATACCATACCATTCCCTCAATGCATCCTCCTCTTAATATATCTCTCTCTCTCAGCAAATAAATACAGGAACTGGTCTGGCAACATCTCCACCATCGTCTGGGACAAAACAGCAACTTACTCCTGTGTGTGTCTGATCAGCAATGTGTTATCTAGTTTGGGGGAGTGCACACATCTAGTCTAAGGGAGGGAACTTTCTCATTCATGATAAGTCACTGGTCTGTTCGTATGCTAACCAGGTTCAGCCTTGAAGACATCAAAAGGGCTCTTAGTTTCCTGTCCTTTGTTCTAATAAGACTGACTTTAGCTTTCATACATTTAATCATAACTACTTGTTGCAATGTCCTACAACTTAATAACAAGTATCAAATGAATCTACACATTAATCTGGTTGCTTTAATACCAAATATGACATGTCTATCTGGCTCCGCTCAAATAATACGCATACATGACGTTACTCCAGTATATAATTTTAAATCATTATGATATCTGGTGCTTGATATGTTATAATTATGTGCTGTATGAAATAAGTGTCGAATCCATCTCTCTGGCATGTCCGTGTAAATGCGTGTTACCATATATTGCTGTGATCGCTGCGCATATTTGCAAGCATAGCGACTCATAATGTGTGTAGTCTGTATGTTCTCTCTATGTAATATTTTTGACTTCGACAAGAGGCATGGAAATGTTTCCAATTTAAAAAAATCCACTATCAGTTGTGGAATTCCCACTAGGCATGTGTCTAGGGGCGGCACTTGCTGGGGAGCGGCACACCAGGCTGATGAGGCCAGGTAATTCTTTTTTTTTATGACAGTATGACTTTTTTTAATCTTTTGTTTTGCAACGGACGGGAGTGGTTCGGGAGCTGGTAGTGGGGTGAGTTTGTGGCTACTTTGCTGGTTTTGTGACATCCACATTGGCCCAGAAATGAAGGGTAAGTGACGTGATTGCAGGGATGGGGGGGGGGCTATTATGTGCCTAGGGTGGCCTGACCACTAAATCGGCCCCTGTACACTATCCCTATGACATGCACAAATTGAGCACTGTTATAAAAATGCTGCTTTATCACAGAAAAGGATTTTTCATCCATTGGCAAATGAATAAGCTTGTTCATGACCAGAAGTGGCCATGACCAGAAGTGGCCATAGTGCCCATTTGAGTATTCCTTCCGCCACTGCTGTTCTGTAGTATGGAATGACCCAGACACACAGAAATGTAACAAAACCAACTATGTAGTGAGTCGATGACAATTTATAGGCTCAGGGACAGTCTGCACAATCTGTTGATTCTCCATAGTGACATAAAACGATAGCTGGATTCGGGATGACACCTCTATGATTGGCAACCTAGAGAGGCTTCTACATAACTCTCAACATGACCCTCTCCAGGAGGGACAGACTGCTCTGCACCTGGACTTCCCTCTTCATTTATGATTGCCATCATTTGTGCTGAAACACCTTTCTTATCCATTAACCTTCTCAACACAGGTGCCAGCAATCATACATTAAGTGGTAAGTCCAGAAGTAGAGCATTGTGTGCCTCTAGGAGAGGGTCATGTTGGAAGGTATGTCTTACGGGTGCCGCTGGTCAGCATACCTCCGCTGGTATCCCGGCAGCGGAATGCCGTGGGGGGCGGGGCGAGAACAACAAGCCCCTCGCGGACTCGGTGGCGACCCCACTCTATGGGTGTCGTGGACACCCACGAGTGGGAATAGTTCATGTTGGTCGGCATGCCGAAAGTTGGGATTGTGAGGGGGCGGGATGTAGGGGGTGGTATTGTGACCGCCGGAGACATGGCTTACATGTCACCTGTAAGTGTTGTTCTTGCTGTTGGCAGTGCAACATAATAAGCCAGTTGAGGGCTAATGTGCTATATGTCAGAGAAAGGAGGAAAAAAAATCCAAACAATAATAATAAAAAAATTAGACATGATTACAAAAAGATAGTACAAACGTATCTAAAACTTAAAAATAAAAACAGAACGTCATCACAAGAACACACACATGATGGATTTTCAAATTATATTAGGTTTCCATGGCTATTATAATGGATGAAGATAAAACATTTCTGGTAGGAATTCTGGCATGTTGTTTTCCCAAACCACAAAAGATCAAAGACTAAACTAATAACATTATTAAATAAATGTCAAAAGAGAGAATTGTGTATTTACAGTTCTATGTTTAAATGTGTCAATTTCAGTAAACTAATCATGCACAATAACTTAAGGCTAGCAACGATAATTATAATAGAATGTTCTAAGCTGACATTTTGCTGACATCTACTATTCGGTGCAAAAAAAGATAAACATCTACAGATCCACTAAGTAATCACAAAGAGATTTAAAAAAAAAAACAACAACAACGACAACAACAAACAAGCAGTCACTAAATCCTGAAATATAGCCACCAGAGATTAAATAAGTGCTATCAGCTGGAGACGTGATTCCACCCAATCAGAAGTAACTATCTACTGGTGTCAGCAGTCATCATGCGCATGTCATTGTACAGCCCATGTATAAATCAGTATGTCAGCTGCTGCCCTTTTGGCAGTTGAAAAGTGACCCTAGGGCATGGGTCTTCAACCTGTGGCCCTCCAGCTGCTGCGGAACTACACATCCCACCATGCCCTGCCACAGTTTTGCTATTAAGGCATGGTAAAACTGAGGCAGGGCATGCTGGGATATATATAGTTTTAGTGAACACCAGATTTTAGCAGCACCCTATAATGTTATGTGGCACTGCTAAATGTTATGTGGGTTAATGTGCTGTAATACTTCACCTTAGGTCGCAGGTTCGAACCCCTCTAGGGTAAAAAAAATAAAATTTTCCTTCTCTCATATTAATTTTAATGAATATATTTATTGCTTTATACCCAAATGTTCTTATAGTCAATTAACTATCAAGTGGACTAATTTAACATTAATTTAACAAACAAAAGTCCATGATAAACAATTTCTATAATCTGGAAAAGAGCAATACTCCTAATTAGTGCAGATAGGTGAGTGGGCAAATTCACTTCATCACTCCACAAAGGGTCTTAACTAGAGATGAGCGCCTGAAATTTTTCGGGTTTTGTGTTTTGGTTTTGGGTTCGGTTCCGCGGCCGTGTTTTGGGTTCGAACGCGTTTTGGCAAAACCTCACCGAATTTTTTTTGTCAGATTCGGGTGTGTTTTGGATTCGGGTGTTTTTTTCAAAAAACACTAAAAAACAGCTTAAATCATAGAATTTGGGGGTCATTTTGATCCCAAAGTATTATTAACCTCAAAAACCATAATTTACACTCATTTTCAGTCTATTCTGAATACCTCACACCTCACAATATTATTTTTAGTCCTAAAATTTGCACCGAGGTCGCTGTGTGAGTAAGATAAGCGACCCTAGTGGCCGACACAAACACCGGGCTCATCTAGGAGTGGCACTGCAGTGTCACGCAGGATGTCCCTTCCAAAAAACCCTCCCCAAACAGCACATGACGCAAAGAAAAAAAGAGGCGCAATGAGGTAGCTGTGTGAGTAAGATTAGCGACCCTAGTGGCCGACACAAACACCGGGCCCATCTAGGAGTGGCACTGCAGTGTCACGCAGGATGGCCCTTCCAAAAAACCCTCCCCAAACAGCACATGACGCAAAGAAAAAAAGAGGCGCAATGAGGTAGCTGTGTGAGTAAGATTAGCGACCCTAGTGGCCGACACAAACACCGGGCCCATCTAGGAGTGGCACTGCAGTGTCACGCAGGATGTCCCTTCCAAAAAACCCTCCCCAAACAGCACATGACGCAAAGAAAAAAAGAGGCGCAATGAGGTAGCTGTGTGAGTAAGATTAGCGACCCTAGTGGCCGATACAAACACCGGGTCCATCTAGGAGTGGCACTGCAGTGTCACGCAGGATGTCCCTTCCAAAAAACCCTCCCCAATCAGCACATGATGCAAAGAAAAAGAAAAGAAAAAAGAGGTGCAAGATGGAATTGTCCTTGGGCCCTCCCACCCACCCTTATGTTGTATAAACAAAACAGGACATGCACACTTTAACCAACCCATCATTTCAGTGACAGGGTCTGCCACACGACTGTGACTGATATGACGGGTTGGTTTGGACCCCCCCCAAAAAAGAAGCAATTAATCTCTCCTTGCACAAACTGGCTCTACAGAGGCAAGATGTCCACCTCATCTTCACCCTCCGATATATCACCGTGTACATCCCCCTCCTCACAGATTATCAATTCGTCCCCACTGGAATCCACCATCTCAGCTCCCTGTGTACTTTGTGGAGGCAATTGCTGCTGGTCAATGTCTCCGAGGAGGAATTGATTATAATTCATTTTAATGAACATCATCTTCTCCACATTTTCTGGATGTAACCTCGTACGCCGATTGCTGACAAGGTGAGCGGCGGCACTAAACACTCTTTCGGAGTACACACTTGTGGGAGGGCAACTTAGGTAGAATAAAGCCAGTTTGTGCAAGGGCCTCCAAATTGCCTCTTTTTCCTGCCAGTATAAGTACGGACTGTGTGACGTGCCTACTTGGATGCGGTCACTCATATAATCCTCCACCATTCTATCAATGTTGAGAGAATCATATGCAGTGACAGTAGACGACATGTCCGTAATCGTTGTCAGGTCCTTCAGTCCGGACCAGATGTCAGCATCAGCAGTCGCTCCAGACTGCCCTGCATCACCGCCAGCGGGTGGGCTCGGAATTCTGAGCCTTTTCCTCGCACCCCCAGTTGCGGGAGAATGTGAAGGAGGAGATGTTGACAGGTCGCGTTCCGCTTGACTTGACAATTTTGTCACCAGCAGGTCTTTCAACCCCAGCAGACCTGTGTCTGCCGGAAAGAGAGATCCAAGGTAGGCTTTAAATCTAGGATCGAGCACGGTGGCCAAAATGTAGTGCTCTGATTTCAACAGATTGACCACCCGTGAATCCTTGTTAAGCGAATTAAGGGCTGCATCCACAAGTCCCACATGCCTAGCGGAATCGCTCCCTTTTAGCTCCTTCTTCAATGCCTCCAGCTTCTTCTGCAAAAGCCTGATGAGGGGAATGACCTGACTCAGGCTGGCAGTGTCTGAACTGACTTCACGTGTGGCAAGTTCAAAGGGCATCAGAACCTTGCACAACGTTGAAATCATTCTCCACTGCACTTGAGACAGGTGCATTCCACCTCCTATATCGTGCTCAATTGTATAGGCTTGAATGTCCTTTTGCTGCTCCTCCAACCTCTGAAGCATATAGAGGGTTGAATTCCACCTCGTTACCACTTCTTGCTTCAGATGATGGCAGGGCAGGTTCAGTAGTTTTTGGTGGTGCTCCAGTCTTCTGTACGTGGTGCCTGTACGCCGAAAGTGTCCCGCAATTTTTCTGGCCACCGACAGCATCTCTTGCACGCCCCTGTCGTTTTTTAAAAAATTCTGCACCACCAAATTCAAGGTATGTGCAAAACATGGGACGTGCTGGAATTTGCCCATATTTAATGCACACACAATATTGCTGGCGTTGTCCGATGCCACAAATCCACAGGAGAGTCCAATTGGGGTAAGCCATTCCGCGATGATCTTCCTCAGTTGCCGTAAGAGGTTTTCAGCTGTGTGCGTATTCTGGAAAGCGGTGATACAAAGCGTAGCCTGCCTAGGAAAGAGTTGGCGTTTGCGAGATGCTGCTACTGGTGCCGCCGCTGCTGTTCTTGCGGCGGGAGTCCATACATCTACCCAGTGGGCTGTCACAGTCATATAGTCCTGACCCTGCCCTGCTCCACTTGTCCACATGTCCGTGGTTAAGTGGACATTGGGTACAACTGCATTTTTTAGGACACTGGTGAGTCTTTTTCTGACGTCCGTGTACATTCTCGGTATCGCCTGCCTAGAGAAGTGGAACCTAGATGGTATTTGGTAACGGGGGCACACTGCCTCAATAAATTGTCTAGTTCCCTGTGAACTAACGGCGGATACCGGACGCACGTCTAACACCAACATAGTTGTCAAGGCCTCAGTTATCCGCTTTGCAGCAGGATGACTGCTGTGATATTTCATCTTCCTCGCAAAGGACTGTTGAACAGTCAATTGCTTACTGGAAGTAGTACAAGTGGGCTTACGACTTCCCCTCTGGGATGACCATCGACTCCCAGCGGCAACAACAGCAGCGCCAGCAGCAGTAGGCGTTACACGCAAGGATGCATCGGAGGAATCCCAGGCAGGAGAGGACTCGTCAGAATTGCCAGTGACATGGCCTGCAGGACTATTGGCATTCCTGGGGAAGGAGGAAATTGACACTGAGGGAGTTGGTGGGGTGGTTTGCGTGAGCTTGGTTACAAGAGGAAGGGATTTACTGGTCAGTGGACTGCTTCCGCTGTCACCCAAAGTTTTTGAACTTGTCACTGACTTATTATGAATGCGCTGCAGGTGACGTATAAGGGAGGATGTTCCGAGGTGGTTAACGTCCTTACCCCTACTTATTACAGCTTGACAAAGGGAACACACGGCTTGACACCTGTTGTCCGCATTTCTGGTGAAATACCTCCACACCGAAGAGCTGATTTTTTTGGTATTTTCACCTGGCATGTCAACGGCCATATTCCTCCCACGGACAACAGGTGTCTCCCCGGGTGCCTGACTTAAACAAACCACCTCACCATCAGAATCCTCCTGGTCAATTTCCTCCCCAGCGCCAGCAACACCCATATCCTCCTCATCCTGGTGTACTTCAACACTGACATCTTCAATCTGACTATCAGGAACTGGACTGCGGGTGCTCCTTCCAGCACTTGCAGGGGGCGTGCAAATGGTGGAAGGCGCATGCTCTTCACGTCCAGTGTTGGGAAGGTCAGGCATCGCAACCGACACAATTGGACTCTCCTTGTGGATTTGGGATTTCGAAGAATGCACAGTTCTTTGCTGTGCTGCTTTTGCCAGCTTGAGTCTTTTCATTTTTCTAGCGAGAGGCTGAGTGCTTCCATCCTCATGTGAAGCTGAACCACTAGCCATGAACATAGGCCAGGGCCTCAGCCGTTCCTTGCCACTCCGTGTGGTAAATGGCATATTGGCAAGTTTACGCTTCTCCTCCGACAATTTTATTTTAGGTTTTGGAGTCCTTTTTTTACTGATATTTGGTGTTTTGGATTTGACATGCTCTGTACTATGACATTGGGCATCGGCCTTGGCAGACGACGTTGCTGGCATTTCATCGTCTCGGCCATGACTAGTGGCAGCAGCTTCAGCACGAGGTGGAAGTGGATCTTGATCTTTCCCTAATTTTGGAACCTCAACATTTTTGTTCTCCATATTTTAATAGGCACAACTAAAAGGCACCTCAGGTAAACAATGGAGATGGATGGATTGGATACTAGTATACAATTATGGACGGGCTGCCGAGTGCCGACACAGAGGTAGCCACAGCCGTGAACTACCGCACTGTACTGTGTCTGCTGCTAATATATAGACTGGTTGATAAAGAGATAGTATACTCGTAACTAGTATGTATGTATAAAGAAAGAAAAAAAAACCACGGTTAGGTGGTATATACAATTATGGACGGGCTGCCGAGTGCCGACACAGAGGTAGCCACAGCCGTGAACTACCGCACTGTACTGTGTCTGCTGCTAATATATAGACTGGTTGATAAAGAGATAGTATACTCGTAACTAGTATGTATGTATAAAGAAAGAAAAAAAAACCACGGTTAGGTGGTATATACAATTATGGACGGGCTGCCGAGTGCCGACACAGAGGTAGCCACAGCCGTGAACTACCGCACTGTACTGTGTCTGCTGCTAATATATAGACTGGTTGATAAAGAGATAGTATACTCGTAACTAGTATGTATGTATAAAGAAAGAAAAAAAAACCACGGTTAGGTGGTATATACAATTATGGACGGGCTGCCGAGTGCCGACACAGAGGTAGCCACAGCCGTGAACTACCGCACTGTACTGTGTCTGCTGCTAATATAGACTGGTTGATAAAGAGATAGTATACTCGTAACTAGTATGTATGTATAAAGAAAGAAAAAAAAACCACGGTTAGGTGGTATATACAATTATGGACGGGCTGCCGAGTGCCGACACAGAGGTAGCCACAGCCGTGAACTACCGCACTGTACTGTGTCTGCTGCTAATATATAGACTGGTTGATAAAGAGATAGTATACTCGTAACTAGTATGTATGTATAAAGAAAGAAAAAAAAACCACGGTTAGGTGGTATATACAATTATGGACGGGCTGCCGAGTGCCGACACAGAGGTAGCCACAGCCGTGAACTACCGCACTGTACTGTGTCTGCTGCTAATATATAGACTGGTTGATAAAGAGATAGTATACTCGTAACTAGTATGTATGTATAAAGAAAGAAAAAAAAACCACGGTTAGGTGGTATATACAATTATGGACGGGCTGCCGAGTGCCGACACAGAGGTAGCCACAGCCGTGAACTACCGCACTGTACTGTGTCTGCTGCTAATATAGACTGGTTGATAAAGAGATAGTATACTCGTAACTAGTATGTATGTATAAAGAAAGAAAAAAAAACCACGGTTAGGTGGTATATACAATTATGGACGGGCTGCCGAGTGCCGACACAGAGGTAGCCACAGCCGTGAACTACCGCACTGTACTGTGTCTGCTGCTAATATAGACTGGTTGATAAAGAGATAGTATACTACTAATATTATATATACTGGTGGTCAGGTCACTGGTCACTAGTCACACTGGCAGTGGCACTCCTGCAGCAAAAGTGTGCACTGTTTAATTTTAATATAATATTATGTACTCCTGGCTCCTGCTATAACCTATAACTGGCACTGCAGTAGTGCTCCCCAGTCTCCCCCACAATTATAAGCTGTGTGAGCTGAGCAGTCAGACAGATATATAATATATATAGATGATGCAGCACACTGGCCTGAGCCTGAGCAGTGCACACAGATATGGTATGTGACTGACTGAGTCACTGTGTGTATCGCTTTTTTCAGGCAGAGAACGGATATATTAAATAAACTGCACTGTGTGTCTGGTGGTCACTCACTATATAATATATTATGTACTCCTGGCTCCTGCTATAACCTATAACTGGCACTGCAGTAGTGCTCCCCAGTCTCCCCCACAATTATAAGCTGTGTGAGCTGAGCAGTCAGACAGATATATATAATATTATATATAGATAATAGATGATGCAGCACACTGGCCTGAGCCTGAGCAGTGCACACAGATATGGTATGTGACTGAGTCACTGTGTGCTGTGTATCGCTTTTTTCAGGCAGAGAACGGATTATAAAGTAAACTGCACTGTCCTCACTAGTAAACTCTCTCCACTCAGTCTCTACACTTCTACAGTAACAGTACTCCTCCTAGTCAGCTCCAGTAAATCTCTCTCAGTCTCTTATAATCTAAATGGAGAGGACGCCAGCCACGTCCTCTCCCTATCAATCTCAATGCACGTGTGAAAATGGCGGCGACGCGCGGCTCCTTATATAGAATCCGAGTCTCGCGATAGAATCCGAGCCTCGCGAGAATCCGACAGCGTCATGATGACGTTCGGGCGCGCTCGGGTTAACCGAGCAAGGCGGGAAGATCCGAGTCGCTCGGACCCGTGAAAAAAAACATGAAGTTCTGGCGGGTTCGGATTCAGAGAAACCGAACCCGCTCATCTCTAGTCTTAACTTGAGCAGGAGGAATAAAAATATTTTTAGTTGTTAGCATTTCATGTTTTAATATTTTGTCAAAATCCAACTAATGCCCCTTTTGTATAAGCTCTGTCCTCCAAGGTCCAGGTTTTTTTCATGTCAGGAAAAAAATGTTTCTGGGATCCAGGTTCGAGATCCATGCGCTGCAACTCAACTCGGGGGCCACCCTGTCAGAGGTGTGCTAGGACTTATCACTCTTCCTGGTCTGAGGCATGCTAATGCTTACCACACTCCAGGGTAGGCGTGCCAAGTCTTATCCCACTCCCGGGTAACATTCCGGGCGAAGTGGTCGGCGTGGGTCTTGAACCCACAATGCCGGCTTCCCAGACACTGATGCAGACACTACGCCACAGTGCCTGCCAGTAGATGAGAGTAGTTCTAGGACCCATGAAGCTTAGTTACTATGACATCATGATTCTAGGCACTGTGCAGCAGCACCACCAGGGCAGGAGAGTCTGTTATAACTGTGACCCTTTTATGTTTCATATCAAAATATTTTTGCTGTTCTGTAATAAATCATTTAGGATTATATAGAGCTGAAAAAAGAAAATATGAATTTATTATTAATCATGACAATTTAGTAATTAATGTAATAATAGTTTAATTTAAAGTGTTTATACAGTAGAGAAAAGTGACTATGGACTAAAGGACTCACTGGGAAATATTGAGTGGACACTAATGGTCACCTGAACATTGGGGGATGGAGAACTTTCCAGTGGCCCTCGAGCTTATGCTGGTGCCCTGGTAATGCATGCAGGGCGGATGGCAAGGGTGATGTGCACAAGTCTTGAAGTTTCTTGGTGACAGGCATTGAAGTTTCCAGAGAGCGGTGCTGAGAACTGGGTACATTGGCTGGGAGAATCTGAGTATCCAGGGGAAAAAGAAGCTGTGTCTGTGAGCGCAGGATCTCTGGTTACCCAGAGAGCAGAGCAGCAGTGACAGCCGCTGATACCTGAGCTCAGCCTGCTGCTCGCCTAACGGACAGCCCATACTGGCTGCCAATCCAAACTGACATGCCCCCAAAACTCACACCTGCAGCTGGTTACCGCAGAAAGGTACAGATGTACTAAGCCTTGTAGAGTGATAAGGTGGAGAGAAACTACCAACCAGTCAGCTCCGAACACAGCCGGTAACATGTCAGATAAAAGCTGATTGGATGGCACTTTATCTCTCTCCACTTTATCACTCTCCAAGGCTTAGTACATCTCCCCCACAGTCCGGGCCCTCTACACAGCCAGATGTCAGTCACTATAGCTGTCCACCCTTCTTACTGTATCCCTCTCCACCAGCACCTGCAGACAGAACAGGCCTCTTCCCAGCCAGCTGCCCATCACCATCAGCTGCCACTCATCAGACTGGACACCATATCTGCTGATGTTTGAAAGCAAGAGTCCTAATAACCACCAAAAACCAGGACAGCTCCAGGCCTCCACATAAAATTAGGCCCATCATCATGACAGTATGATGAAAACAAGCCACCTAGCTGTCCACACGGTTGGCCATAAATCATAAGTCTTAGGCCCAGATGCATCATCGCTTGAAAAGTGATGAAATGGAGAGTGAAAAAGTACCAGCCAATTAGCTCCTAACTGCAATTTTTCAAACACAACCGGTGACATGGCAGTTAGGACCTGATTGGCTGGTACTTTTCACTCTCCATTTTATCACTTTCCAAGCGATGATACATCTAGCCGTTACAATTGTATTTCTGGTTTTCTCACAAAATTCTGTAATTTTACTTTTGTTATGTATTTTGTGAGACAGTGCGTTTGATAGTGTAGGGGTGTACACACCCACACAGCACTGACCACACCTACACAGCACTGACCACACCTACATGGCTCTGACCACACCCACATGGCACTGACCACACCCACACAGAGTTGGGGGAGTGTAGAAGGAACAATAGGCAGATTATTGATGGAAGATTGCTGAGGTCTGTAAACACTCTCATGCACTGTAGCCGCACACAGACACAGCAGTAGGAATCATCCACAGCAGCAGGGGCGTATCAATAATGGGTGCAGTGTGTGCGGTGCACATGGGCCCCTGGGTCCAGAAGGGGCCCACACCGCACACACTGCACCCATTTCTTCTATATACTAACCTTTCTGGTGTCCGGGTGTGGGTCCCCTCCTCTACCGAGTCCCATAGCCAGCAGCCACAGCAGCACTGTTAACACTCTGTCTGAGCACTAGAGACTCTGGCACAGTGCCAGAGTCTACAGTGCACGTGCAGGTCTCCAAAAAAATGGCCACCGCGCCATTTTTTCTGAGACTTGCGCATGCACCGTAGACTCTGGCACTGTGCCAGAGTTTTTATGTGCTCACACAGGGCGCTAACAGCATTGCTGCCGGCTACGGGACGGGAGAGGAGGGGGCCCACATCCGGAGACTGCACACGGGTCCCCTCCTCTCTAGATACGCCCCTGCACTGCAGTGAGCATAATTAACTGAGGTGGCTGTATGACTAAGCTAAGCGACACAAGTGTGCGGCACAAACACCTGGCCCATCTAGGAGTGGCACTGCAGTTCCAGACAAGATGGCACTATTCAAAAACTAGTCCCCAAACAGCACATGATGCAAAGAAGAAAAAGAGGTGGACCGAGGCTGCTGTATGACTAAGCCAAGCGACACGAGTGTGCGGCACAAACACCTGGCCCATCTAGGAGTGGCACTGCAGTGTCAGACAGGATGGCACTTTTCAAAAACTAGGCCCCAAACAGCACCTCATGCAAAGAAGTAAAAGAGGTGCAATGAGGTAGCTGTATGACTAAGCCAAATGACACAAACAATTCCCACTGGAATTATACGTCCAAATCACTGGAATTATATGTCCAATTCACTGGAATTAAATGGAAAAATCACTGGAATTTAATGGCAAAATCACTGGAATTACACTGCAAAATCACTGTAATTATACGTCCAAATCACTGGAATTATATGTCCAATTCTCTGGAATTAAATGGCAAAATCATTGGAATTAAATGGCAAAATCACTGGAATTATACTACAAAATCACTGGAATTATACTGCAAAATCACTGGAATTAAATGGCAGTACCACTGGACATATACGGAAGTGTCAGACAGGATTGCACTTAACAAAATAGTCCCCAAACAGCACATCATGCCAAGAAGTAAAAGAGGGCAATGAGGTAGCTGTATGACTAAGCTAAGTGACACAAGTATGCGGCACAAACACCTGGCCCATCTAGGAGTGGCACTGCAGTTCCAGACAAGATGGCACTATTCAAAAACTAGTCCCCAAACAGCACATGATGCAAAGAAGAAAAAGAGGTGGACCGAGGCTGCTGTATGACTAAGCCAAGCGACACGAGTGTGCGGCACAAACACCTGGCCCATCTAGGAGTGGCACTGCAGTGTCAGACAGGATGGCACTTTTCAAAAACTAGGCCCCAAACAGCACCTCATGCAAAGAAGTAAAAGAGGTGCAATGAGGTAGCTGTATGACTAAGCCAAATGACACAAACAATTCCCACTGGAATTATACGTCCAAATCACTGGAATTATATGTCCAATTCACTGGAATTAAATGGAAAAATCACTGGAATTTAATGGCAAAATCACTGGAATTACACTGCAAAATCACTGTAATTATACGTCCAAATCACTGGAATTATATGTCCAATTCTCTGGAATTAAATGGCAAAATCATTGGAATTAAATGGCAAAATCACTGGAATTATACTACAAAATCACTGGAATTATACTGCAAAATCACTGGAATTAAATGGCAGTACCACTGGACATATACGGAAGTGTCAGACAGGATTGCACTTAACAAAATAGTCCCCAAACAGCACATCATGCCAAGAAGTAAAAGAGGGCAATGAGGTAGCTGTATGACTAAGCTAAGTGACACAAGTATGCGGCACAAACACCTGGCCCATCTAGGAGTGGCACTGCAGTGTCAGACAGGATTGCACTTAACAAAATAGTCCCCAAACAGCACATCATGCCAAGAAGTAAAAGAGGGCAATGAGGTAGCTGAATGACTAAGCTAAGTGACACAAGTATGCGGCACAAACACCTGGCCCATCTAGGTTGGCACTGCAGTCCCACTGCACTAATGGTGGATACTGGATGCACGTCTAACACCAGCATAGTTGTTATGGCCTCAGTAATCAGCTTTGCAACAGGGTATATATATATATACGGCAGTATCACTGGACTGGATTTATACGCCAGTACCTCTGTAATTATACGGCAGGATCAGTAGACTTATACGGCAGGATCACTGGATTTATACGGCAGGATCACTGTAATTATACGCCAGTGCCACAGTAAATATACAGCAGGATTACTGGAATTATACGGCAGGATCACTGGAATTAAATAACAAAATCACTGGAATTATAAATCCAAATAACTGGAATTAAATGGCAAAATCACTGGAATTATACATCCAAATCACTGGAATTATACGTCCAAATCACTGGAATTAAATGGCAGTACCACTGGATATATACGGAAGTGTCAGACAGGATGGCACTTTAAAAAAATAGTCCCCAAACAGCACATGATGCAAAGAAGAAAAAAAGGTGCACCGAGGTTGCTGTATGATTAAGCTAAGCGACACAACCACCTGGCCCACCTAGTAGTGTCACGCAGTGGCTGAATGTCGAGAGTAGGACGCAATTGTTCGGTCCACTGGCAGCATCTCCAGCACGCCCCTGTCATTTTTAAAAAAATTCTGCAATTGGTGGACTTATACGGCAGTACCCCAGGACTAATACAGCAGTACCCCTGGACACATACGGCAGTGTCAGACAGGATGGCACTTTTCAAAAACTAGGCACCAAACAGCACCTCATGCAAAGATGTCGAAGAGGTGCAATGAGGTAGCTGTATGACTAAGCCAAGCGACACAAACAATTCCCACTGGAATTATACGTCCAAATCACTGGAATTATACGTCCAAATCACTGGAATTAAATGGCAAAATCACTGGAATTAAATGGCAAAATCACTGGAATTATACGTCCAAATCACTGGAATTACATGGCAAAAGCACTGGAAATATACTGCAAAATCACTGGAAATATACGTCTAAATCACTGGAATTATATGTCCAAATCACTGGAATTTTACGTCCAAATCACTGGAATAAAATGGCAAAATCACTGGAATTATACATCCAAATCACTGGAATTAAATGGCAAAATCTCGGTATCACCTGCCTAGTGAAGTGGAATCTAGATGGGATTTGGTAACGGGGACACAATACCTCCATCAATTGTCTAAATCCCACTGCACTAATGGCGGATACCGAACGCACGTCTAACACCAACATAAGTGTCAAGGCCTCAATTATGAGGGCTTCCATCGTCATGTGAAGCTGAACCACTAGTCATGAACATAGGTCAGGGCCTCAGCCGTTCCTTGCCACTACGTGTCGTAAATGGCATATTGGCAAGTTTACGTTTCTCCTCAGACCATTTAAATTTCTTTTTTTGGGTCTTTTTACTGAACTTTGGCTTTTTGAATTTTACATGCCCTCTACTATCACATTGGGCATCGGCCTTGGCAGATGACGATTTCATTTTCATCGTCTATTTCATGGCTAGTGGCAGCAGCTTCAGCACTAGGAGGAAGTGGTTCATGAACTTTCCCTATTTTATCCCCCAAATTTTTGTTCTCCATTATTTTTCTGGAGTTATATAACACAATATGCAGCACAGGAATGACTGATGGCTGATGCACAGGACACTACCACTGGTCTGATGCAGGACAACACAGCAACACTGTAAGGGACTTCTTGTTGTTTTTGTTATTTTATTATACGGCAGCAGTGGACATATAGCAGCAGCGTATACCACTGTGACTGCCTGGTCACTGGAATGACTGATGGCCACGACACTACCACTGGTCTGATGCAGCACAACACAGCAACACCGTAAGGGACTTGTTGTTATTATAATTATACGCCAGCAGTGGACATATAGCAGCAGCGTATACCACTGTGACTGCCTGGTCACTGGAATTACTGATGGCCAGGACACTACCACTGGTCTGATGCAGCACAACACAGCAACACTGTAAGGGTCTTGTTGTTGTTATTATAATTATACAGCAGCAGTGGACATATAGCAGCAGCGCATACCACTGTGACTGCCTGGTCACTGGAATGACTGATGGCCAGGACACTACCACTGGTCTGATGCAGCACAACACAGCAACACTGTAAGGGGCTTGTTGTTATTATAATTATACGGCAGCAGTGAACATATAGCAGCAGCGTTTACCACTGTGACTGCCTGGTCACTGGAATGACTGATGGCCAGGACACTACCACTGGTCTGATGCAGCACAACACAGCAACACTGTAAGGGTCTTGTTGTTGTTATTATAATTATACGCCAGCAGTGGACACATAGCAGCAGCGTATACCACTGTAACTGCCTGGTCACTGGAATGACTGATGGCAAGGACACTACCACTGGTCTGATGCAGCACAACACAGCAACACCGTAAGGGTCTTGTTGTTGTTGTTGTTGTTGTTATTATAATTATACGGCAGCAGTGGACATATAGCAGCAGCGTATACCACTGTGACTGCCTGGTCACTGGAATTACTGATGGCCAGTACACTACCACTGGTATGATGCAGCACAACACAGCAACACTGTAAGGGACTTGTTGTTATTATAATTATACGGCAGCAGTGGACATATAGCAGCAGCGTATACCACTGTGACTGCCTGGTCACTGGAATGACTGATGGCCAGGACACTACCACTGGTCTGATGCAGCACAACACAGCAACACTGTAAGGGACTTGTTGTTGTTATTATAATTATACGGCAGCAGTGGACATATAGCAGCAGCATATACCACTGTGACTGCCTGGTCACTGGAATTACTGATGGCCAGGACACTACCACTGGTCTGATGCAGCACAACACAGCAACACTGTAAGGGACTTATTGTTGTTATTATAATTATATGCCAGCAGTGGACATATAGCAGCAGCGTATACCACTGTGACTGCCTGGTCACTGGAATGACTGATGGCCAAGACACTACCACTGGTCTGATGCAGCACAACACAGCAACACTGAAAGGGACTTGTTGTTATTATTACTATATGGCAGCAGTGGACATATAGCAGCAGCATATACTACTGTGACTGCCTGGTCACTGGAATGACTGATGGCCAGGACACTACCACTGGTCTGATGCAGCACAACACAGCAACACCGTAAGGGACTTGTTGTTGTTGTTATTATAATTATACGGCAGCAGTGGACATATAGCAGCAGCGTATACCACTGTGACTGCCTGGTCACTGGAATGACTGATGGCCAGGACACTACCACTGGTCTGATGCAGCACAACACAGTAACACTGAAAGGGACTTGTTGTTATTATTACTATATGGCAGCAGTGGACATATAGCAGCAGCATATACTACTGTGACTGCCTGGTCACTGGAATGACTGATGGCCAGGACACTACCACTGGTCTGATGCAGCACAACACAGCAACACTGAAAGGGACTTGTTGTTATTATTACTATATGGCAGCAGTGGACATATAGCAGCAGCATATACTACTGTGACTGCCTGGTCACTGGAATGACTGATGGCCAGGACACTACCACTGGTCTAATGCAGCACAACGCAGCAACACTGTAAGGGACTTGTTGTTATTTTTATTATGCAGCAGTGGACATATAGCAGCAGCATATACTACTGTGACTGCCTGGTCACTGGAATGACTGATGGCCAGGACACTACCACTGGTCTGATGCAGCACAACACAGCAACACTGAAAGGGACTTGTTGTTATTATTACTATATGGCAGCAGTGGACATATAGCAGCAGCATATACTACTGTGACTGCCTGGTCACTGGAATGACTGATGGACAGGACACTACCACTGGTCTGATGCAGCACAACACAGCAACACTGTAAAGGGCTTGTTGTTGTTATTATTATATGGCAACAGTGGACATATAGCAGCAGCGTATACCACTGTGACTGCCTGGTCACTGGAATGACTGATGGCCACGACACTACCACTGGTCGGATGCAGCAACACTGTAAGGGACTTGTTGTTATTTTTATTATGCAGCAGCAGTGGACATATAGCAGCAGCATATACCACTGTGACTGCCTGATCACTGGAATGACTGATGGCCAGGACACTACCACTGGTCTTATGCAGCACAACACAGCAACACTGTAATGGACTTATTGTTGTTGTTATTATAATTATATGCCAGCAGTGGACACATAGCAGCAGCGTATACCACTGTGACTGCCTGGTCACTGGAATGACTGATGGCCAGGACACTACCACTGGTCTGATGCAGCACAACACAGCAACACTGTAAGGGACTTGTTTTTGTTGTTGTTGTTGTTATTGTTATTATTATTATTATTATACGGCAGCAGTGGACATATAGCAGCAGCGTATACCACTGTGACTGCCTGGTCACTGGAATGACTAATGGCCAGGACACTACCACTGGTCTGATGCAGCACAACACAGCAACACTGTAAGGGGCTTGTTGTTGTTATTATTATATGGCAACAGTGGACATATAGCAGCAGCGTATACCACTGTGACTGCCTGGTCACTGGAATGACTGATGGCCACGACACTACCACTGGTCGGATGCAGCACAACACAGCGACACTGTAAGGGACTTGTTGTTATTATTATTATACAGCACAGTGGACATATAGCAGCAGCATATACCACTGTGACTGCCTGGTCACTGGAATGACTGATGGCCAGGACACTGCCACTGGTCTCATGCAGCACAACGCAGCAACACTGTAAGGGACTTATTATACAGCAGCACTGGACATATGGCAGCAGAGGACACCACCCCTGTGAATGGTCACTGGACTGACTGATGCACAGGACACTAGCACTGGTCTGATGCAGGACAACACAGATAATTATACAGCAGCACTGGGCATATGGCAGCAGATGACACCACCACTGTGAATGGTCACTGGACTGACTGATGGCCAGGACACTACCACTGGTCTGATGCAGGACAACACAGATAATTATACAGCAGCACTGGGCATATGGCAGCAGATGACACCACCACTGTGAATGGTCACTGGACTGACTGATGGCCAGGACACTACCACTGGTCTGATGCAGGACAACACAGCAACGCTGTAAGGGACTTATTATACAGCAGCACTGGACATATGGCAGCAGAGGACATCACCACTGTGACTGATGCAGCACAACACACCACCACTGAACTGATGCAGCACAACACAGCACTGGACATATGGCAGCAGAGGACACAAGCACTGTGACTGGACAGATTCAGCACAAGACACGGACACTGAGAGAACGGAGACACGTCCTCTCTCTACACTCTCCAATGCCGGAGTGAAAATGGCGGGGATGCGCGGCTCCTTATATGGAATCCAAACCCTGCGAGAATCTGACAGCGGGATGATGACGTTTTGTCTCGTTCTGGTTTCCAAGTCAGGCGGGAAAACTCGAGCCTGGCTCAGAACCGGACTCGAATGGTGAAGTTCGGTACAGTTAGGTTCTCTGAGAACAGAACCCGCTAATCCCTAGTAATAATAGAGAGGTGAACAACTGCTGCTTCCTTCCCCCTCTTGCCAGTCACCAGAGCACATAACTGTGTTAGGCAGCTGCAGCAAAGCCCACATTGTCACAGAGAGTAACTAACCACTAACCTCAAAGCCCCCTAATAAAATATCCAAACCCATACTATTTACTGGTGTCAGACATCCAGGCTGGGCTATAGGTAAATCCCATTCACATACCTTCCATGATAAAAGAACTGTGCCCAGAGCCGGTCCTAATCAAAATGATGCCCTAGGCAAGATTTGAACTGGTGTCCCCTAGCACCACTGCTAGTTCCGCCTCTGACCCTGCACCCCTTTCCCATCAGCATCACCCCTCAATCATAGCAGTCCTCATTTTGGTGCTCCTTCCCCCTATATTTTAAATAGGAATAGTGCGCACATTCGGCGTGCAGCCCAAAAAGGGGCGTATTCTTTTGGGAAGGGGCATGGCCACCCAATTGTGCCCCCAATTCAAATTACACCACACCATATTGCTCTTTAGTCACATTAGACCACACAGCAGAGCATCTTATACACATAATGCCACACATTAGTAATGCCTTTATACACATAATACCACACAGTAATGCCTCTTACACATATGACACACATTATTAATGTCCTTTATAAACATAATACGCCTTACACATTATGCCAACCTTTATTAATGTCCTTATACACATAATGACACACATAATGCCCCTTAAACATATGTCGACACATTATGAATGCATTTATACACGACACACATAATGCCTCTTACACATATGCTGAATACTATTGCACAACAAACCTACCCACACACAGCACTCACATGGCTGCTAACACTGTGATCTCTTCCTCTGCTTGGATACAGATGTGTCCTCATACATCTTGCCTCAATATGCCATGCAGCTCCAGTCCAGCTCTGCTAATGTTGGGCGCCTTTTTTTGCAGAAAATGCATCTGATTTTCATTGCTATCTGTCTAGAAAGCACAAGCAGCTTCTACTGATTAAAATGATATGTAGCATGCCTATATTCTGTGTGCTAATGTGGCTGTATCTGCATACAAAATGCTATGTTACAGTGATTTCCAGGAATATAGTGTAATTTTGCACTTCATAAGCAAATACAGCCATAATCACACACAGAATATAGGCATGCTGCATATCATTTTAAGCAGCAGAATCGGCTTGTGCCTCTAGGCATTCCAAATGCACTAGGCATTTGCCTAGTTTACCTATGTCTAGGGCCGGCTCTGGCAGAGCCCATGTATAAATCAGTATGCCAGCTGCTGCTCTTTTGGCAGTCGAAAAGTGACCCTAGGGTTTTATATAGTTTTATTGAACACCAGATTTTAGCAGTACCCTATAATGTTATGGGGTGCTGCTAAATGTTATGTGGGTTAATGTGCTGTAATACTTCACCTTTGGTCACAGGTTCGAACCCCACTAGGGTTTTAAAATTAAAATTTCCTTTTCTCATATTTATTTTAATTAATATATCTATTGCTTTATACCCAAATGGTCTTATAGTCAATTAACTATCAAGTGGACTAATTTAACATTAATTTAATTTAACAAACAATAGTCCATGATAAACAATTTCTATAACCTGGAAAAGAGCAATACTCCTAATTAGTGCAGATAGGTGAGTGGGCGAATTCACTTCATCACTCCACAAAAAGTGAGCAGGGGCAATAAAAATATTTTTAGTTATTAGCATTTCATGTTTTAATATTTTGTCAAAATCCAACAAATGCCCCTTTTGTATAAGCTCTGTCCTCCAAGGTCCAGGTTTTTTTTAATGTCAGGAATTTTTTTTATCTGGGATCCAGGTTCGAGATCCATGCGCTGTAACTCAACTCGGGGGCCACCCTGTCAGAGGTGTGCTAAGACTTATCACTCTTCCCGGTCTGAGGCATGCTAATGCTTACCACACTCACGGGTAGGCATGCCAAGTCTTATCCCACTCCCGGGTAACATTCCGGGCGAAGTGGTCGGGGTGAGTCTTGAACCCACAATGCCGGCTTCCCAGACACCTACGCAGACAGTACACCACAGTGCCTGCCAGTAGCTGAGAGTAGTTCTAGGACCCATGAAGCTTAGTTACTATGACATCATGCTTCTAGGCACTGTGCAGCAGCACCACCAGGGCAGGAGAGTCTGTTATAACTATGACCCTTTTATGTTTCATATCAAAATATTTTTGCTGTTCTGTAATAAATCATTTAGGATTATATAGAGCTGAAAAAAGAAAATATGAATTTACTATTAATCATGACAATTTAGTAATTAATGTAATAATAGTTTAATTTAAAGTGTTTATAGAGTAGGGAAAAGTGACTATGTACTAAAGGACTCACTGGGAAATATTGATTGCTGGTGCCCTGTTAATGCATGCAGGGCGGATGGCAAGGGTGATGTGCACAAGTCTTGAAGTTTCTTGGTGACAGGCGTTGAAGTTTCCAGAGAGCGGTGCTGAGAACTGGGTACATTGGCTGGGAGAATCTGAGTATCCAGGGGAAAAAGAAGCTGTGTCTGTGAGCGCAGGATCTCTGGTTACCCAGAGAGCAGAGCAGCAGTGATAGCCGCTGATACCTGAGCTCTGCCTGCTGCTCGCCTAACAGACAGCCCATACTGGCTGCCAATCCAAACTGACACGCCCCCGCAACTCACACCTGCAGCTGGTTACCGCAGAAAGGGACAGATGTACTAAGCCTTGCAGAGTGATAAGGTGGAGAGAAACTACCAACCAGTCAGCTCCTGTCATTTTTCGAACACAGCCGGTAACATGTCAGATAAAAGCTGATTGGATGGTACTTTATCTCTCTCCATTTTATCACTTTCCAAAGCTTAGTACATCTCCCCCACAGTCCGGCTCTCTACACAGCCAGATGTCAGTCACTATAGCTGTCCACCCTTCTTACTGTATCCCTCTCCACCAGCACCTGCAGACAGAACAGGCCTCTTCCCAGCCAGCTGTCCATCACCATCAGCTGCCACTCATCAGACTGGACACCATATCTGCAAATGTTTGAAAATAAGAGCCCTAATAGCCACCAAAAGACAGGACAGTGCCCATGGCCAGACAAACAATGGGGCGAATGGAGCTGCAGCTCCAGGCCTCCACATAAAATTAGGCCCATTATCATGACAGTATGATGAAAACAAGCCACCTAGCTGTCCACACTGTTGGCCATAAATCATAAGTTTTAGGGCCAGATGTATCATCGCTTGAAAAGTGATAAAATGGAGAGTGAAAAAGTACCAGCCAATTAGCTCCTAACTGCCATTTTTCAAACACAGCCGGTGGCATGGCAGTTAGGACCTGATTGGCTGGTAGTTTTCACTCTCCATTTTATCACTTTCCAAGCGATGAAAGGTCTAGCCGTTACAATTGTATTTATAGTTTACTCACAAAATTCTGCAATTTTTCTTTTTTTTTAAATATATTTTGTGAGACTGTGCGTCTGATAGTGTAGGGGTGTACACACCCACACAGCACTGACCACACCTACACAGCACTGACCACACCTACATGGCTCTGACAACACCCACATGGCATTGCAACTGCCTACACATTCGCAACCTATACACAATAATGAGAAGCATCGACTGTGAAGGTAGACCTATGGCTACGCAGGCTGGCTGCTGCAGTAGCAATGCTGGTGCTGTGTTTCTCTACATACATGATCGCAGTTGAAGGTAGATACACTCCCCAAAAACACCATGATACGCCTGCATTTTTGTCGCCACTCCCTGTTAACTCCCGAAAATGGTCCCCTCCTGTTAATTACTCTGCATTTAAAATCTCACTGCAAGCGCAATCACAAAGTACCTTGGCGCGCGCGCAGTATGATCACAGCACATCGTAGTCTGCTAATAATTGTTCCGTTGCATAAACATTGGCATTGTGTACAAACATGACTTAGGCCTTCAGACCGAACCTTTAAATCCCCATCCCAGTGGCACACATAAGTGGATTTCTGAGTAACTGGACCGAGAGGATCCAATGTTTCCTCATCATCTTAAGTTTTTTATTGAAGTTCTACTGATGTATTGGGGGGTTGGTTCAGACAGGCTTGTTGATTTGCTCCCATTCGTACAGGAAATATGTGCACCTTAAATTAAAATCACTCTGCTGTGTGTAAGGGTCTGGTAAGTAATACCGGCGGTTGGGTTCTCGGCGGTCAGGAGACTGGCACGACATCCTAACAGCCGGAATCCCGGCGGCGATTGCCCTCAGAAGTTGTGTCCTAGCACACAGCTTGGATCACTACTGCAAGCAGGAGGTACTATAGCTGCTCCAACCACATCTGAATCAGGCCCTAGGTGCACATAATGACACTATTACTGATAGATCACGAGTTAGGGCAAAAATATGGTATATGGGGTTCGGGGGCTGATTGTGAGTCGGGAGCAAAGCCAAAAAGAGCACCTAACTTTGCGTGTCCTGTTTCTGGCAGGGCTAATAATAAATGATGGGCTCCCTGACAAATTTTGATCCTGGGCACTACCTCTTCTTATGAGATGAGGTTGAAAAATGTTCCATCTAACATCCTAATTGCAAATTGATATTCACTGAAAAATGTGGAAATGAAATGATAGGTTTACATGCAGCTCACTAGTTTATAAATCAGAGCAACTTCTAGGAATTCCCCCTGCCCTGATTTTCAAAACAATGAAAATGAAAAATTAATTGCGTTACAGGTACCAAGCACCAACCCTTCGTCCACTTCTATGCATTTACAATACACAACCTCTGTAGTCCTAGTCACTCATCCAAGCTGTTCTGCATACTGTGATACCATTGCGACTGTGCAGGGTCATTAGAAGACAATCACAACCCTGCAGGGGGCCAGAAACGTAATGGTGGAACTAAGTACTTAAAATATGGTACCACAAATCCCCCTACCCCCCTTGCTGACCTCCATCTTAGAAGCGACCTGGTCCCCGTGCTTATCATTTAATAATGCCACTCAGCATTTGACCTTTGGACTATGGATCCTCTTGTGTTTGGATTCATGAGTTTATTGAAGCCTATTGCTATGTTAGACCTAAAATGATCTTATCATTTATGTCATACTATACTGGATACTCTGCTTTGAAAACTTTAACAAAAGTTGCTATGTAAAAAAAATCTGCAGTACCACAGCAGTGGAGACATACTGGAGCATCCTTACGAACTGGCGTACAAGGGTACCATCCAATGCTTCATCATTATGCTGTCTGGGCAGCACTGAGTCTGTGTTGCCCTCGAGAGAGAGCTCCCCATAATCTGACTTTGCATCCAGTGTCCAATGGGGGATCCGGTCTGAAGATCGACACTGTCTAGGTCGACAATGTTTAGGTTGACCACTATAGGTCGACAGTCACAAGGTCGACAGGGTCTGAAGGCCGACAGGGTTTCTAGGTCAACATGTGCTACGTCGACAGGTCAAAAGGTCGACATGTTTTTCACTTTTTTTCTTTTTTTTTTTACCTTTTCATGCTTAACGATCCACGTGGACTACGATCGGAACGGTAATCTGTGCCGAGCGAAACGATCCATGCGGGGGACACGTTGCACTAATTGGGCTTCCCGCTCACTGTACGGAGAAAACAACACCAAAAACACATGAACAACTCATGTCGACCTTTTGACCTGTCGACCTAGCACATGTCGACCTAGAAACCCTGTCGACCTTCAGACCCTGATGACCTAGTAACTGTCGACCTATAGTGGTCGACCTAAACATTGTCGACCTAGACACTGTCGATTTGATGATCCACACCCGCACATAAGGGCAACTCTGCCATAGATGGTGTGGGAAAATAGGGAGAAAAAATACAGGGAACAATGGCCCTCATTCCGAGTTGTTCGCTCGCTAGCTGCTATTAGCAGCATTGCACACGCTAGGCCGCCACCCTCTAGGAGTGTATCTTAGCATAGCAGAATAGCAAACGAAAGATTAGCAGAACTGCTACTAAATATTTTCTTGCAGTTTCTGAGTAGCTCCAGACCTACTCCTAGATTGCGATCACCTCAGTCTGTTTAGTTCCTGGTTTGACGTTACAAACACGCCCTGCGTTCGGCCAGCCACTCCCCCGTTTCTCCAGAAACTCCCGCGTTTTTCCCTGACACGCCTGCGTTTTTTAGCACACTCCCGGAAAACGCTCAGTTACCACCGAGAAACGCCCCTTTCCTGTCAATCATTCACCGATCAGCAGTGCGACTGAAAATCGTCGCTCGAACACCAGCAAATCTACTAAGTTTTGTGTTAACTAACTTAGCGCATGCACTCTGCATACCATGCGCATGCGCAGTTAGCAACAAATCGCAGCATAGCGAAAATCGGCAACGAGCGAACAACTCAGAATGACCCCCAAAAACTCCAGTGAAAATCAGACCAGAAAGAGTATCATGGGGGGGGGGGGGTTTAAACAAAGCCCTGTCATTTATGATTTAAAGTAGTCCAGCAGATGGTAATGAGGGGAAAGTTGCTTTAGTTAAACATATAGGGTGGGGAAAGTCTAATTATGAGGATAAGAGCCATACATTTCATCATAGTACTCATGCAGAATATAGGGCCCTAAACATAATTTCCTTTATATACAGTATCCTCTTAATATAGATTTTGATATTACTGTTGCTCCACAATGCATGTAAAAAAAGACGTCAATGTTCTTATCACAGACCAATCTTTTTTTCTGAGGAAAGTCTAAAGATTTTAATCTCTCTATATGCAATTAATCTAATGAAATTTAAACAATATCCTGAGTCCCACCTCAGTAGCCCAGATACTCGCACCTCAGTAAGGCGTAGAGTCTGCACATAGGGGGTCATTCCGAGTTGTTCGCTCGGTAAAAATCTTCGCATCGCAGCGATTTTCCGCTTAATGCGCATGCGCAATGTCCGCACTGCGACTGCGCCAAGTAAATTTGCTATGCAGTTAGGAATTTTACTCACGGCATTTTCATTGTTCTGGCGATCGTAATGTGATTGACAGGAAATGGGTGTTACTGGGCGGAAACAGGCCGTTTTAAGGGCGTGTGGGAAAAAACGCTACTGTTTCCGGAAAAAACGCAGGAGTGGCCGGAGAAACGGGGGAGTGTCTGGGCGAACGCTGGGTGTGTTTGTGACGTCAAACCAGGAACGACAAGCAGTGAACTGATCGCAGATGCCGAGTAAGTCTGGAGCTACTCAGAAACTGCTACGAGGTGTATAATCGCAATATTGCGAATACATCGTTCGCAATTTTAAGATGCTAAGATTCACTCCCAGTAGGCGGCGGCTTAGCATGAGCAAATCTGCTAAAATCCGCTTGCGAGCGAACAACTCGGAATGACCCCCATAGCACAGTCTAATACAAAAATAGTTAAATCCTTTCCACAGACTCTATGGTGCACTAATCGGCATTACTGTCCCAGGCCGCAGCTCAAGCATGAAGCAACCTCCAGACCAATCCTGGTAACACTGAGCCACTCTGTCCCTCCCACGATTCTGTGACATGGATGCGTTGGGTGGAGCCTCAGGGTAGTAAAAGCTACATGTCTGCACTCTATATAGATGCTGGTCAGAAAGGCGGCACCAATGTCTTCGTCCTGTGCAAGGCCCCCTATCAGACACACCTCCCATCTCAGTGGCATAACTTTGGAATAGTGGGCTCAAGTGCAAAAATATGCCTTGCCCCCCCTCCCCCCCCCCCCGTTCTCCACCCTACGAAAGATGCAAGGGTGGCCGGAGAGAAGCACTGGGTATTGTTGAGTAACAACGGGAAAGGCCATGTGTGATGGACAGGCAGGTGGTGACGGGGGAGTCAGTGTCTGACAGGTAGAGGTAGCTAGAAGAGGCAGATGGTGACAGGTCAAGGCAGGGGTGCCAGGGCAACAGTGGGTAACAGGGAGATAGTGAGTAGTGAGTGACAGGGAGAGGGTAACAGGGAGATAGTGGGTAACAAGGAAATAATGGGTGACAGGGAGAGGGTGACAGTGAGACAGTGAGTGATAGGGAGATAGAGGGTGACAGGGAGATAGTGGGTGACAGGGACAGGGTGACAGTGAGATAGTGGGTGACAGGGAAATAATGGGTGACAGGCAGAGGGTGATAGGGAGATAGTGGCTGACAGGAAGATAGAGGGTGTCAGGTAGATAGTGGGTGACAGGGACTGTGGGTGACTGGGGAAGCAGGGTTGATGGAAATAGTAGGTGAGACAGGGAGACAGTGGGTGTTAGGAAAATAGTGGGTGACAAGGAGACAGTGGGTGACACGGAGATAGTGGGTGACTGGGAAGGCAGGGGTCATGGAGATAGTTGGTGACAGTGAGACAATGGCTGGCAGGGTGACAATGGGAGGCAGAGGATGAAAGCTGTGAGGTGGCTGCAGTCAGGGACATTCATAAATTAAATTACAGTATTTCTGGGGTACTTCTAATCAGCGTGGCTGCCTTGACTAGCTCGTCAGTCTTTTGAAATGGGTTCTCTCTGCAGACAGGGCAGGTCTGTACCACCTATCAGCCTGGACACGAACGTCATCTACGGCGGCACTGCCTCCCTTCAGCACCAGCAGCCAGCCAGTTGGCAGTCAGTCAGGCGGCAGAGGGGAGGAGTCGAGGAGAGATGAGAGGGGAGGCCCCCGGCCCCTCTTCCTGACCTCTATCCGGAATGCGTCCCCAGGGACCTCTTAGTCACAGCTAATGGAGCAGTATACTAATGAGTCTGTTTGACTCAGTGTATAGCTGACGGCTGTGGGTCCCTTAATAGCGATGGGCCCAGTGCCACGCATCAGCTGCACCGCCACTAGTTCCTCCACTGTCCCACTTGTTCCTCTCTATGGGCAGCCATGGATGCTGGGGAACTATTTTAACCTACGCAAACTGGACTAAATCCAACAGTTATCAATATTTTTTAACATAATGTTTAGTTTCACTTTAATTGTGAGTTGATGTGACCTGGCTATGTAGCACAGTCTATTGTCTCAGCAGACCCTAGAGCACTATAATTCCCACTATGTCATATTTACAGAATTTGATTATAATTCCAGTTTTTAGTTTGAAGTATTTGTCTGTAATAATATAAAAAATAAGCCCTACATATTTGTAACATAAGACTGGAATCATTTGGGTTGCAGAAATAAACAATTTTATTGTGCAATTGATCAGTACAGCAAAATCTAGGACTGTACAATTATTATTATTATTATTATTATCCTTTATTTATATGGCGCCACAAGGGTTCCGCAGCGCCCAATTACAGAGTACATAAACAAATAATCAAATAGGAAAACAGCAACTTACAGTTGATGACAATATAGGACAAGTACAGGGTAAATAAACATAGTTACATCAGCAGATGACACTGGAATAAGTATCAGGTGGCAGAAGACTGATGGATTTGGTGCAGTTGAAGATTATTAAAGTAAGAAAGGATAAGCACATGAGGGAAGAGGGCCCTGCTCGTGAGAGCTTACATTCTAAAGGGGAGGAGTAGACAGACAGGGGTGACACAGATGAGGTACATAGAGAGCGTAGAATAGAGAGTTAGGATGAGATTTGGCTGGGTTTGGTGAAGAAGTGGGTCTTGAGAGCCCATTTGAAGTTTTGTAGAGAGGTGGAGAGTCTGAGGGGGAGAGGTAGGGAATTCCAAAGAAGTGGTGCAGCACGTGAAAAATCTTGGCGGTAGGAGTGGGAGGAAGTAATCCGTAGGCAGGAGAGTCGGCGTGCATTAGCAGAGCGAAGAGGACAGGTGGGAGTGTAAAGGGAGATAAGGTCAGAGATGTAGATGGGAGAGGAGTGTGTGAGGGCTTTGTAAGCGAGTGTGAGAAGCTTGAAATGGATTCTGAAAGGGAAGGGGAGCCAGTGAAGGTCTAGTAAGAGAGGAGAGGTGGACGTAGTGCGTTTGGTGAGGAAGATGAGCCGGGCAGCAGCATTGAGGATAGATTGGAGTGGAGAGAGGTATTTGTCAGGAATGCCAGTCAGGAGCAGATTACAGTAGTCCAGTCTGGAGATGACCAGTGAGTGGATAAGAGTCTTAATAGCATCCTGGGTCAGAAAGGGTCTGATCCTGGAAATATTTTTTAGATGAAAATGGCAGGATTGAGAGAGGTGCTGAATGTGTGGTTTGAAGGAGAGGGAGGAGTCAAGGATTACTCCAAGACAGCGCACTTGGGGGCTAGAGGAGATAGTAGTGCCATCAATAGATAATGAGATTGTAGGAGGTGAGGTTATGCGGGAGGGAGGGAAGATGATCAGCTTGGTCTTAGACATGTTAAGTTTAAGAAAGCGCTGGGACATCCAGGAAGAGGAAGCAGAGAGACAGTTGGAGATACGAGTAAGGAGAGCAGGGGAGAAGTCTGGAGAGGAAAGATAGATTTGGGTGTCATCAGCATAGAGATGATATTGGAAACCAAAAGAACTAATGAGCTTACCTAGTGAGGACGTATAGAGAGAGAAGAGAAGAGGAACAAGGATAGAACCTCGGGGTACCCTTACAGTTAGTGGAAGTGAGGGGGAGGTGGAGTCATGAGAGGAGACAGAGAAAGAACGGTAAGAAAGGCAGGAGGACAGCCAAGAAAGGGCAGTGTCACGCAGACCAATGGAGTGAAGGATTTGCAGTAGGAGAGGATGGTCTACAGTGTCAAAAGCAGCAGAGAGATCAAGTAGAATAAGTATAGAGTAGTGTCCCTTAGATTTAGCAGCATGGAGGTCATTGCATACTTTTGTAAGGGCAGTTTCAGTGGAGTGGAGGGACAGAGAGGCGTTCTGCAAGCCTTATGTGACAATAATTTAAGATTTCACCATTTTAAATCTACCACATTCTTTGTATCTACAATATATTCATTTTTCACTTCATACTGTACAGTATTTCAAGTGATATCAGTTTTCAATAGAGTAATAGCTCCAGATGTCTTATTTTCCCATGCAACTTTCAAATCATTCTCACAGCCTTTCCAATTCCCTCTTGTGTATTTCAACACAAGTTATTTAATTCAAAATGGCTGGGGGTACAAGTGAGTTTTACAGGTGCCAGTAACTCAGTTTTTAAAACATGCAATAATATCTTGGCTTAAACCACGTTTTTTTGTGCAAATATTTATAAATCCGTTTCATATGCTTTCATAGTTACAGGTGATTGGGTACATTACTTAGACAATCAAAATTTAGACAATCCAAACTAAAACACCATCATTTTGACAGGTACAGTAGAATATTTAGACAACCGTATTGTCAACATGAACTTTATGCAGACAATCAATATATAGACAAATATTCAATAACTGTCGGAAGCTGCCGTCTTGTCGGCAGCTTCTGACAGTTTTACGTCGGAAGGGTTCCGACCTATTCATTACGGCCCCGTTTATTCTGACAAGTCGGGAAACCCGACTTGTCGGAATGCTGTCGGAATGCATGCTGATCGGCGGCTTCAGGCGCCGATCAGCGTGCATTGTCAGAAACGGGGCCAAACCTGACAGATTTTAGCCCCGTTTCTGACAATCTCAATCCGACTTTAAAAAAAGTCGGATTGAGATGAGGAGACTAGTGGTGCTGCGGCGGCAGGGGGAGCAGAGATCGGCGGCCGACGGGAGGAGCAGGCTGCGGGGGGACATGTCTGCAGCGGCCGGCGGGGGGAGGCGATGCAGGGAGAGGTGCCTGGCCATCTCCCGGCCAGGCACCTCTCTCCCTGCATCACCACCCCCCGCCGCCGCAGACATGTTACCCCGCTGCCAGGACCTCCCGCCGGCCACCGATCAATGCTCCCCCGCCGCCGCAGCACCTTTCTCCCTGCAGCCAGCTCCACCTGCGGCTCCACATATGTCCCCCGCAGCCAGCCCCCTCGCTCGCGGCCGCCGCTCTCTGTTCCCCTGGCCGCTGCTGTCAGCGCATCCGCAGCCGCTGACAGCAGCGGCCTGACAGGACGGCCAAATAAGACAGTCGGATTTGGCCGTCCATTGAATAGGGGTTGTTGGATCCATTCCGACAACTGCATGTCGGAATGGATCCGACTCCTATTGAATATACCCCTAAAATGTCGACATTGTCAAAATATAGGCAGATAACATGTAGATACAGTCAAAATTTAGACAGTCAACAAACAAATCTTAAGGTCAACAACAAAATGTTGACAGTCATAATATTTACAGTAATAATACTCAAGGCCAGAGAGAGCAGAGTTGGACCTATTTGTGTGAGGCATGGCAATGCCCCCTAAAAAATTTATGGAAAAAATAGCTGCAATAGCTCCCTGTGTCTCTCAGCCAGCAGAAAATCTGGGGGGCACTCAGTGTAATCACTTACCCCCTGCAGGCAGAAGAGACTGCTGAGAATTACTGTATGCTGGGCTGGGGAGGGAGGCTGTTGCCACTGACAGGTGAGAAACTGAGAGGGGGTGGGATACCCCACTGGCCCCTCCAACAAGCCTGAGCCTGGGTGATTAGCACCCCCACTCTCAGTGCCTCGGATAATACGGATTGCAGTTAGCTTATATATGCTAATAGCAATTAACAGTGGACAGTGCACAGGTTGATTAACATCTGTATACCATGATTTCAGTACTATTAGCATCAGAACAGTAGTATCCCACTGAGATAGTGTCCCACGGAGAGCTGCTTCGGAGCCGCACAGGCCTGCATGTCCTTGCACAGATTTGCTGTTATGGCATGCTGGAACTGTGGCTGGGTATACTGGCATATGTAGTTCCATAGCAGCTGGACGGCAACTATTTGCCTACCAAGGGAAGAGCAACAAGTCATCCCTGCATGTCAGCCATACAGTTATATGTCCGGAAATGTCACCTAATAAAAATGATTGTGTACTCCCCCACCCCCTGCTAGAGGCCCTTCAAAGTAGCTAATTCCCTTCTTAGTTGCACTAAATGAATCATGTACAGTACACCTGCCCATATTTTGAGTGCAGGTTAAACTACAGTATAGGCAGTTACCTTTATTTTCAGAGTCAACATTTTGATTGCTGAAAATACAGTATAGACTATGCTTACATTTTCAATGCTGACATTTAATTATACTCACATCAGATCTCCCACACATGCCCTCAGTTTTCTTCAGAAATATGTCTAGATAAGCAAGAAATAAATCCAGATAAGCTGAGAGCAGACTTTGGCGGAAGAACTGTGTTCATGAGACTGCAATGATCCAGGCTAAGGGAAGGTGTGTTTTACTTTGACCAGACCAACTCCATAGTGACATGTGACCAATACAGATGGCATAATACATGCAGAGATTACCCAGAGTTCAGACTAGGATCTGGTGTTAAATAATGGGGTGTTGGGGTTGAAGTTCTGAATTTGACCAGACCGTAGCTGTAACTTCTGTCTTAAATTTAGAACAGGATTTGCTGCACCAAGAGGGCATTGAACAGGATTCCAGGAGAGTGCAAATAGAGATAAGGGTCTGGAAACGTAATAATGGGGATTTACTGTATATTAAGGGTATGGACCCTTGAAAGCTTGGAGGCTTTCTTGGACATTATAATCTTGCATTTATTTTGTAATAAATATGAAGTTTTATCTTTCAAACATGCCCTTGTCTGTGTGACTTGTGAAACTCCTACTGGGGTCAGAATACCCCTCTAACAGGGTTTCAAATACCTACTTGTGAGCAGCATCACATGTTCCTAAAACAGGCATCTGAATCCAAGACTATTCCTTGAAGGGTAGGACATCCAATGCTTACTTGGTTTTTGAGGTTGGTGACCATACAAACTTGTGTAGGGCTTTGTCAATAATACACTTGCATCTTCTGAGTCCCCCCTTGGTCGACCAAGTGGGCTTATTTCATTCTTATGCATTTTAGGTAGTGTAGAATAAACTTTCAGAGTCTCAAGCCATAAGTAGTTAATTAATAGTAGGAAAATAGTAAGAAAATTAATAATAGATGATCGAATAAATATGAATACTGTATGACTAATTTTACAGTCAATTACAATATAATAAGAGCAGGGACGTGCAGTCAAGGAAGGCAGGGGAGGCACCCGCATCATCATTGTAACTATGGCAGTTGAATCACGATTTGCGACCCAACCTGATTGAGGCCCTAAGTAAGGACAAAGAGGTAGAATGGCCCTGCTTCCAATCTATAGGAAAATAGGTTCTTGGTGGGCTGTATGAACCAATCAAACAGCAATGTTGACCTGGGGGTCAGCAGGATGTGTGAGTATAGAAAGAGAACACATGTAAAGTTATGTGTACACTCTGTAGAGGGGAAGTACTACTTAGTAGAATATTTTATGGAGATGACACAGATGGTTCCGATAAGCTTGCCAGAAGAGGGGAAATTCAAGAGGAAGTTTTATTGTGCATGGAAAGGCATTCCATAGTGTTGTTGCAGCATATGGGGGGGGGGGGGGCAGCATGCCCTCTCGAACATGTCAGAGGCGGAGGTGCTGTGGAGGGGGATCACTTACCATGGGAACACCGTGGAGACTGCTGCTTTAAAAGGTGTGCTCTTTGCTGCCGCAGCGTGCTGCCCCCTGTCCGGTCCTGGTCGGCTCTTCACTGATGCATTACTGGGAGGAGGCGGGGATGTCCCAGCAGGTTCAGCAAGGCCATGCCCTTTCCAGTAATGCACCAGTGAAGTGACGACCAGGACAGGACAGGACAGGGGTCAGCATGCTGCGGCAGCACAGAGCACATTTTCGATGGGAATTGTGTATAAGAGGCACTACTGTGGGCATTGTGTATAAGGGCCACTACTGTGTGGCATAACGTGTATAAGGGGTACCACTGTGTAGCATAATGTGAATGAGAGGCACCACTGAGTGAGGTTATGTGAATAAGAGGCATTACTGAGTGATGTAACGTGAATAAGGGGACCTACTGTGTGGTGTAATGTGACTCAATCGCGCAATGTGTGAAAAAGATTGTGCTACTGTTCAATTTGAATTGGGGGTACTATTGTGACCACGCCCCTTCCTTATGAGGCTAATGGGCCAAATGGTTCTTATCTATCATCTAATTCTATATTACTATGAGTCATTACTTTCTGTGATAATCATTGCCAACACTGGAAATTTCTCTTTAGGAAACCATCACAGCAAGATTATTCAAGATTTAACATGGTATTTGCTGGAAACTCCAGCTCGGAGAGAAAACATTAGGATTCTAGTTTGAAACAATGGTGGAATAATCTACAAGCAAGAGGGTAATATGTATATATCTACAGTGGGAGAGCCAGTACGATCTAAAATAGCCACTGTAGTCATAGCTTTAGAGGTCAGATCAGTGAAGACTGTCAGGAATAACTGAGGCGATTCATAATTAAGTAGAAATCATAGAACACTGTATCAAGGAAGACCTAGCTTGTGCATCTTACACCGGAATTGAGAATTTTGGGAAATGGTAGAAGGCCATGACCTGCAGACCGTTGAGCAACATCCTCTTGCTGGGGGTCACTTGTAAAGACTCTAGGGGGTATATTTACTAAGGTGTGAGTTTTTCTTAAAGTGGAGATGTTGCCCATAGCAACCAATCAGATTCCATTTAACAATCATTTAGCTGCTTTTAGAAGATTATAGCTAGAATCTGATTGGTTGCTATGGGCAACATTTCCACTTCTAAAAAAACTCACACCTTAGTAAATAGACCCCTATGTCTCTGCCACTGTCAAGGCAAATCCAGATCGGTGTGACTGCTAAATTGGTTTTAAACCATAACAGTAGACGTAAAGTAGGCAGTATGCTGTTCTGAACATGCTCCAAGCACATGATAGTGTATACGGAATTAGATAAACAGCTGCTCTTGTGGCTTCCAAATCCCATGCAGTTCATCTGGACTTTTGCTCTTGGGCATACAGTGGTTATTAGTTACTATAGCAGAACTTGACAATGTGTCTGACTGTCACCAGCCCTATTATCCTGTGTCAATTTAAAATGAGTGACAGATTCAAGGGGAGATGTATGAAGCCTTAGAGAGATAAAGCAAAGATGTTGGCCAAAACAATCAGCTTCTAAGTGCTATTTAATTGACTGTGCTAGAGGAATAACATTTAGGGCGTTATTCAAATGATTTATCACACCCAATCTCCTTTCTAAAGTGATCCCCGTTATCGTGCATATCGCGCCCATAATAATCAGGTTTAGCTGCGTAAAGGATTGGGCGCCCAAGCTGAAATTATTATACCACGCCCATCAGCTGAAATAGAATGGGTGTACAAGGGGGTGGAAAGAATTGAATACCGCCCTTAGAATCTGATTGATCGCTTTGGGCAAATTTTCCATGACTTGATACTTCTCCCCCTCAGTCTCTCTCATTGTGAGTCTGAATAACTCCGTGGATTGGAGCCATATTCAATGTAGATCTCTGTGTTAAATAAGGTTGTTTTGTTTTTCTTTTCTTTTTTTCCCAAAATAATTTATATAATCAGTGACCTTGTGGTTCTGTGACCTTTGTTTAAATTAAAAAAAAGTATTTTGCAGTTCCAAGTTGACTTCTAATATCCATATTTGCATTCAATGCACATAATTTCCTATATAAATTAGATCAATAACTTTAAAGCACCACAATTGCTTGAATTCCAATTTTAGCATGTGTTTAAGTGATCCCTACACAGACTATGTAATCTATTGATTACATTTTTTAAACTTTTTTAAATAATAATAATAATAATAATAATAAAAAACACATTGGGAGAAATACAGGAAGACCAATCTAAAAACATAACACTTTTATTTGTTTTAATCTGTTGCTTACAACTTAAACCATTTGGATTTCAAAAATAGATAAAAACTTAAGTGCTACAAGTCAAAATGAAAAGTATAGCTAAAAATATAAACTGCTCCTAAGTCAATGGGTCAAATATAAAGTAGTGACAAAATTGGTAGACATGTTTTTTTTACACATAAACTTGTGTCATGACCCAGATCTTTATTAAAATACTGAATGGCACTCAAACAAGCCGCACACAGTATCTCTATGTATAAATCCTAAGTGATGTACATAAGTTGTATTATCCACATTAAATTTGAAAGGTTTTCTTTTGACAAGACAGATAAAGGCATCTATTCCAAAATTGTGTAACCTATGGGTATACTTTAGAGGCATACCATAGCATGGACCTGTTGACCACTTAGTGCAGATTCCCATGATCCTCTTTTTGCAAATCTATGGTGTAAAACAAACTAATTACTGTCAGTATTATTTTACTATTCATTCCAGTTTAACAATAATTATCCACCTTCACATAACTCATTTATTGGCTTGCGCATGTCCTCTTGAAGCAATTAATACTGTAGGCATATTTCCAGTCTTTGTACCTTTTGACCTTTACCTATATCATCACACAGCTGTATAGTGCTGTTTCCCTTTATAAGCACATATATGCTCTCAATCAGAATACAACTCTACGCAAAACAGAAGACGTATAAGAGCCCAGGGCAACTAAATAAAATGAAATACTGTATGTGACCATTATAAAACATGGTTCAAAAAACAGAAGTAACCAGTAAATGTTTCAGAGGGGTATGTACAAGCAAATAAATGAAAGTCATCAGAATTAGATACACCTTTACCTTTATAGGCAACAAGGAAACAAACAGTACAGTATTGTTTGTGAAAAAAATGAAAAATTAGCTACAGAACAGATCTGAATGAGTTTGGACTCCTGACAAAATAAATTACATGTTTATTCTAAACAGAGGTCTTCTATTTAGACTTGTCCGTTAAAAGTTACTTTTGCTTTATGGATCGGCTTATAGTTGAATAATTTTATTAGCTCGATTGCTCTTAGCTGTCAGATTTAGAACAGCTACAGCTAAAACAGAGCTCATATTGTGGAGTCCTCTTGGTTCATACATAAACAGAAGATCTTCCTGCTAACAGAACAAGACACAGAATGAAGTAAAATTAAACTAAGAAGAACATTAGTTCTAGAACATAACTAAATAACCTGACACAATATGTTGCTGGCTACACACTGGCCAAGCCTACCACCAGGCCAAAGCGACTAGTAAAATGATCACCGATGCGATCTAGCCATGCAGTGTTTTTGGTCAGTAGCTGGATTCCCCCTGAAACACAGAGGACATGTGACTGCGCACACACAGGCCACATGCTTCATTTTTCCTTATTGCTTTTTTACAGTCTATACTGAAAGCTCTTAGGAGCAAGGCCCCTATACTCTCTGCCTGCAAATCCTCTCAACCTCGGATCTTCTCTTTGTTTTTAAGCTTAATTTCTTTCTATGGATGATTTGTTATTGTATATACATTTCTTTGTCCAATGCTGCAGAGTTTTGTGGCGCCTTACAAACAAACAATGATAATAAGAATGATTTAAGCCAAATTAAGTTAAAGCCAATTCTTGCATTCCTGTTGAGAAAGAAAGTGCCAGAAAAGTTCTCGCTCTTCCAAGACAGCTTGTAATAGACATGACAATATGGAGGCAAAGGATATGTTCCCTGTGGTTTGGGAACATTAGATGAGGTACAGTGTGTTGTTTATACTGCAAATAAGTCACACTGAACAATTAATGGCATTTCATTTATTCTTACAATAATTATACCCTGAAAGTGACATTTGCCCAATTCAATACAGATGCTTGGATTAAAATTAAATATACTACATTGGTTTAAATTGATGTTTACAGGATAACCTGATTTTTTTTTTTTTAAGTTTTATTAATAGAAAATGAACTGTATGAGACATTAGAAGTTAGCCAACATACAGTATACAGTATTTGGCATTCACATATAATCTGCTGTACCTGAGCTGTGTCATGTTCCCCAGCTGTACTGCAAATGTTTGGAAGGTTAATAGTATTAAAGAAAACAAAGACTTTGAGGTATATACTGTACATTAAGCCTTGGAGAGGGATAAAGTGAATGGAGATAAAGTACCTGCTAGACAGCTCCTAAATGCCATGTTGCATATAGAAGCTGGTTGGCTGGTACTCTACAAGTTTTAAGGCCTAATCCAGCATGGATCGTTAATCTGAAAAATTGCAGTTGTCTGAGAGTAGAAAGGCACCACCCTGACACAAAGAAAAAACTCCCAATGCCATCCGAAGCATCCAAAGGACGCTAAAGCCATGCACCTTGCAGCCTGTAGAGGTGCCCGGAGGCTCTTTAGGTTATTCCAGGCACTGCTCTTCTTACTGTTGACGGTGACCCCGGTCCCTTCAGTGTCACATCACATGTTCAGGGTCGATGACAGATCAGGGCTTAACCTACTGAATGAATATTGCATTATTATGCTTTTGTGGTATAAAATAACCTTTAACTATACATTCCTTGCGTTAGGTACATCCTCACTGACAGGCAAACAGTTGGCGCTCCTGGTATCTTCATTTGCTGGTCTGAATTTGATTTCTTTTTTTTTTTTTTCAAATTAAGTCTACTATATATTAAAGGATGGGTGTTAAAGACTACGAAGACAAACCCCAAAGCTGGATTTGTACATTACAACTTTTGTGCAATGCTAATCAAACTTAATTTCATCCTATTAACAATGGTTTCACTTACAAAGAAGAACACCTCATTGGCCCTCTAGATTTAATTATGTGCAACCAAATTAGTCCATAAAAGTTGCACACGTCTTAGTCACAGTTCAGAACATACATTATAAACTATGTTCAGAAAGTATAAAATGCCTCAAAAACCACAGCAACTAGACATCTACTTCCAATACATACCTTGCACTACACAAATGAAAGGGAATATCTGATTAGTTGCTGCAATTTCCTTTGGCAATGTTAGTAAACAACTATGTTTATTTGTTCCATAAAGATCACTGATAATTACCTCACAAGTGGACTGGGGGTGGGGGGTGGGGTGATGGAAATCTATCTGCACCCACATTTAGTACAGCATTACCGTCAAATGTTTTAATAAGAGATCAGGATAACACATTGTACCACTGTACTGTACACATGTAAGGTAAGAGCAGCTAAATGGTGTGCATTCAGTAATGCTCTAGTCCTGTTACTAAGACTGTGTGCCTTACCTACATTTCATCTGCCAATGTCCATAGGTCACTTCCTTCTCCCTTTAGATTAGTAACACAACCACCTGTTCAATTTTATACTCCACTGTATCCACTAACAACATTCTCTGACCATCCAATCTGTGTTATCCCAAACCCTCAGTAAATGTTCTACTGCAAACAATGAACATTCATTTTCAGTTCAGTAAATTGTATTTAAAGAATTATAATCTACTAGTGCAATATATTGTAAGATCAAAACAGTGTTGATTAGCAGTAATGGTTAATACTTTGTGAGGAAATATCATTTACTAATCTGTGGAAAAGTTTATAGTTAATAATAAATCTGCAATCATTTGCTGACATTTCCCTAATAGCACTGGCACAAGACTGTAGCTGAAAAGTAAAAATTCATTGTATTATAATTTACAAATATTTATTTAAAAACATTATCATCTGTGGGGATAAGAGGTTCACTTTAATCAATCAGTGATCAGCTGGCTTGAGATAATTTAGATCTTCTTGGTGTTAATTAAGCAGACTGGCACAAGTCTAACATTTGGCTAATAACGTTTATATGCCAGCAAAAGTTGTAATTTTTTTTTCTACAAAATTTACAACTGGAACAATTTTTATAATTTACATCACAAAAATATCTTTGTTTCATTAACAAATATCTGGAATTTTTTACTTAGCATTTATGACACAACGGTTGCGTGTTGCTTTGGTGTTGCTAAACAAATGACAAAATACAGGGACAGCAAGTTAATTGTCTGGGAAAAACCCTACAATTTCCATAGTGATATCAATCTAGTTAGACTGGATATATTGGGAGCTTTCCTGAAAAGTTTCTGCAGGTAGCATAAGAAAATCTAGTGCTGATAGCAATTAGAGGTTTGCAATCACTTCCAAATCTGCTCCAGTAAATGGATTGAATCTGATTGTTTGTTATGAGTTTTGAGTATTGTTATGAATTGTATATGCCCAGCATATTCCATTATGCTTTACAATTGGAAACAATTGCATTAAAAGATCAGTGGGATACATAAGTTTGTAACCATATGTTTGTATAAATGTTAGTCACTGGTTTAGCAAATAATTATATATACATAGTAGATGCCACAAAAGTTATTTAATGTGGTGAGGTTTACTCTGCAGCCTAGTACAAAAAGGATTCTGTTGCAATATTGATTTCATAAACTGTTTAAATCATATTAGACGAACTTGGAACCGCTTAGTTCCAGTAATAAAAAAAAAAAGGCAAACCACTAACAAATATAAATTCCAGTATATGCAGGAGAAAAAGTGCAGGATGAGAAACGCTAACAAAACTCAATATAGAGAGAGAGCATAGAAATGGCTGCAACTACACAGCTTAAGACATTAACATTACAGCCTATTATATATGCACTACAATCCAATGTCTCTTTAAAAAAATCTCATGTTCATAAATTGGTAAGAATTAACAGAACTGGACTAATATAATTTAACTTTAATGTACTATGGTCTGGCTAATATGAAGCAGTATGACAGATAAAGGGAAGGATGGGGGGGTGTTTAAATACCTACTGTTACAATATTACTCCTATTCTGCATTAAATAATCACCAGCTTTTCCAGCACAATAGGTTATCCTGGTGACTGTTCTGTGTGGTTCCTTAATTTATATTCAAAACAAATCTGTTTTACTGCACTTGTAATACATATTGGGTGCACTTAAGGACATATGAAAAAAAGGTATCCATGGATTTAAGATAAAAACCAGAAATTCATATCTACAGTAATGTAAAATTGCAAATTATACTGTATACTGCTTGGCTTTCTAAAGTGTGTTGCTCTTATATTGTCCAGATTAATTTGTCCGTGGTTTCAATTTATTTGTGTGAATTTAATTACAGTATCTCCAATTCTTATTTTATTTTAAAGAGCAGAAATAAAATAAAAGTTTAGAAAATAAATATTAGACACATTGCAAAAATAATGCTGGTCCCCTAAAATAATGGGGATTTGCTTCCTTTGTGCTTTACATCACAAATAACATCAAAGTATTGTAACCTCTTGCAACAAATCATAACTTGATTAGTCTAGTGCAAGTTAGACAAATCATAGTAAAATTTAGATTGGTTGTGCTATTCTAACCATGCTATTAAATTAGCCTTAATGTATTTTACTTCTAAAAGAAGAACTAGCAAATACCCACCCAGCCGCTACTTACCACTATTTAAGTTTACAGTTTACCTATTATTAGATATATACAATAACCATCAAGGTACCATTTTCTTAAATCCCTTTAATCCTCAGCATTTTAGTGCATTAAATTAGTGTTATCATCAACCACTTTGCTTCCCTTCTGACTCAATTTCAGGTTATATATATATATATAATTACCGGTAAGTAGCCATCACAAAAGGTTTCCTTATATTGACACAATCTGAGATAATGGAGCATATCCAATTAGGTGAGGGACTTACCTATTCAATTATTCGGCGTGTTCCACATGTAACCCATAGGTTCCACGTAAAATGCAAAATCCCTGTTTGTTAAATTGCAGAGGGTGAACTATAACATGGACTTTCCGCACAGCTCCTGATACTGTACACCCTCGCAGCTTAACAGGCGGGGATGCATGAGCTTATTGAAGAAGTCCAAGCAGTCAATTAGCTGCGGGGAAAACTGGATATGAATATGACCCCTATGTTTATTTCTGGTGTTAACTCAGAGTAAGTCCATTGTACAAAGCTAAAACAACAATTTTCAATAAAGTCCTGTCAAGGTACAGAATACTGTTCTATTAATAGTATATCTTACAGTAGACGTTCGTATACCTTTTGTTTGCTAGCTATATACTGTTGATACATACTACTGCCCATTTTGCTCTAAGTACATTACTGTAAACACTAAGCCTCTATCATTCTCAATTGACAAAGTGGTTATAAATAAAAATATCTAAATGTAGCTTATAAACCAGGTTTAACACTTTTCCAGGTTTAGGGAGTAGAATGAATATACTATGACAGGTAGGTGAAGAGAAGTTGGCTGTGTTTATCCTGTGAAGGTTACTTTGGAAAGCTGTTCTTTTTCATATCAGAATTAGTAAATAATTTTTCATACATCCATTTAAAAATGTTGAGTATTTCTATTTATTCTGTAAATAGTACAGTGAATAGTGGTATAGAGTCTTAAATTGTGAATTCTTTCAGTCATCTTTGCTTGGAGAATTCTAAATGAGTGGAATGTGTAAAGCTTGACAGGTTCACCCAATAGGATACCAAATTCCCTTATTAAGGGAAGCTATCAGAACTTGTTCCCTGGAGAATGAGGTCATCATAATTCTTCAGGAGGAAGACTTTCCATCCAACAATCCCACAACAAAAGAAATAATGATCTTGCCCCTTTAATGATGATCAAGCATTGAAATCCTAGACATAAATACCTTTATAAAATTCATTCACTGATTCGAAGCTTAATATTTTGTAGACCTGCACAGATCAATCTTGGAGTGATTCTTTCACTGTGTGACATATTTAAAGTATACAAGAAGCTATGAGTCTACCACCTTTAATTATGAAGCCCCAGAGCTTAGAAAGACACGCAAGTTAGATGTTACAGATATGAATCACTATAACCATGACCACCTAAATTTGTAACAATGGAATCAAAATAAAAGATCTACCAACAAGTAGTTAAGTGGCAATACTGGCCCATTGGACAATATGTCAGAAGGATGGTCCTTCAAGATCCTTTATCCACTCTACCTGCTGCCAATCTACTACTTACTGAGCTTAATTAACCTAGGGTCCAAATACTGATAATGGTACACATTAGATTCAAGATAACCTTTTGCTACTTGTTATCTTGTTTATTTGTCTAGAGGTTACGACAAGCTTTGTGAGTTTCCTTGAAACTGTACAAATGTCTCATCTAGAAAATAAAATGTAAAAAATAAAATAACAAAATTATATATTTATAAAATAAAACTTCATATAACGGAGAATGAATACACACAAAACTAGCACAATGCTCCTGTTTATATTAGAAAAATACTGTATCTATTTTTGTCTTTTAAGGCAGTGCAGCAATACAAATGTTACCAAACCACTCCAAACAGTTTCCATCACAGGCATGCTGATGGGACTAAAAAAAGGAAATGTAGGTTTTATTTAATGGAATATACCTTTTTAAAAAGATCTATGTTTCTACATGAAATGACAGTTAATGTGACAAGTTCATAAAGATGGTCCATGTACTGTAGGTTAACTACTGCGTTTTAACATTAGACATTCATTTGTTAATGTTCATCTGAGTTCAGTAACTTTGGAGTAGCCCGTTAGTGTTTAGGAACAGTTAGCACAATGCTGGTTCTGCAACATTCAACAGTGGGGCAGACACTCCAGTTTGGCCTCCACAGTTCTGGCTTCTAACCTGTCTTGTCCTAGTTTAAACAACAGAATGGTCATTGCTGTGGACACCAGCCAAGATGGTGTGGTTAAGTGAAGAGGCAGAGCGGTCTGATCCTTCTTGGGGACCATTGGCATTCTCCGTTCGCTGGCAGCACAGGATCTGTCTGAATGTGGCGCTCATTTCTTTGTCTCGATAGGAGTAAATAATGGGATTCATGGCAGAGTTAAATTCAGCCAACAGCAAGAAAAACTTCTCATAGTCCAGAATGTTGCACTTTGTACAACACACATCAAGTAATAACAGAACCAAGCCTGGGGTCCAGCAAACAATGAATGCTCCTGCAATGGAAAAAAAAACAAGAAACTGCATTTAAAATGTAAATATAATTGAAAACAATCTAATAATCTACAGAGACATTAGTGCTAGTAATAAATATAAAACGCAAACAATTTTCTTCTTGCAGAAAAACTATGGGCCTAATTCAGAACTGATCGCAGCAGCAAATTTGTTAGCTAATGGGCGAAACTATGTGTTCTGCAGGGGAGGCAAAGATAAAATGTGCAGAGAGAGTTAGATTTGGGTCAGGTGTATTCAATCTGAAATCTAAATTGCAGTGTAAAAATAAAGCAGCCAGTATTTACCCTGCACAGAAACAAAATAACCCACCCAAATCTAACTCTCTCTGCACATGTTATATCTGCCCCACCTGCAGTGCACATGGTTTTGCCCATTAGCTAACAAATTTGCTGCTGCAATCAGATCTGAATTATGCCCTACAGTATGTAATAACAGTATTTGCAACCTAGTGAATACAAGATTTATATTCTGTAGTGCATGCATACTCTGCATCATATAATATAAATGATAAAAAAAAACAAAGAATGATCAGGCGCCTATTAGTTCCCCAGATACCTGCTGCTTTTCTGCAGGTAAACTCAACCCGACTAAACAAGAAATATATGTACAAATAGTAAGAAAAGTGCTGGTATATGGTAAAAAAAAAAATATATATATTTTTTTTCAAAATAAATGTAATTTTTTAATTTTTATTTTTTAAAAATAAAGCTCTTGGTCTGAGGAAGCCGCCGATGATTGTTTAGGCAGGGAAACGCGTCACCATATCATTGTGGTGCGGGCAAAGGCTGGCTGTGCAAGGAAAACAGAGCCGCAGCACAGACAGATAAGTGAGGCTGACAAAGAAAGCGGAGTGCGCTCTGCTGCCGTACACAGCGCGAGTGCCCCAGCTTTAACCACAGCCACCGGCTACTTCGAAGTACAACCACACACAGTGGGAGCAGGAGATTGTGCCGGCCAGTGGTACATTTTACACTAACAGGGGCTGCTATAGAGAGCGGAGTGCGCTCTGCCGTTGGGCAGCTTCAATCATAACCACCGGCTACCTTGTAGCAAAATAACATACAGTGGGAGCAGGAGACCATCCCTGCCAGTGGTAAACTTTACATCAATTGATATTGCAGCAAGGAGAGTTTAATCCATTGGCAGTGATACATTTGTCAAAAACAGGGATTTAATACAATCAATTAAGGAGTACAAGTGGAGATACCTATGTAACCCTCTGGATATGGCCACATGAGAAAGGATTTTTGCACCAGTGGCCAAGAGGATAGTGATCTCCTATGATTCCATAAAAGTAGTAAATGCATCTCTTGCATATTTCATCCAAACTACTATATTATTTGAAAAGTCTCTCAATGTTGCGAACTTTGGATAATCACTAACATTGTGAAAAACAGTAATTCCTACTGATATTGGTGAATAACCATTTTTTTTTATGTATCACTGCTATATACTGAACCAGTTAAAAATCTTGGATTCAGTACACACCTATTAGTGATTGCTTCTTGTGAGCAGAAATTCACCTTCTCTATTGCTGCATTTTATTTGTGAATTTTTTAATTGTATTGTTGTCATTGTATATTTAATGTGAGTATGTAAAATATGCCGGTCGGCTGATCCTCATCTTCAAATATATTGAGTAAGTTCTATAGATATTATAATTGAGTTGGGTACAAACACAGTAGTACAATTAGATAATAAAGAGCAGACTAAGGGGGACATTTACTAAACAGTGATAAGAGCACAGAAGTGAGGCAGTGGAGAAATTGCCCCATCGACAGCTCTGTATAATTTTATAGTATGTAAATTATAGATGTTACTTCAGTGCTGATTGGTTGCCATGGGCAACTTCTCCACTGGCTCACTTCTCCGCTCTTATCACTGCTTAGTAAATGTCCCCCTAAGAGGGAAGTGGGCAGGGCTCACAAGTACACGCACTGTAATAAATTAAATGTTTTCACCTATTAGTACTGGGATGTTTGATAGCAACAAGTATAAGTAATGTGCAATGCTGTTTGAGGGCTGTACTAGGACATGTTATATATTACTATATACAGCCTACTATATAATGCATGTATATTCTCAGTATGCTATATGTATATTCTATGGGGGATATCCTTTTAGCAGCAGTACTTTACCACTGTAAATAGGATTGCTAGGGGGCAAGCCTATTATCCCCGATGCCGGGATTTATTGGGGATTATGCATAATCTCCGAAAAGCAGATGCCAGAGCCATGAAAACACATGGGATCTTGATCTTAACCCCCGATCCCATGTGTTTTCATGTGGTTGTGGGTCCAATTTAGTCAAAACGACCGCTAATTGGATACCTCGATAATGACCATCATTCATTAATCTTGATATACGGTCATTTTGATCAGCCGAAACTGCTTCAGGGCTAATAGGGTACGACTCTAAGTATGCTGTCGGGGGCGGATGAGGGGGCCCATGTACTGCCACCATGCTGCCCCCCTCTCTCTCGCTGGTACAATTTTCCCAGAGATCTGCGAATATGCAATAGAGCAGTGATGCCTGTGGTGCTGACGGACAGTTAAGTATCGTCCATGGGTGCAGAACGAGCACCCATTATAGATATGCCCATGTATGCTAAGCAGATAAATAGTATAGAAGGGTATATGGTCACTGGCAAAACCTGGATGGAATGGACCTGTAAATATTCTGTGCTTGCCCAGGTGTCTTCATAATTCTACTAAACCCAACAAATTCAGAACGTAAACCCTTAGCCTTAATAATCATATTACTTTCCCTGATAAAGATGTTACAACTATTCACCAGGAACTCTTGACATCACTACCATATTATAAGCATGTCATACCCAGGGTCATATATACAAAGGGCACTTCCATAGGTACGGTGAGTGAATATGGGCAAAATTAAGAACTGTGCTTTACAAATGTTTTTAGGAAAAATTTCTGTTTAGTAAAGATCATGTAGCAACATTTCTATGCTTTCATTGAAGCAAAGTTTCTAGACCTTGTCTTGCTGTCCTCTATGGAAGTCATGTAGGAAAAAATCTCAATAAAGAGGCACATAAAATATCCTTGATGGTACTCCATGGTCAAAGAACAGACACCTTTTTTTGTATCAAATTTATTTAGTAGAACTAGAAAGAGGAAAAATAATTCAGTGAAATCATTTCAGAAATAAAATAAACATTTGAATACTTGCTTTAAGTATGGCAGCTATTATAAATCTTGTATCAACTTGTAACTTTGAATACTGCCATTTTCATAGAAAAAAAGCCCTGCTGATAGTTTTCATCAGCAACCTAAGTTACAAATGAAATACATAATAGAAACAACAGATTTTATCTTTCATGCTCCGTCCATCTAGCGACTGAAAGGTTGGTATTTTCTGTTTTTGGCTTTCACTAGCAGTTTGTGGTAAGAGACTTGTGTGTAGTTTTTAAATTACATATTACTTATGTCTTTCCAAGCACCTAAGTGTCTCATCATGGTATTCTATAAAATGCATGATGTCATCTAAAATACAGGACAAATTTATAATACATGTTTAAATGGGGAAGTATTTTTCAGCCGACTATTTCCCCATAAGTATCTTGTCGTTATCAGATAACCCTTAAAAACAAGAGGAGCGTGAGAGAGTGAGAAAGTCACAATAAGAAGTAAACATGAAGGAACAATATGTACAGAGAACTATATTTGTTTTACTAGGATTATGTCTTTTTTCATTTTTCTCCTGATCTACACAAGATAATATAAATTTCCCCATAGAGTTATGCCTGTACTTATTAATAAGCTTCAATAAACTGGGGTCCAAAAATATCCCTTTCCACTACCGCAGTAATCCTGGTTATTGCTGGGTCTATCCGGGTTGTGGCTTGGTGGAAAAGTGTCCTTGAAAAAATAACCCAGGTAGCTACCAAGGTCAGACCTGGGTAATGGTGAAGTTTAAATGGCAGGAGCCAGGTCACAATAAAAGTATTCAGATAGCTGTATCACCAGCACTTGTAGATGATATCCAAGTGCCGTCAGAAAAGAAAGACTGCACGCGGGTACAGTGCAGTGCCGTAACTAGGCATTTTAGCGCTGTGTTCAAGAAACGGCATTGGCGCCCCCCCTCCCCTATGCAAGATAGGGGCAGTGCGCACCGCAGGCGCGCAAAAAATAAATAGGGGCGGTGCTTCATGGAGAAGGGGCGTGGCCACAAAATAATACCAATTCATGCTACTTTGCACAGTAGTCTCCATTATTAAAATTATGCTGCACAGTAGCGCCACTACACCAGGTAGAGCCCCTTTTTACACATAACGGCAGACAGCGTCCCCCTTTTTACACATTACGGCAGACAGCATCCCCTTTTTACACATTACGGCAAACAACGTCCCCTTTTTTACACATTATGGCAGACAGCGCCCCCTTTTTCCACTTTACGGCAGACAGTCCCCCTTTTTACACATTACGGCTGACAGTCCCCCTTTTTACACATTACGGCAGACAGCGTCCCCTTTTTTTACACATTACGGCAGACTGCGTCCCCCTTTTTACACATTACGGCAGACAGCGTCCCCCTTTTTACACATTGTGGCAGAAGAGAGAGAGAGAGATACTTACCATCTCTCTCCGCTGGCAGTCAGGCTCCTCGTGCTGGCAGACATCCCGGGCAGCGGAGAAGGAGGAAGAGGGAGGGGGACTGGAGCCACAGCAGTGCTATGTCATTGGTAGTAGCGCCGCTGCAGCAGCCCCCTCTCTTCCATATTGGCTGCCCACCACTGTGAATGCTGGGATGAGGGAAGCGCATCCCAGCATTGACAGCAGCGCCGGGCAGCCAATACGGAAGGAGAGGGGAGTGCTGCAGCGGCACTACTACCAATGACATAGCGCTGCTGCGACTCCAGTCCCCTTCCCTCCTCCTCTGCCTCCGGCGCTGCTGCTCTCCTCCAGCGCGGCGCACGGTAAAAAACTAGCAGCTTGTAATGAGTCAATTTGACTCATTACAAGCCACTGGCCATGCGCCCTCAGGGTAACTGCGCTGTGTGCCAGGCAAACCTGGCACACAGGTAGTAACGGCGCTTGTACAGTGTGAAAAGGGTCTACCCATCTGCAAGCTCGGTCCAGCTTGTGGTGTGAACAAGGTCTTATTCAACTGTGAAACGGGTTAAACCCGAGTTTGAAAACCCAGGTCAGACCCAGCATTTTGGTGGAAGCGGGGTATTAGAACGTAAAAGTGTGGTTTGCTGCATTAATAAAAGTTAGAATTCCAGTAGGTAAATATTTGACTCAAGGATTATGATAGCATATCTGACATTTTAGGCCATTACTCAAATGGAGATTCATGTTAAAGAAAGTTTCTTTCAAGTATTTGTATGGTGCTTGACAAGTTTGATGTTCCTACCAGAAATGCAAAGCAGACCCAGCAACAGAGCACATGTAAACGATAAGCATTCAAACAGCACAATTGCTATTATGCAGATTTCAAGTTTTGGCAATTTAGAAAGGAAAATCCTTTTATGAAAAGGTCATCGCAGAAATATTTGTGCTGGTGTTGAATATCTGTACAAACACGTAAAATAATCCAGACCATGTATATCAATATGAAAACACTTGCATTACATAGCTTAAACAGTATAAAGGTCTATATGTTTATCTGGGCATGTGAATCACATTTGAAATATGTTGGCTCTTGCTCAGAGCACTTTGAATGGATATTAGAAAAATAATCAGCAGGATCTTCTACAGTCTAGAAAGATATCCAATGAACCAATGGAGCTAATTAAAAGTGGCCGTAAACTCCTATGAGTTCAAAGGGTTTGAGCAGATTAGCTCATGCTGCTGAATGAGCAGTCCATAATACACAGTAATTGATGTTTTTAGGTAAAACAGGCTAACCAACCCAACCTATATTCAGCGCAACAATTTACAAAGGAGGCTAGAGGTACAAAATACAGCACATCTATAATAATAAATTATTTTAAGCTTCCATGGTTGAACACAGTCCTTTAAATTCAGATAAATACTGCTTATGTGAGAAGCCTAGTTTTACATGATAATACAGTAGTTTACTGATGACTATCAATTATTTCTATTTAACACTAAAAAACAGAAATCTCCTGCAAAAGGTAAATTAGCTCTGCAGATGGGTGTAGTATGGCTGATCGGCAGTCAGCATACCGACGCCGCGATCCCGGCGTGGAGGGGTGAGTGCAGGAAGCCCCTTGTGGGTATGCTGCGCTCGCCACACTGCGGGATTGGTGGCAACCTGCGGTCGCCACAGGTTCTATTCCCACTCTATGGGTGTCCTGGACACCCACGAGTGAAAATAGTCCCAGTTGGTCGGCATGCCCACCATCGGGATAATGATGGGGCAGGATTTTGGTGGAGGTCATGTGACTGTCGGTCTCCCAACCGCCGGTCACATGAATACCACCCCTGCAGATTGCAGTCCCCTATATTCTCAATGGTGTTATGGTCTGACACCTATCAGGGCCACAACAAGGGAGTGCGTGGAAACTGGTGGGGGAGGGATCACATGCCCCAGGTGCCAGAGGGGGCACCAAGCAGGTAACTAGGGTAGGACAGGGGTGTGGATCATTAGATCGACAGTGTCTAGGTCGACAATGTTTAGGTCGACCACGATAGGTCTACAGTCACTAAATTGATAGGGTAGGAAGGTCGACAGGGTTTCTAGGTCGACCTTCCAACTCTGTCGACCTAGTGACTGTCGACCTATAGTGGTCGACCTAAACATTGTCGACCTAGACAGTGTCGATCTTCAGACCGGATCCCGTAGGGCAGACGGTGCGTCACACACTGCGCATTGTGTGTACTGCCTCTCTCCCTCTTCTTCACTATCTCTCTATCCCTTTTCTCTCTCCCTAGCCTGTCCCCTGTGGGGTGGCGTAATGTTAATGAGTGGTACTTTATTTTATTTTTTATTTAGTTTTTAATTTATTGTAGTTATTTGTGGCTGTTTCGGCCCTGCCGCTCTGTACTAAACTCCAAAAAGCGTAGGTTAATGTCATCTTCAGATGGCATAAACTGCTTTACAGAGTTAAAGCTGTGTGTTCTGATTGTATTGAAAAGCAGCTCAATTATGAAAGAATATATATATATAAATAAATAAAGCACAATATGACAACGTTCATGTTAAAAGACAGTAGTAATGTTTGCAGCCTTTCTAGACTTTTTGTGCAGGGGTGGGGTGTTTTTGCCGATAACGCAGTATTTCCATAATCCAAAGTGAGTACTTGATGCAGGCACACTGTTCCTAACTATCCCTACCTTGTCTGGCAGCTTCTCCGAGTAAATGTTGTCCCATGCATTCCCAACATGCTCAGCCGCAGTGCCTATTGATGACATCACTTGCCGCTTGAAGTAGTATAGTCCCAGCTTGTGTCCATTTAACAGCACATGTTCTCCAGCTTGTCAGCACACTTGATCCAATGCATTTCATACCCTGGGTTGCAAGTTGGTACCACTTATACTTAGGGGGGTATTCAATTAGTGCCATTTTTTCTACTTGTCAATAAAAAACCTGCACTTTCCGCTAGTTTGCCCGGCCCGATTTCACTTGTCGAAAAATCAGGCAAGGCGAAAACCACGTGGATCAGAGAATTTGCCGCAATCCATGTGTTTTGTCGAATTCGCGGGCGTTTGACAGTGTTTGGTCCGTTTTTGCCCATGCCGATTCAACAAAAGAAGAAAATCGAAAAGGCATGGCGAAAATGGAGCAAAACCTGTCAAATGCCTGCAATTGAATAGCCAACGGTCGAATTAGTGCCAGTTTTCCGACTATCGGAAAACTCGTCGCTAATTGAATATCACCCTTAAACGTTATTGAAAATGGAAATTACAAAACATAAGTGTCTTAAAAAAGGCGACAAGCTGCCTGCATCTAAGCTGCCTGCATCTATAACCCACTTTAGACAATGGAAATCTTGCATTATTGGTTAAAATACTCCACTTCTGCACAAAGTCTAGAAAGACTATAAACTTTACTATTGGCTTTTAACATTAAGTTGTCTAACTGTATTGTGCTTTATTTATATAATCAAATAGCAAATAGTTGTTTAGTAAACTATCTTAGGTCTATGCAGGCATTCTCACAGAAGAGCAATCTTACAATCCCTCTCACGTAGTCTCCGACCAGCTCTGGTAACAGATATTGGACAGGATGCAGCAACCATCGCATTTTGCTTGCAATGCATCCCGCCATGAAGTAAATCACATGCATGAAGCAAACAACAAAGGACAGTTCTTGCAGTAAGAGCGATCAGTCCTATCTGCACATGCGTCAAGTGCCGTGGGGGTTCTGGGAGAGATCCGGTTGGATCCCTCTCAGAAGGGGAAGTGCGATAGAAGTCCGTAGGCTTTTATTGGGCAATGCCATCTATTGCCCACCACATCCAAGCCCTGGAATCTATTGCATTCCGGGGCTTGTTGCATATGCGTTATGCAGCCAAACCTCCAGAAATGGCATTTTCGAAGGTCTGGCCACATATTTTAGCTCCATGCATCTCGCCAATTGTGCACATCTGCAGCATCAGAAACATAGGTGTCTTTCAAAAATGTGAAAACAAAAAGACTCCTCCGATGTGCCCAGTATGTAACTCACAGGGACCGTGGTTGTCACAGCTGCTGTCCCTGCAAGTTAATGTTAATACATGGGCAGGACAGTTTAGTTAAGATGAAAATAAATCAGTCACGATATGGACTGATAGTAATCACAGCACCACCGCGATTAATACACAAGTCCAATAATTCTATTTCTTTATAGCTGCAGTTATCACAATTGATATTTTATTTGCAGCCAATGCATTTAGCACATTGCTATTTATCGAATTATCTCTTTACTTTCACTTATATGTACTCATATAAAAAAAAAAATAGGATTTTAATTACCTACTGGTAAATTCTTTTCTCATAGTCCGTAGGAGGATACTGGGAATCCATTTAGTACCATGGGGTACAGACGGGTCCACTAGGTGCCTTGGGCACTTTAAGAATTTGATAGTGTGCACTGGCTCCTTCCTCTATGCCCCTCCTACCAGACTTAGTCTAGGAAACTGTGCACAAGGAGACGGACATGCTTTGAGAGAAGAATATATAAGAAAAGTGGTGAGATTACAAACTAGCACACACAGAACAATAGGAAAGCCATGCTAACCAAGCCTGAAACGTGAACAGCAACAGCTGAACAAACCAGAATACTTAACCAAGTAGCAGTGCAGTGAGAACGAAGCACCGGGCGCCCAGTATCCTCTACGGACTACGAGAAAAGGATTTACCGGTAGGTAATTAAAATCCTATTTTCTCTTACGTCCTAGAGGATACTGGGAATCCATTTAGTACCATGGATAAGTACCAAAGCTCACAAACCGGGTGGAAGAGTGCTGAGGTTCCTGCAGAACTGATTAACCAAACTGAAGGTCCTCAGAGGCCAAAGTATCGAACTTGTAGAACTTTGCAAATGTGTTCGAACCTGACCAAGTAGCTGCTCGGCAGAGCTGTAAAGCCGAGACACCATGGGCAGCCGCCCAAGAAGAACCCACCAACCTAGTAGAGTGGGCCTGTACAGATTTTGGAACCGGCAATCCTGCTGTGGAATAAGCATGCTGGATCGTGAGCTTGATCCAGTGTGCAATAGACTCCTTTGAAGCAGGACACCCAATTTTATTGGGATCAAAGAGAACGAACAGCGAATCGGGTTTTCTGTGACGAGCTGTTCTCTTTACATACACCTTCAAAGCCTTTACAACATCCAAAGACTTTGAAGTAGCAGAGGTGTCCGTCACAGCCAGAACCACAATAGATTGGTTGATGTGAAAAGCGGACACCACCTTAGGAAGAAATCGCTGACGAGTTCTGAGCTCAGCTCTGTCCTCATGGAGAAGTCTGCAGCCACCACAGAAGGGAGATCCTGGCACTTGCCGACAGACGGATCCTCTGGTGCATGTGAAGATGTGATCCGGACCAATTGTCCAATAGATCTAGCTGGACGGGCCTCGCATGAAACCTTCCGTACTGAAGCGCCTTGTAAGAGGCCACCATTTTCCCAAGAAGGCGAATGCACAGATGCACCAGATCCGGGTTGGCTTCAGGACAGCCCGAACCATCAACTGGATATCCATAGCCTTCTCCACGGGAAGGAACACTCTCTTAGATTCCATGTCCAGTATCATTCCCAGAAAGGAAAGCCTCTGCGTCGGTTCCAGGTGAGATTTTGGTAAGTTCAGAATCCAGAGTCTCTGTTCATAAACTCAGTCACTGATTGTCTTAAGAATTGCGTCTCTTTCTCATTGCAGGACAATTTAGTAGAAATATTGGAGATCATTCCCCTAATGGAATCCAGCCAAGCTGGTTCTGCCCCGCTAGCCTGGGAGGGTGCACTGCACTGAGTACTTTGTAGTGAACCCCCTGGAGAAGAGGAGCGCTGTGCCTTACATGAAACACACTCTTTGTCTGACATACTGTGACAGTGACAGCACACACACAGGAACTGGTTAATTGCACAATTAACCCACAAAGAGCCCTTCAAAAGACACACACACAGAGATAGCCTGGAGCCAGCACACAGCGACCTTACTGCTAATGCCAAGCTTAGCCGGGTCGCAGACTAAGTACCCAGATTGGGGACTTAGTACACTAGTAATCGGTGCCCCCTTGCTATGATCCTCTGTTACCGCTGAGGTAATCTGGAGTCTCTCCGGAGGAGCTGCGCATCCCTGTCAGTCAGCGTCTGTGTCCACTGCAGAGGGAAAATGGTGCTGGTGAGTTGCTGGATCCGCTCATAGTGAAGCCCCGCCACATCAATGGCGCGCGGTCTTCCCGCTTTTTTTATACTGGCTGGGGTGATTTTTAATGCTTAAAATGGAGTCAGCTGCCTTATAAGTCTACAATGTCACTCTGGGTACTGTGTACACCCGTATTGTACTTAGACTCAGTTCGCTCCCTCGGAAGCGGTGCGTCCACACTGTGTACCGAGTCTGGAGACTCCGCCACCCTCATAGAAGCCGTGTGTCTCCGTACCCTCATACTGCCATAATGACTGGCAACCCACTAACCGGGACGCTGGCTTAGTACTCACCACTCTTCTATCTTCTGGCACTGTTAGGGGTGGTGGCGTGCTGCAGGAATGTACACTTGCCGTGGTGGGCTTGCGAATAGTTCCCTCAGGAGCTAGTGTCCCGGTCAGTGGGGAATGGGACCATTAACCCTTCAAGAGGTTGAGCCATTCCCCCTCCTAAGTCCGACGAAACAGGCAGGCTGGTGCCATCCAGCCTGCCTGAAAATAACAAACAGATAAAATAAATGCAGAAAACTCTTCAGGAGCTTCCAGAGACGGAGGAGCCAGCACACACTATCAAATTCTTAAAGTGCTCAAGGGACCCGTCTATACCCCATGGTGCTAAATGGATTCCTAGTATCCTCTAGGACGTAAGAGAAATGTAGGCTATTCATTTTATACCCCAGAGACCATGCTCACATTTCTTTTCATTACCATCAGATTGTTTGTTATTGTAAATAAACATTCAGAGGGAGATTCAATTAAGCGCAACGTCCCATAGGAGCCCCACCGGATGTTATGTGTATTTCTAAAAATATAGTGTGCTGTACTTTAATGTTCAGAAAAGTGCACATCACACGTGGGCCCTAAATTACTATGCACTTAATATAATATCCCCATAGGACTTGATGTTTGACATTTATTTAAATAGTTTTGAATGGTCAAGATTTTTGGGGGGGAATTTATATACAAAATTGCCATTTCCTTCTCTTTTTTTCTCCCTTCAATATATGAAAGGGGAGGCTTACTCTTTATAGAAAAAAAACTTATATCTTTGGTTGCTTCGTCTATCACACTTGAATGTGCTGCTAATATTTGGTGTCTAAGAGCAAAGAATGTTTACAGCTGTATATTTATTATCCATAGCATTTATCTGTAAAGGGAACGCAACAATGCTTTATCAGCCCAGAATGATATATGCATGATGTAATACACAAGCACCTGATGAAACTGGAAATGACTTGGGCAGGAAGACATCACTTTCCTGTGCTGAGCTAGCATTTCCAGAGTTTTATGAGGCTCAAGCCACCTAAAACATTTTAAATACTTATGGGCTCATCAATGCAGCAGATGTGTTTTCACATTACATGCACATTAGCCAATGAAGTGCCAAAGATGAACGTGATCATAGGCAAATGTGCTATGACCATGGCCCTAACTGTGTGAAGTTTGTATATTCTCCCTGTACTTGTGTGGGTTTCCTCCAGGTACTCCAGTTTCCTCCCACAATCCTAAAATATACTGGCAGGTTAATTGGCCCCCAACAAAAATTAACCCTAGCGTGAATGTGTGTGCGTGTTCATGGGATAGGGAATATAGATTGTAAGCTCCACTGGGGCAGGGACTGATATGAATGCCCAAATATTCTCTGTAAAGTGCTGCGGAATATGTGTGCGCTATATAAATAACTGGTAATAATATGATAATTGCTGTGACCAAGAAATTGTGCACAATTATATTTTATGCCTGAATTAATGGTAAAAATGAATGTATGTAAATGGATGGTTTTCATGATTTGGACAATCAATCTGTAATAAACATGCTGTAGAACGTATAATATTACTATAGAAGCAAACAACTAGTATTGTTCCTTCAGTCACTGCATTGCGGAATATAGATCTGGAAGGCACAGTGAGTGCTTTATTAGACAATGCAGTGTCAATTATAATTGCTCTTCCATATAGATGGTGACAGAAGAACAGTGGACGATTTGCAGGTCTTCTCACCAGCATATATTCTAGGTCACAAGCTCTCTAACATGAGATGGTAACAAATAAAACGGTTTCCTGTTCATTTACAGCAGCTTCCAGACCGCTACTAAATGTACATCTTTCACGTGTGTGGTGATGTAACTGGTGGGGAAGGGAACAGAACATTTGATTCCTTCCATCTGGGGAGCAGCTTTGTATCCTTGATCTACTGCTGTCCTCATTGGCATCTATCATGGCAAACTGGACCCAGAATTTTTTTTCTCAAATATTTTACTGTACTTCATACCATAGGAATATTTGAAAGGCAGAGCTACAGGGTCAATGGTCAAATTGAGCAATACCCAGCTACTGTATATAGCATTCCGCAGCAGCAGCTGGAACACTTACAATGGGTCCTGCTATGCTGTTGAATGTGGGCTATGCATGAAGACAGATAGCAGCCATTACCTAGCCAGATTAATAAAAACACCCAATTGTGATCAAATCACTTTGGGTTATTATGGAATTCATTTTGGGGTCAGATAAAAAAAAAAGAAAAGAAAATGCAATGGACAATTACAGTATTGAAAAAAAAAAGAGACAGACCCCTTCCTCTTTTGCCAGGCAAATAATGGATCATAGAGTAATTGATAAATCATGGATAATATTTAATGTCAGTCAAACATTGCTTTCATATTTTTGTTCATATAGTTGTCTAGTCTAGCATGGCTCCATCATGCAACATATTTCATACAGAAGTATATCTAAGTTATTTGAGATATCCCTTTTATCACATTTTGGCTTGGACACACCTGCTTTCACATTTTTACCATGCTTTGGGTGCAACATAACTTTTTTATTTCCCCCATCCCCTTTAGTGTATTACAAGTACATTTTTGTAGGGATGCAAATAGATGTTTTTGTCCTATATCTGCAGCAAGTATTGTGAAATCCTCAGCACTTTTCCTTCTGCAAATGATTTCACAAAGGCAAATATTTTGGACAAATGGCTTATTATTAATTTAATAGCTACACTGTACTATCAGAAGTATTCCTGTATTATACCTCACTACAGACCCTCAGAACATTACCTTTTCATCTCAATAAATACAATTACACTTAAGTTGGGTAAACAATGGAGCAACTGCCAATCGTTTTGACTTTACTGACGATTTCCCATGAGCCTAGAACTAGCCAAATTGGGCGTATACACACTGTAATCTTGCTAACGACTGAATGATATATTGCATCATTTGGTCGCGTATTGATGCTACTGTAAACACTTGAACAACCTTCATGCCACTCCGTTCTAGGCAGCGGCATGAAGGTGACGTCAAATCGGTCCAACATATTGTTTGTCATTTGGTTTGCCGTACACACTGCATGATAGGCACCAAATCGCTAGAGATATCGTTAGGTTTGATGTGCATACCTGAAAACGCTGCATGCGACCGCGGAAGCACACATATTAAGTGAACACACTGAGCGATGTAAGCAATATGTCAGTCCAAACCGCCTGTTCAGACGACATATTGCTCAATGTGTAGCCAGCTTTATATAAACTTTAACGTCATACAACATCTGACCACAATTAGATTATAAAGCACTTAAATTTACCGTACATTCTTTAATAACAAACGGTCATTCTGACAATTAACACTGGACAACAACCGGCTATGTGTTACTAGCTGCAAAATACAATTATCGTTTTGGATATTTTAATTTCAGGGCAGATTAAATAAACTTAACTGAAAAAATCAGATCTATGAAACATACTGTACCTGAGTTGCTCAACTAGGAAGACAAAACAGATCCTTTACATTATCAAACTGAGAACGATGAGTGACTGTATTCACAATCGTTGTCTGTGTCAGGAAGGAGATGTGAACAGTGTCTGATAACCTACCTTATAAGTGCACTCTGGAATAGATGGGAAGCACTGTGAAAGATTTATACACAGAAATAGGATGTTTTACTGAGGAAATGTAATGTTTTTCCAACCAGAAGTACCGAGCTCAGCAATCCTGGTATAAAGTACCATCTTTGAGGTAACCAATTACAAAGCTGCTTACAGTATTCATTTCCCCTTCACAACAAGCCAACTATATACCTTCTTCTGTATCAAAATCACAATGCTATTTTCTAAGACAAACATATTTAGAAGTGTCAGTAAACAAGCAATATGTTTGAACTTTGTTTCATATAGGAAGTGTGATTGAAACGAAACCACAATATAATTTTGTCAATTTAACAGAAGCCTTGAATTACTACATTGTTATGTTGGTTCTCCATTCTATTAATAAATCCTGTGACATGCACATTTACAAATACAGTGCAGAATGTAATTACATGGGGGGACATAAGCAAGACTTGAGGGTGGTTTTGCAGAGGTGTGATGCTCAGCTGATAAGTTCTTTCCTGGTATGTGAACTTTTGCCATGACCCTCTTCCTTTATAGGACTTTCTTCCTCTATAGATTATTACCCATCCCTCTAGGAACAATAGGGTGCAGGAGATGGAGATTGACAGCAAAATAGTGCTCCAAGTTCCAACGCTTCTTAAAAGCAATTGTATATATGGACATCCAAAAAAGGTTGACATTTTTCTGTTCGCACCTCACTGAGGGTGAGTGATGGTAGGGGAAAATCATTATTTTAAGATTAAAATGTCGAGACACCATACAGAACCCCTTGGACAACATCCTTAATTACTAATTAGGCACTTGGAAGTTTCCAATTAGCTTAATTAGTCCAATAATTGAATTTCATATTTTACCCCAAAATGAACATTTTCATTGCTTTATGCAGCTCAAATTTAATTAGAGTATTTCTTTGAATTTTTTTTTTTTTTTGCTTTTTATATTTTTTTCCCCGTTGTTTTAGTCACCTCAAAAGCCATTTTTTTCCTACTTTGTTTTGCATTTTTTGTGATAAAAAAAAAGAAAAGAAAAAAGCACAAATCAGCCATTTAACACAGTTGAAAAATCTCCAGTACTTTCATTATGAGCACTAACAATCTGTATGATTCTGCATACGAAATTGGAATTTTTGGGGGGTCCAGGACGGTCACCCCAATTTTTAATGCACTTCTCTCACATTGCATATGACTGACAATTTGCAATCTTCCCGCTGTGAGTACCGCAAATAGAAATGTTTAATTGGACTGAAGGATTCTCAGGAACGCATATTCTTGAGAAGTCTGCAAGTTTCACGGATCTTCGATATATGTTAGAACTTACTGCAGGCGTGTGAGTGTATTAAAGTTTTACGATCTATATTGTATGCGTTCTGTGTTTATTTTAATATTTCTTTTTCAGGGGGTCTATAGGTATCAGCAGGCCCTATACACAGTGCATGTTTAATGGATCCATTTACATTGTGTTTCTCACACACACACACGGAACAAGGTTTAACATACCACTTGTACAAAGGTTATTGATGGTCTGAAACAAAACCTTTGGGTAGCTATGTATGGTCCACCAAAATGTTGCCCCTGGTATTTTGTAATGCAGTAATAAGAAATACAGTATGTTTTTGGATAATAATTAAAAGAAGCCTTTTAATGGGACACAGGGTCTGACAGAAGCCCCCATAGGCAATAAAAGAAGATAAACAACAAAAAACAAAAGTTTAAAAGAATAAACCCATTTATAATCTACAAAACACACAACATCTAAAAGATACTGGATATACAATTTTAGGACACTTTAGTAAACAAAACCTACAATGCTCTTACACTGTTCATAGAACGGAAGGTAAGGTGGGTCTAGTGCTGTTGTGGTGAGTGAACTAGTTAGGACTTTTGGATTTCTTGTATTGTCGTCTTTAAGATACTATACTTACCTTTTTTTTTACTATGATTAAGGGAGACAAACCATTCTAATACCTCTTTTCCACTGTGTAGCACGGGTCGCAGCCATGTCGCCTGACACGGCTGCGACCTGTGCTACAGCCCCCTTTCAAACAGCGCTCACCAACCAGGCATATTGCCGGGTTGGTGACGCTGCTAGTGACGTGGCAGGGGTGGCGCTGGGAGATCACATGATCTCCCAGCGCCGCCCTCCCATACACTGTGAACGGGAGCCGTGTCGCCTTGACACGGCTCCCGTTCACACTAGACAGCTAGCCGGGTTGAACACGTGTTCAACCCAGCTAGCTACCCGGGTAGGATTCCTGGATCACTTGATCCGGGAATTTGCAGGGGAACCCTTTTCCACTAGGGAAAAACACGGGTAAATGCGCGCCCCTGCGCATTTATCCGTGTTTAAAAAGCTAGTGGAAAAGGGGTATGAGAGCTGCATTATCAAGTTATTTATATATATGCCAGAAACTGAGTTACAAGTATATCTATGTGCCGACAGCATGATACAGTATGTGCAAACTGAGATATACTGTCATTAAACTAAGAACCAGTCTGCAAAAAGACAGGAAGCCATTTTTAGAGAATGAATATAGGAATTGACAAAAAAAAAAAGCACTTGGGACTGTGATATAAATGCTACTGAGTGCTGAAGATAAATGCACTGCTAAAGTTGGACTGTATTTACTGCACCTTATCAATAGAGAGATGAAGTTATTGTTTCCTCTAAACTAAATTCACCATGAGATGCTAATTCTACCTACTTTGCCTACTGTGGATTACAAATACATGCATGTAATATGTAGGACAGTGACCAGCTATCAAAAGAGTACTTCAACAAAAACAACTTTGTTCACGTTTAAGTAAATGGCTGGGGTTTGGCAAGTTTGCTGAGTAATAATCTATTTTGCCGTATCTTTATACAGTATGTATTATTGAAAGAGTTGTGTATTACAATGCAATGTGTTGAAGTAATTGAGACACTGTATTTTCTATAGTAATAGCCAAACAGCTGCTGCAGAAGTTAAGCTAAAAAAAGTATATTTATTAATTGCCAAGAGAACTATTGCCTATTGCTTACCTATTGCTGTATTGCTAACTATTGTCATATATTCATATTGTTTCATTTATGCTAAATTTTTACTGATCATTACGGCATATATCTTTTCCAAAATTCTGCCTACTGCTATCATGGCTGCTTTCAATCAAGACTATAAAAGGTCTAGTTGGGTGCAGCTTACAAGCAAGCCCATGTATAGATTTTACCCTATATACTGTATCTGGGAGATGAGTAACTTTAGCATCAATGTAATATGTGCTGGGCATATATGCTCGTGTAGGGACATGCAGAGTATTGGGGTCACTAGACAATGGCTGCAAGCCTACATGTTGTAATCAAAATATGAACAAATCCCCATGCTTTATGTGCTAGACACACACAGATTCATAGTATATAGTATTATAATAGCAAAAGTCTTTCTGTTTTGTATACATATATGGCATTAATGTTGCCACGCAGATGGTACTGTACCATGTACAATATGGGCAGAACCGAGCGCATGCATATTTTTTTTCTGTTTTGTTTTACAATATTTTGCCTAGTGCCATCATAGCAGCTTTCAATCAAGGCTATAAAAAGCCTAGTGGAGTGTGGCACACAAACCAGCCCTGTATAAATGTTCTCCTCTGTATCTGGGAGTGGACATTTCACTGCAATGTATTGGTGTGCTGAGCATATATGCTAGCAGGGTCGTCGACAGGGGGTGTCAAAGAGGACACCTGTAACAGGCCCCAAGGATCAGAGGGGCCCCAGGGATAACGCCGCTTAGCAGGGCCTGTGCTAGGGTGTTCGGCGACCCCCTGCAAACTATAAATTTGCGCCCTCCCATACTTTACAAAGGGACAGTGCAGGTGCACACCAAAAAATAAGTGTGGTCTTACACGGAAGGGGCATAGCCACACAATAGTACCCCCATTTCAAATTACGCCACAGTAGCACAATCTTATTCACATAACACCACACATAGTAGTGCTTCTTATACACAAAATCCCCCCTGTAGTAATGCCACCTACACAAAATCCTCCCCATAGTAATGCCGCTTACACATATCCCCCCTGTAGTAATGTCGCTTACACAAAATCCCCCCTGTAGTAATGCCGCTTACACAAATCCCTCCTGTAGTAGTGCCCCTCTGTTCAATGTTGCTCCGCCCCCTTTTGGGTCTTCCTCCACAGTGTGTCGTCACCCAGTCAGGGAGGGGAGAGGATGCTGAAAGCTGGCGGCGCCGCTGCCTGTCACAGTGTGACAGGTACAGCAGCAGCGGGACAGGCGGTGCAGCAGCGGGGATGCAGGGCAGGCAGAGCGCCTCTCCTCCCTGGCACCTACCTGCACCGCATCCCTTTGCTGAGCAGGTAGCGCCAGGCCTGCCGCTTAGTGCCGGCAGGGATGCGAGCTGTCTTGTCCAAATAGGGCAGCGAGCTGTAGGCGGTGTAGGCACAGCCTCAGAGTGATGGGAGCCTCTCACACAGTGACTGTGCAGCACGAGTGTGCACCCGCTCTTCCGGGTCCAGCTCTGTTGCAGGCAGTTACGGGACGTGGCAGCAGCTCCTCTGGCCAGGATTACCGTACCCTGCACCGGCGTCTTCTGGCGGGGTCTGCTGTGCGGTGTTTGGGTCTACATACTGGGGAGTCCAGCGCAGGTGAGTCTCTCCCCGTGTAAGAGTGGCTTGGTGAGGGGATACAGGGCTTTGGGATGGGGTGGGGGGCTGGGAATGCAGCATGGAGTCATTGGGGAGAGACAGACTGTGGGGTGTATGGGGGAGGAAGGAAGGAAGGAAAGATACATACACACACACACACACACACACACACACAGTATATATCATTTATTTATTAGCAGATTATATAAAAATAAATATAATCTGAGGGGCCCCCAGAGATATCACTGTACCGGGCCCCAAGATTATATATACACAGAGAGAGGGAAATAACTGACACTTTTATATTTATATAGAACTGCACTTAATGAAAGTAGTCTATTTTGTAACTTTAAGCTAGCTAAAGCACTAACATTCAAAGCAGTATCATATTACTTTCCACAACATCCCACCATGGAGCAACGTAATCCCCAGTACATGTCAATACTATAAAACACACTTTGCTTCTTACCTATTCATACATAATTTGTGATGTACATACCGAGGTCAAGTCCTAATGGAAGACATCTTTCATTCAACCATTGAATTCCTTAACAGAAATATTTACTTCAGAATTTCATCTGACCTCTAACTTTACATACAGCAGTGTTTCCAAATGGATAAGGGAATCCCTAGAGTTTCCACTCATGAAAGGCTCTTTACAGGAAAGACGCCATGGAATTCAGAAAGAGAAACCTCCTTTTGGAATATACAGCCTCTGTGGACATTAGAATTTGCCAGGCAAAAAACACTTTCTTTATGTGCAAGAGATTCCCTTCAAATTTTCCATATTTGTGAGTCATCTAAATGTTTCTACTTTTCAAAAGCAAAGGCTTTTGAATATACTGTATGTATATTAAAATACTAAAACACTATTAGCAGAAGTGCTAACTTTTAATTAAACACTGCACTGGAGTATTATCCTTCTTTTAAATACACAGTATTTTCATTTATACATTTATAGCTAAACGAGGCAGTAATTTCCAAAACAATTTGGCATCTGTACATAAAATGTTCTGAATAAGAAATTTTCAGACATTGCTCCACAGCAAACACACATACTAGAACTTTCCCAGAGAGAGCAGTTATGTAGGAGGTGTGGGGGGAGTAGGGGGTGTGGCCCCATCCCCTACTGTTCAAAGATGTGATTAGCAAAATTGTATAGCAGGATATGGGCCAAGAGGATGCAATTCATTGCAAATCACATCACCTAAACACAAAGACGCCCACTTCACTTGGTTAAACGGTCCTACTCTCTTGGGGACCCTGACTAGATTACTTCCGATGTTTACAGTGTCTCCTCACCATCATGACTGGCAGTGACTCATTGCTCTCTAAGAGACAGGTGAAAATGGTTTGACCTTAGAGAGACCAGTAATGTTGGGTACACACTTACCGATATATTGTTCATAGAGCAGGAGAATGATTCATCAGCTGGACCATGGCTTTGTGAGTACAGCTGATGTGTCTCTGTGACCGGAAGTGCCCTCGCTGCCTATGCCCAGCAATCACAGATTCTGTTTGGGTCTTACGGGACCTGGCCAACAGAGTACTCCCTCTTACCATCAGTAACTGCCTTTTACTGACCCAAACCACTGCGTAGCGGGTGGTATTTCACCCACCTCCAGGCTCCTACTATGTGGCACCTGGAAACACTTGCTGCTGTGTATGCAGCGACACGCTTCTGCCACACCTCCTGACTGGCGTCGGTTGACCCCCACTGGTCACTGACCTGGACCAGGCCCAGCAAGGTAGCTGGCAGAAGACGGAGCTTGGAGATCCTGGGCTCAATCCAGGACAGGCAGAGAAAGGGACTGTATTTGTTGCATTCCTGGTAGTTGCAAGATGAAGGCAGTTGTCTTGAGGCAAGATGTTTATTTGCTCAAAATAAAGTCTTAATAAAGACCCTGCCCTGTTGCCAGGGAAAAACCATATACAAAAGATGTTTACAGCAGTTAAATCCCTCTTGATGTCACACAAGGTACACACTTTTTAAGGCTTGCAGTCCCACTATTATCTCACTCCAATACACAATACCACAGGGGGTAGTTCCACCCTGTTCTCTTTACCCATCACCTTAAGTGCATGTGCTGTGCATTCCTTGGGCACATGCACGTCTAACATTGTCCTCTATGGACAGAGGGGAGTAGTCACTCCTCTGTGTCTACAACCACCCGGGGTGTTAGTTACACCGTGGTGCCATCATCTCTACAGTGAGGAAAAAGTTTCCTCCAGAAATCCTTACAGGAATCTGCTCAGGGACCAAGCTTGCCACCTCTAGCCTGAACCCAAGCTCCTAAGAGAGGCAGCCAGAGTCCCCTAGCAGGCATTTACCAAAACTGCCAGCTGGCCAGTCCAGCCCTGCCCCCAGGCCAGCTGTGCAAGCTGTCTTACTGGGAGAGCTGTCGTTGTTTGCTAAAATCTTCATGCATAAAGCGTTAATAAATGCTGATTTGCATGTGATGAGTGGCAGGATGTATCGTGTCATGAATCCTGCCTTTTATGATAGCAGCCACTAGTACTGTTCTGCCTATCACACTGAACATAAATAAACTGATTTGTTTGTGAACCACCAACCTGTGGCATCAGGCATGGCCATATTAAAAAATAAATAAAAATGAAAGCTGCTCTTCAAACAATGGTGCACCAACAACAGCTGGGGTTGTCACCAGCAACCTAAATGCAAATAGAAAGAAAGTCAGTTACTTGCAGTTGTGCGCCCCCCTATGGTCATATGTGTTTGGAGATTTCAAAAACCAATGTTCCAGATGATTCCAAATAAAAAAGGTCCTATAGTCAATATTCTGTCTCATGTCTTTTTATCCTTCTCCTTATGGAGACGTGACCTTTTTTAGACCTTCCGGTCCACACTCATCCAAATATGAAAATAAAAAATAAAAATAGGATATATAATGAAGTACCATCAAATTCTTTTAATAAAAAAATTCTTTTAACAAACTTTTTTTTAAATTTCATACAAAAGCAATACAATCCGCCATATTAACAATGGGGTGGATGCAGCTTAAGCTCCAGGCCTCCACATCAAAATAGGCCCATCATAATGACAGCATGATGAAGACCAGCCATCAGCTGGCCACACGTTCTGCCATAAATTAAAAGTATTTAATTGTATTTCTGTTTTACCCACAAAACGATAAATTTTTTGTACTTTTATAAATGTAGACAGACATAGGGGCTGGTATTGTATGGGATCTACCTGCCTACATTACATTGACCTCACCTCCTCCACTCCTTATAATAGGCCCTTGAACATTTTCAGCCCCAGGCCCATGAGGCCCTTAATCCGGTGCTGGCATCAGGGGTATAATAAGAGAAGAAGGGTCCTATGGGCAGTATCTGTCTGGGACCCCCTTCTCTCTTTAGCTGGCAGTGCGCTAGCGAGAACTAGTAGACACTAGCTCTGTGTTTCAGAGTCTACGGCACATGTGGAGGTCTCCAGGGAAACGGTGTGACGGACACTTTCCCAGCCATTTATGCAGCGCTGCTGCTGCTGCTGCAGACACAGGTATCCGAGAAGGTGAGTATTGAAGAAGTGGGTGCAGGGTGTGCGGTGCGAGTCCTTACTGGACCCAGGGACCCATGTGCATCCCTGATCCTTCAGCCATTATAGATAAGCTGCTGAGTGGCACCCCTGCAAGTGCCCCGTGGCACCACAGCACTCGTTTTGGTAACCACTGTGCTGAACAATTCTGTAGTTGCTGTAAGAGTTTGCTGCAGGACAAACTCTGCCACAACTGAAAACAAGTAAATGGCTGAACCTACAAGCTGCATTGTGTGTTTCATTCTCTGCAAATAAAGGTATCTTATCATACCAAAGGTGGACTGAGGACAGCTCTACCTCCAGCCCAGCTAATATTATGATGTCACCTGCCACATTTCTATCTGTAATATCTTTCATTGCTTCCCAGTCACAGAGTGCTTTAAAAACACAGCACAGACACCAAAGATTCTTGTTAGACACACAAAAAAAAACCGAGAAAAAGCAGCTGTCTTTCTGCAAGGTGCACGTTTCTTACAATACAAACTTTTATTTTGTCACATTAATATATTGAGACCTGCAAAATAACAGTAGGTACTAAAGATTTGTATATAATAGTGCAAGAAAAATAAAGAAGTGATTAAAAACTGGTGTCGTGCTGTACACTTCTTTTACAATAATAATATAGAGGTTGAGAATCCCATATCCAAATATCCGAAATACGGAATATTCCGAAATACGGACTTTTTTGAGTGAGAGTGAGATAATGAAACCTTTGTTTTTTGATGACTCAATGTACACAATCTTTGTTTAATACACAGTTATTAAAAATATTGTATTAAATGACCTTCAGGCTGTGTGTATAAGGTGTATATGAAACATAAATGAATTGTGTGAATGTACACACACTTTGTTTAATGTACAAAGTTATAAAAAATATTCTCTAAAATGACCTTCAGGCTGTGTGTATAAGTTGTATATGAGACATAAATGCATTCTGTGCTTAGACTGGGGTCCCATCACCATGATATCTCATTATGGTATGTGATTATTCCAAAATACGGAAAAATCCCATATCCAAAATACCTCTGGTCCCAAGCATTTTGGATAAGGGATACTCAACCTGTATTAATATTGGAGTGTGTTGTAATTATATTGCTTGTACGTGTGTACGATTGGAATATTTCAGCAATAGTGAAGCATAAGTACATAGTACATTTAAAAAAAATAAATCATAATCAACATGTCTTTAGCCCCATGTGCATGCACCCACCCAGGGCCGTCTTCACGTATAGGCACACTGGGCAGCTGCTCAGAGAACCACAATTCCAAGAGCCTTCTAGCAGGACAGGTGGTGGTCACACAGAGTGGGGAGGCAACATTCTGTACCTTCCTCCCAGCCTGCAGCCAGACAGTGAATAGCTGTCAGCATGCTGATTGGTGGATGGCTGGAGGGGCAAGCTAGGATTTTTTTTTAATTGGTACTAGTGAGTGGGTGTGTAGGTGCCCCAGTGCATTGCTTTGCCCAGAGCCTACTATGCTGTTAAATCAGCCCTGCGCCTACTTAAAAAATAAATAAATAAGATTTTACTTACCGGTAAATCTATTTCTCGTAGTCCGTAGTGGATGCTGGGGACTCCGTAAGGACCATGGGGAATAGATGGGCTCCGCAGGAGACAGGGCACTTTAAGAAAGAATTTGGATTCTGGTGTGTTCTGGCTCCTCCCTCTATGTCCCTCCTCCAGACCTCAGTTAGAGAAACTGTGCCCGGAAGAGATGACAGTACAAGGAAAGGATTTTGGAATCTAGGCAAGACTCGTACCAGTCACACCAATCACACCGTATAACTTGTGATAAACATACCCAGTTAACAGTATGAACAACAACGGAGCATCAGATCAACCCTGATGCAACCCTAACATAACCCTTATTTAAGCAATAACTATATACAAGTATTGCAGAAGAAATCCGCACTTGGGACGGGCGCCCAGCATCCACTACGGACTACGAGAAATAGATTTACCGGTAAGTAAAATCTTATTTTCTCTAACGTCCTAGTGGATGCTGGGGACTCCGTAAGGACCATGTGGATTATACCAAAGCTCCCAAACGGGCGGGAGAGTGCGGATGACTCTGCAGCACCGAATGAGCAAACACAAGGTCCTCCTCAGCCAGGGTATCAAACTTGTAGAACTTTGCAAAGGTGTTTGAACCTGACCAAGTAGCTGCTCGGCAAAGCTGTAATGCCGAGACCCCTCGGGCAGCCGCCCAAGAAGAGCCCACCTTCCTTGTGGAATGGGCCTTAACTGATTTAGGCAGCGGCAACCCAGCCGCAGAATGAGCCTGCTGAATCGTGTTACAGATCCAGCGAGCAATAGTTTGCTTTGAAGCAGGTGCCCCAAGCTTGTTGGAAGCATACAGGATAAACAAATATTCTGTTTTCCTGACCTTAGCCGTTCTGGCTACATAAACTTTCAAAGCCCCGACTACATCCAGTGACTCGGAATCCTCCAAGTCAGTAGTAGCAACAGGCACCACAATAGGTTGGTTTATATGAAAGGATGAAACCACTTTCGGCAGAAATTGTGGGCGGTCCGCAATTCTGCTCTATCCGCATGGAAAACCAGATAGGGGCTTTTATGTGACAAAGCCGCCAATTCTGACACACGCCTAGCCGAAGCCAAGGCTAATAGCATGACCACCTTCCACGTGAGATATTTTACTTCCATTGTTTTGAGTGGTTCAAACCAGCGTGATTTCAGGAAACTCAACACCACGTTAAGATCCCAAGGTGCCACTGGAGGCACAAAAGGGGGATGAATATGCAGCACTCCCTTTACAAACGTCTGAACTTCAGGCAGAGAAGCCAGTTATTTTTGAAAGAAAATGGATAAGGCCGAAATCTGAACCTTAATGGAACCCAATTAAAGGCCCAAAGTCACTCCCGACTGTAGGAAGTGAAGGAAAAGGCCCAGCTGGAATTCCTCCGTAGGGGCATTCCTGGCCTCACACCAAGCCACATATTTTCGCCATATACGGTGATAATGTTGCATCCTTCCTAGCCTCTATAAGCGTAGGAATGACCTCATCCGGAATGCCTTTTTCTGCTAGGATCCGGCGTTCAACCGCCATGCCGTCAAACGCAGCCGCGGTAAGTCTTGGAACAGACAGGGCACCTGTTGCACAAGTCCTGTCGCAGAGGCCACGGGTCCTCTGTGAGCATTTCTTGCAGATCTGGATACCAAGTCCTTCTTGGCCAATCCGGAACAATGAGTATTGTTCACTCCTCGTTTCCTTATGATTCTCAGCACCTTGGGTATGAGAGTAAGAAGAGGAAATACATAGACCGACGGGAACACCCACGGTGTCACCAGTGCGTCCAAATTTATCGCCTGAGGGTCTCTTGACCTGGCGCAATATCTCTGCAGCTTTTTGTTGAGGCGGGATGCCATCTGCGTGAAGACTTCTTGATGAAGTCCCCACTCTCCCGGGTGGAGGTCGTGCCTGCTGAGGAAGTTTGCTTCCCAGTTGTCCACTCCCGGAATGAACACTGCTGACAGTGCGCTTACGCGATTCTCCGCCCAGCGAAGAATTCTGGTGGCCTCTACCATCGCCATCCTGCTCCTTGTGCCGCCTTGGCGGTTTACATGAGCCACTTCGGTGATGTTGTCTGACTGAATCAGAACCGGTTGGTCGCAAAGCAGGGACTCCGCTTGACGTAGGGCGTTGTATATGGCCCTTAGTTCCAGGATGTTGATGTGAAGGCAAGTCTCCTGACTTGACCACAGCCCTTGGAAATTTCTTCCCTGTGTGACTGCCCCCCACCCTCGGAGGCTTGCATCCGTGGTCACCAGGACCCAGTCCTGAATGCCGACTCTGCGACCTTCGAGAAGGTGAGCACTCTGCAGCCACCACAGGAGAGACACCCTGGCCCTGGGGGATAGGGTGATTAACCGATGCATCTGAAGATGTGATCCGGACCACTTGTCCAGTAAGTCCCATTGGAAGGTCCTCACATGGAACCTGCCGAAGGGAATGGCCTCGTATGATGCCACCATCCTTCCCAGGACTCGAGTGCAGTGATGCACTGACACCTGTTTTGGTTTTAATAGATTCCTGACCAGTGTCACGAGCTCCTGAGCTCTCTCTATCGGGACATAAACCCTTTTCTGGTCTGTGTCTAGGACCATGCCTAGGAGAGGCAGATGAGCTGTAGGAACCAGCTGCGACTTTGGAATATATAGACTCCAGCCGTGTTTCCGTTACACTTCCAGAGAAAGTGATACGCTGTTCAGCAACTGCTCTCTTGATCTCGCTTTTATGAGGAGATCGTCCAAGTACGTGATAATAGTGACACCTTGCTTCCGCAGGAGCACCATCATTTCCGCCATTACCTTGGTGAATATTCTCGGGGCCGTGGAGAAACCAAACGGCAACGTCTGAAATTGGTAATGACAATCCCGTACCGCAATTCTGAGGTACGCCTGATGAGGTGGATAAATGGGGACATGAAGGTATGCATCCTTTATGTCCAGAGTCACCATAAAATCGCCCCCTTTCAGGCTTGCAATGACCGCTCTTAGCGATTCCATCTTGAACTTGAACCTTTTCAGGTATATGTTCAGGGATTTTAAATTCAATATGGGTCTGACCGAACCGTCTGGTTTCGGGACTACAACATGGTCGAACAATAACCCCCTCCTTGTTGAAGGAGGGGAACCTTGACCACCACCTGTTGAAGATACAATTTGTGAATTGCAGTTAACACTGTTTTCCTCTCGTGGAGGGAAGCCGGCAAGGCTGTCGGTGAGGGGGCATCTCTTTTTTTTTTTTCTCAAAGTCCAGCTTGTATCCCTGAGACACAATATCTATTGCCCAGGGATCTAACAGGGAGTGAACCCAGTTGTGGCTGAACTTACAAAGGCGTGCCCCCACCGGGCCTAGCTCCGCCTGTGGAGCCCCAGCGACATGCGGTGGATTTTGTAGAGGCCGGGGAGGACTTCTGTTCCTGGGAACTAGCTGTGTTGTGCAGCTTCTTTCCTCTGCCCCCGCCTCTGGCAAGAAAGGACGCACCTCGGACTTTCTTGTTTCTTTGTTCGAAAGGCTGCATTTGGTAATGTCGTGCTTTCCTAGGCTGTGCAGGAATATAAGGCAAAATATCAGAATTACCAGCTATAGCTGTGGAGACCAGATCCGAGAACCCTTCTCCACACAATCCTCAGCCTTCCATATGCCTCTTAAGTCGGCATCATCTGTCCATTTCATATTCTACAGGACACGTCAAGCAGAAATCGACATAGCTTTGTCTCTAGGACCCAGTAGACTCATGTCTCTTTGGGCATGTTTATATATATATATATATATATATATATATATATATATATATATCTCTCTTAAGACAGCATCTTTATATATATATATATATATATATATATATATATATATATATATCTCTATATATACATATATATATATATATATATATATATATATATACACACACACACACACATACTAGGGTCTCAATCTCTGCTGATAAGGTACCTGTCCACGCTGCCACAGCGCTATAAACCCATGCCGACACAATCGCTGGTCTGAGTAGTGTACCAGAATGCGCACGCTATCTGCAGGATCCCTGCGAATAGCTGTTACGTCAGGGCTACCTTTTGGGCAAACGTGACACTCTAGGGGAAGATTCCCATCGTATCCTGGCCCTAGTGGGGAAAGGATACTCCCTGAAAATTCCTTGTGGGAAACTGCAGTCTCTTGTCTGGAGATTCCCGCTCTTTTTCCTCATGAGAGGAGGGAAATTTACCTCAGCTTTCTTCCCCTTAAACATGTGTACCCTTGTGTCAGGGACAGATGAGTCATCAGTGATATGCAAATCATCTTTTATTACAATAATCATATATTGAATACTTTTCTGCCATTTTGGCTGTAACTTTGCATTATCGTAGTCGACACTGGAGTCAGACTCCGTGTCGATATCAGTGTCTATTATTTTGGATAGTGAGCATTGAGAGACTCTGAAGGTCTCTGCGACATAGGGACAGACATGGGTAGATTCCCTGTCTGTTCTCTAATCTTTTGTGCAATAAATTCACCTTAGCACTTAATTACACATATCCAAACAGGTGTCGGCGTTGTCGACGGAGACACCCTCTCACACACACATGTGCTCCATCTCCTCCTTAGGGGAGCCTTTTACCTCAGACATGTCGACACACACATACCGACACACCACACACTCAGGGAATGCTCATCTGAAGACAATTCCCCCATAAGGCCCTTTGGAGAGACAGAGAGAGAGAGTATGCAAGCACACACCCCAGCGCTATTAACCTAGGAATAACACAGTACTTAATGTTAACCCAGTAGCTGCTGTTTATATTGATTTTTGCGCCTAATTATGTGCCCCCCCTCTCTTTTTACCCTCTTCTACCGTGTAACTGCAGGGGAGAGGCTGGGAAGTTTCCTCTCAACGGTGCTGTGGAGAAAAAACATGGCGCTGGTGAGTGCTGAGGAAGAAGCCCCGCCCCCTCGACGGCGGGCTTCTGTCCCGTTTTCATGTACAATTTTTGGCGGGGGCTCATGCATATATACAGTGCCCAACTGTATATATGCCCACTTTTGCCAAGAGGTCTCTAATTGCTGCCCAGGGCGCCCCCCCCCCCCCCCTGCGCCCTGCACCCTACAGTGACCGGAGTATGTGGGTGTAGTGTGGGAGCAATGGCGCACAGCTGCAGTGCTGTGCGCTACCTCAGTTTGAAGACTGGAGTCTTCTGCCGCCGATTTCGAAGTCTTCTTGCTTCTTTCACCTGGCTTCTGTGTTCCGGCTCTGCGAGGGGGACGGCGGCGCGGCTCCGGGATCGGACGACAAAGGGTGAGATCCTGTGTACGATCCCTCTGGAGCTAATGGTGTCCAGTAGCCTAAGAAGCAGGACCTATCTTCAGACAGTAGGGCTGCTTCTCTCCCCTCAGTCCCACGATGCAGGGAGTCTGTTGCCAGCAGATCTCCCTGAAAATAAAAAACCTAACAAAATACTTTCTTATAGCAAGCTCAGGAGAGCTCACTAAGTAGCACCCAGCTCGTCCGGGCACAGATTCAAACTGAGGTCTGGAGGAGGGACATAGAGGGAGGAGCCAGAACACACCAGAATCCAAATTCTTTCTTAAAGTGCCCATGTCTCCTGCGGAGCCCGTCTATTCCCCATGGTCCTTACGGAGTCCCCAGCATCCACTAGGACGTTAGAGAAAAAAACTTTGAAAAAGCTGCAGGCTACACGCAGCGAAACGCGTCAGAGGTTGCTGATCTTGTCAGCACGTTTATTCAACTGGTGACGAACCAGCCCTGGACAACTACACTTCCACTAAGAGAGGCTCAAAGAGGACTTTGGTGCATCAGATACCGTATTGCATGAGGAACCCACTCATCTAATGGGACAATTTACAGCCATCTATTCCTCTAACGGTAAATAGAAAACTGCACTACTAACCGGACTCTCTCATACTAAAAAGACTCTTGTTGCATTGGACTCATTTCTCCAAAAGGGCACTTTTGGAAAGGACTCCCATATGAAACTTCAACACCATCCCTGACTTGATATTTAGGATAATATATACCTTTTTAAATGCCCAGTATGAATGCATGCTATTTTTAATGTGTTCGTATGCATTTTTGTGTATTGTTTATTAAAATATTATTCTTAATTATATACATCCATTGACATTTACCATTGTGTTATAACATCTGAGCGCAGCCTCCACTTTCGCTTTATCCTGCTCCTACTTAAACATGTGCAGAGCGGATTCAGAGGGAGCGATGCAATGTGGGAGACAGGAATTAGAGAACAGTCTCTTCACATTATTTGTACAGTGTGGGAGACATGTAAGTACTGTACACATAATGCCATCCAGACAGGACAGATGAGCAGCGTGAAGCATCATAAATCTTTATACATTTCATGCCTGCACAGCCAACACTTTGAGCTATGGGGGCTGCAGGTACATGAGAAGCATAACGAAAAGGTGGAGAAACAGGTTTTATAAATAGCACAAATGGAGACCTGAAAAATTATCCTTTCTTCAGATAAAAAGCTGGGGAAACAAACAGTTAAACAGACATCCATGTCTAGTCGCCTAGAAAAGGTATACTGCATCCTTGATGTGTCATAAGTCATCCAAGCACTGAAATGCAGGTGGTGCTAGGGAGCCTGCAACAGCTTATGTTAGTGTATTTCTAGTGCTAATCCAAAAGTATGCAATGTACACTACATTCATTTGTTATATTACTGCCAGAAAATCAAAGATGTTCATTGAGCTGCATTAGGTCAGTCTTGGAACTGCTAAATAGATGACGCGTGGTGCCTAATCCCCGTTTCTCCGCTCAGTCTGCTGGGGTCATCTTGTTCACCAGTACAACAATCCTCTCTGTGAATAATATTACTGTGCGAGTAGCAAAACAAAGGCTGACATTTAATAAATGCATTTCTATCCACAATATCCGTTGCATTGATAGTGCTAGAGATTTATAATTCTAGAATAAAAGGTTTTATAGTCTTCTTCTTATTATTATTACTGCCAGTTATTTACTGTATATAGTGCACACATATTCTGCAGCGCTATACAGTTTTATAGATGCTAATTAAAATGTTGTATTTAAACAACCCTAAATTGTTCAAAAGTATCTAAGAATGTGGGATATATGGGATATATGCTCAACTATATATACTGTACCATGTATATGATATGCAACCCAATGAATACTAGGTTTACAAAACCAAAAGTTTTTATTGCTGGGATTCTTGTAAGTTCATCCTTGAAAGCCACATTATTGTAATTACACCAAGTTTATACTTTACTGTTACTATAATATGGTCATTATTTTTTAATCCTTTGGATCCACAGTTTGAATGTACCAGTTATAGACTGCTTTCTACATGTCAAATTTGGCAGCACTAAGGAAGTAAATAAATACAAAGCTTTTGTTCGTTGCCAATCTGTAGGTACAATACTATTCATTCTCCAACACGCAGGTTTACAAATACAGTGAAATTTCCATTACTACATCCACAGAAGATTTGTGGTTACTAGTTATTCACGATATTTACAACAACCTCCCTGCAGAGTTCCTTCAAAAACTGTATGCAAGTGTACCTAGAAAGACTGATGGTGTTTTGAAGGCAAAGGGTGGTCACACCAAATATTAAGTTGATTTAGATTTCTCTTCTGCTCATTCACTTTGCATTTTGTTAACTGATAAAAATAAACTATTAACACTTCTATTTTTTAAAGCATTCTTACTTTGCAGTGTGTTTCCACACCCGCCTAAAACTTTTGCACAGTACTGTATATATAAACAAATGTAATGTTCTTCTAGTTCATTCAGAAGAAACACAAACGTGAAGTCGCATAAAATGTATATAATTCTAGGTAGTTTCGTTTGGTTAGATAAATATGGACGGAATCAATGTACACATGTTATGTGAGGTCTTTTCAGAGTTCAATATAGGACCAGTGCTGAAAATAAAAAGAAATAGGCAGCAATAGGGTTTCCTGCAGATGTTCAGGAAATCAGATGTAGAAAACATGAAAATTATACGCCAATATTCACATATCAAATGGTTGTTGGAGTAGGGCAATGTTATACACCGAGTAATATACATACTTGTTTAAAATAGGATTTTAATACCTACCGGTAAATCCTTTTCTCCTAGTCCGTAGAGGATGCTGGGGACTCCAAAAGGACCATGGGGTATAGACGGGATCCGCAGCAGCTTGGGCACACTAAAAAGACTTTGATTAGGTGTGAACTGGCTCCTCCCTCTATGCCCCTCCTCCAGACCTCAGTTATAGGAACTGTGCCCAGGAGAGACGGACATTTCGAGGAAAGGATTTTTGTTTAAACTAAGGGCGAAAAACCTACCAGCCCACACCACAAACATACCGTACAACCGGAGTAGCAGGAAACCAGATAACAGTATGAATTAACAACAGCAACAAGCTGAATATAGCTAATACACAACCCGCGTGTAAACAAATTTAACCAGTAATAATACACTGCAAGTAACAGTCCGCACTGGGATGGGCGCCCAGCATCCTCTACGGACTAGGAGAAAAGGATTTACCGGTAGGTATTAAAATCCTATTTTCTCTTACGTCCTAGAGGATGCTGGGGACTCCAAAAGGACCATGGGGTCTATACCAAAGCTCCAGAACGGGCGGGAGAGTGCGGACGACTCTGCAGCACTGATTGAGCAAACATGAGGTCCTCATCAGCCAGGGTATATCTAACTTGTAAAACTTAGCAAAGGTGTTTGAACCCGACCACGTAGCTGCTCGGCAAAGCTGAAGTGCCGAGACCCCTCGGGCAGCCACCCAAGACGAGCCCACTTTTCTGGTAGAATGGGCCTTTACTGACTTCGGCAACGGTAGCCCAGCCGAAGAATGAGCTTGCTGAATCGCATTACAAATCCAGCGTGCAATAGTTTGCTTAGAAGCAGGATTTCCAATCTTTTTGGAAGCATACAGGACAAACAAAGCCTCTGTTTTCCTGGTAAGAGCCGTTCTGGCAACGTAAATTTTCAAAGCTCTTACAACATCAACAGACTTTGGAACCGCCACAGCATCTGTAGCCACGGGCACCACAATAGGTTGGTTAATGTGAAACGAAGAAACCACCTTCGGCAGAAATTGTTGACGAGTCCTCAATTCCGCTCTATCCGAATGGAAGATAAAATATGGACTCTTGTGAGACAAGGCCGCCAACTCTGACACTCGCCTGGCAGACGCCAGAGCCAAAAGCATGACCACCTTCCAAGTGAGAAACTTTAACTCAACCTTACGCAAAGGTTCAAACCAGTGAGACATAAGAAACTGCAACACCACTTCAAGATCCCACGGCGCCACAAATGGAGGATGGATATGCAGCACTCCCTTCACGAAAGTCTGAACCTCTGGAAGGATGGCCAATTCCTTTTGAAAGAAAATAGATAAAGCCGGAATCTGCACTTTGATGGAACCCAATTTCAGGCCTGCATCGACGCCTGCCTGCAAAAAATGGAGAAACCGACCCAAGGGAAACTCCTCCGCAGGAGCTGCTTTGGTTTCACACCACGAAACATACTTTCTCCAAATACGGTGATAATGTTTCGCCGTAACCTCCTTCCTAGCCTTAAGGAGAGTGGGGATGACCTCCCCAGGAATACCTTTTCGAGCTAAGATTTGGCGCTCAACTTCCACGCCGTCAAACGCAGCCACTGTAAGTCCGGAAACACGCAGGGCCCCTGCAGTAACAAGTCCTCTCTTAGAGGAAGCGGCCAAGGATCTTCCACAAGCAATTCCCGAAGATCCGGATACCAGGCCCTGCGTGGCCAGTCTGGAACGACGAGAATCGCCTGAACCCTTGTTCGTCGTATGATCCCCAGCATTTTTGGAATGAGAGGAAGCGGAGGGAACACATATGCCGACTGAAACACCCACAGAGTTACCAGGGCGTCCACTGCACTGGCTTGGGGGTCTCTTGACCTGGAACAATACCTCGGAAGCTTCTTGTTGAGAGGAGACGCCATCATGTCTATCAGAGGAATTCCCCAACGCCCCGTCACTTCTGCAAATACCTCTTGGTGAAGAGCCCACTCTCCCGGATGGAGACCGTGTCTGCTGAGGAAGTCTGCTTCCCAGTTGTCCACGCCCGGGAGGAAGACTGCTGACAGAGCGCTCACGTGCTGTTCCGCCCAGTGAAGGATTCTTGTCGCCTCCGCCATAGCCGCCCTGCTCCTTGTTCCGCCTTGGCGGTTTATGTACACCACCGCTGTTATGTTGTCCGACTGGATCAGGACAGGACGACCCTGAAGAAGGCTCTTCGCTTGTAGCAGGCCATTGTAAATGGCTCTTAACTCAAGAACATTTATGTGGAGACAAGATTCCTTGTTTGACTATTTTCCCTGGAAATTTCTTCCTTGCGTGACTGCGCCCCAGCCTCGGAGACTTGCATCTGTTGTCAGCAGGACCCAGTCCTGGATTCCGAATCGGCGTCCCTCTAGAAGGTGAAAGCTTTGTAGCCACCACAGGAGAGAAATCCTGGCCCTGGAAGATAGACTTTTTTTCCCGGTGCATGTGCAGGGGGGCCCGGACCATTTGTTCAGCCGATCCCACTGAAACACCCAGGCATGAAACCTGCCAAACGGAATGGCTTCGTAAGCCGCAACCATCTTCCCCAGAACCAGAGTACATTGATGAATCGACACACTTGTCGGTCTCAGAAGCTCCCTGACCATTGTCTGTATTTCCAGAGCTTTGTCTTCCGGAAGAAACACTCTCTGTAACTCCGTGTCTAGAATCATGCCCAGAAAGGGCAGCCGAGTGGCCGGGATCAACTGAGACTTTGTCAAATTTAGAACCCAACCGCGTTGTTGCAGAACCGACAGAGAAAGATCCACATTTCTTAACAACTGTTCCTTGGACCTCGCCTTTATCAGGAGATCGTCCAAGTACGGGATAATTGCTTGCAAAGGAGAACCATCATTTCTGCCATGACCTTGGTGAAAACCCTCGGGCCGTGGAAAGCCCAAACGGCAACATCTGAAATTGGTAATGACAATCCTGCACCGCAAATCTCAGGAAGGCCTGATGCGGAGGATATATCGGGACGTGTAAGTAGGCATCCTTTATGTCGACTGACGCCATAAAATCCCCCCCTTCTAGGCTGAGGATCACAGCTCGAAGAGATTCCATCTTGAACTTGAAAACTTTCAAGTATGGATTGAGGGATTTTAGGTTCAGAATCGGTCTGACCGAACCGTCCGGCTTCAGTGCAACAAAGAGGCTCGAATAGAACCCCTCCCCCCGTTGGGACGGGGGAACGGGAACAATGACCCTCTGTTGACACAACCTTTGTATCGCAGCATTTACCACATCTCTTTCCGGAAGAGACACTGGCAAGGCCGAAATGAAAAAGCGGTGAGGGGGCATTTCCTGAAATTCCAGCTTGTATCCCTGAGACACTATGTCTAGGACCCAAGGATCCAGGCATGATTGAACCCAGACCTGACTGAAGATCCGTAGACGGCCCCCCACCGGCCCGGACTCTCGCAGGGGAGCCCCAGCGTCATGCGGTGGACTGGGTAGAGGCAGGGGGAGGACTTTTGGTCCTGGGCGCCTGTGACGGCAGGCGACTTCCTTCCCCTTCCTCTACCCTTTGAAGCGAGGAAGGACGAGCCTTTTCCTCGTTTGTATTGATTGGGTCGAAAGGACTGCATCTGCTGATGGGGTGATTTTTTCTGTTGTATGGGAACATAAGGAAGAAAAGATGACTTACCCGTAGTCGCGGTGGACACCAGGTCAGCCAGGCCGTCACCAAACAAGACACTACCTTTGAAGGGAAGAGCTTCTATATTTTTCTTGGAGTCGGCATCAGCACTCCATTGATGGATCCACAGCGCCCTCCTGGCCGAGACCGCCATGGCATTGGCTCTTGATCCCAAGAGGCCAACATACCTCGCCGCATCCTTCAGGTAATCTGCAGCGTCCTTCTCTTCTCAATCTCTTGCTATAACCAAGAGTAAAAAGAATATTATCTTTATCAAGGGTATCCATATCAGAAGCTAAATTATCAGCCCATTTAGCAATAGCACTACTCACCCATACCGACGCCACAGCAGGTCTGAGCAATGCACCCGTATTAACGAAAATGGCCTTCAAAGACGTTTCCAGCTTGCGATCCGCCGGATCCTTGAGAGCTGCCGTGTCAGGGGACGGAAGCGCCACCTTCTTAGACAAACGGGATAGAGCCTTGTCGACATTCGGAGATGACTCCCATTTTTCCCTGTCATCAGAGCGGGAAGGATACGCCATGAAAATTCTCTTGGGAATCTGCCATCTCTTGTCCGGTGACTCCCAAGCCTTTTCACAAAGAGCATTCATTTCATGAGTGGGGGGAAACTTCACCTCAGGTTTTTTCCCTTAAATAAGCAAATCCTTGTTTCCTGCACCGCAGGTTCGTCAGAGATACGCAAAACATCTTAAATAGCCACAATCATGTACTGAATACTCTTAACTAGCCTTGGGTGTAAAGTAGCCTCATTGAAATCGACATCGGAATCAGAATCCGTGTCGGTATCCGTATCTACCATCTGGGTAAACGAACGCTTTTGTGACCCTGAAGGGGCCTGCACCTGAGCCAAAGCATCCTCCATGGATTTCCTGTATACTTGTGTCTGAGACTCAGATTTATCCAACCTGTTAGACAATGAGGCCACATTTGCATTAAGTGTACTTAACATAGTAACCAAATCAGGTGTCGGCTGTGCAGACAGAGCCATTTCCAGCCCCTTTTCTGCGCCCCCAGTAACCTCATCCGGGGAGGAACACTCAGCCGACACGTAGTACCGACACACCCACTGCCCAAACCAGGGGACAGACCCACAGGGAAGCCCGGAGAGAGAAACACAGAGGGAGTATGCCAGCTCACACCCCAGCGCCCATATATCACACCACAATAATATATGACGACAGCGCTGCCCTTAATGATAAACAAGCACCAATTTATCTGTGCTTATGCTGGCGGGGGTATGAAAAACGGTGCCTGGGCACCGAATATGCCTGCCTGCCAGCTCAAAATGACCCCAGTAACATGCTGCCCAGGGTGCTCCCCCCCCCAGCGCCCTGCACCCGCAAGTGCCGTTGGTGAAGTGTGTGGGAGCATGGAGCGCAGCGCTACCGCTGCGCTGTACCTCGTTACTGAAGTCTTCTGCCGTCTCATGTCTTCGGATCTTCTCATACTCACCCGGCTTCTTTCTTCTGGCTTCTGTGAGGGGGGTGACGGCGCGGCTCCGGGAACAAGCAGCTAGGCGAACCAAGTGATCGAACCCTCTGGAGCTAATGGTGTCCAGTAGCCTAAGAAGCAGAGCCCTTAACTAAGCAGAAGTAGGTCTGACTTCTCTCCCCTCAGTCCCACGATGCAGGGAGCCTGTAGCCAGCAGGTCTCCCTGAAAATAAAAAGCCTAACAAAAAAGTATTTTCTAGAGAAACTCAGTAGAGTTCCCCTAGCGTGTGTCCAGTCACTCCTGGGCACAAAGTCTAACTGAGGTCTGGAGGAGGGGCATAGAGGGAGGAGCCAGTTCACACCCAGTCAAAGTCTTTTTAGTGTGCCCAAGCTCCTGCGGATCCCGTCTATACCCCATGGTCCTTTTGGAGTCCCCAGCATCCTCTAGGACGTAAGAGAAAAAAATAATTGAACTTGACAACGAGATTGCACACACTCAATTCATTATATATTATTTATAATAGTTTAAGGGGATTTTAAACATTAAACATTATTACAATTAGTTGGCTGGTTGGAATGAAAATCTGGTAATGTACTGTATGGAAGCAAAAGACAATTGACCATTTGCTCCCAAACACTAGAAAACAGCAAAAACAATTGATTTCCAAAAACAGAATAATTAATGATTTCTTATCCATACACTCAGATGTGCTGGTTTAGTAGCCTAGATACACTTTGATGCGGAGACTCACACTACCATTTAACGTATAGACAGTATTTCAATCCTATTGAAACATCTCACAGCAAGATATAGATCATTCTGAAATGCCTGATTTGTGCTCATATAGATCAGCCTTAAGTGTTAGAGTAAGGTTGACTTTTGGAGCCAAGCAGGGCTTTTGAATGTACTACAGGGACACACAGTATGTGATCTGTAGGTAACAACACCTCATATCTCTACTCAACTGATGCGAGCATCTGGACTAATTCTTTCGTAATTTGTCAGGGCTTTTATCTTAACAAAAATTCAACATGAAACCATGTATAAATGTAATACACTTACCTAGAACAATGACAACAGTTTTCAGAAGGTTCATCATAGTGTCGCGGTTTCTCCTGGGACCAGAACTGTGCCTTGACATTCTCATAGTCCTCTGCCTGACATACACAAATATATGTGCATAGAGAACTACCATGACCACAAATGTAACCAAGTTGAAAATGGCCCAGAAAACCAAGTAGGAATCACTGTAGAGTGGAGCCATGCTGGAGCAGTGTTCAAGGTCGCAGATACAATTCCATCCAACGCTTGGTATTGCCCCCATCACAATAGCCATAGTCCAGATGACTACTATCACCACAACCACTCTTCTGTTGCTCATTCTGGTGTGCAGCTGCATTCTGAATACTGTAATGTGCCTTTCTATGGCGATTGCCAGCAAATTGGCTACAGAGGCGGTCAAGCTGGTGTCAATCAAACCCTGCCGAAGCAGCCACGTGCTCACAGTCAATCTTCTAGTGTTAGGACCCGTGTTAAACATTAGATAAAAGTAAGCTAGCCCTGCAAAGAAGTCTGCAGCAGCCAAATTTGCCATTAAGTAATAAATAGGAAAGTGGAAACGGCGGTTTACATAAATAGCCACCATAACCAGTAAGTTGGCTAACATGATGAATATACATACAGTGATGCCAAGTCCCATCACCAGCTTGTTGACAGTGTGCCATTCCGTGGCAAGGGGTTTCCCACTACGGTTGTAGAAAAAGGTTATGGTTTCATTGTAGTAGCATTGGGGTTCACTCGCTGAAGAAGTCTGTTAAAATACAAAAAAAACAAGATGATAAATTAAGGTCAAACATCCATACATAATATAAATAAACAAAACTATCTATATTTAATATGTCAGATTCCAGTCACCACTCAGGAGACCAGCACTGACATCCTGAATGTTAGTACCAGGGAACAGGTTAGGGTTAGGCACTAGGTGGGGTGGGGGTTAGGGTTAGGCACTAAAGGGGGGGTGGGGGGGCATTAGCCCTAGCTGCCACACCACTTTTTTTATTTTCTACAGTGATTAAATATATTTTAAAGTACTTTATGCAAAGTTATAATGAAAAGAACTAACATAGTTCAGTGGAATACTGACCAACATAATTACATTTTCTTGTGAAAGCCATACTTAATAGAACATAGGGATTCACTTGTGATATTATAGTAATGTACAGTAAAGCATTCTAAAATTAATCATACTGCAAAATTATCCAAAAATGCCTGCAGAAGGCAGAAATATAATAACTTGTTCTTAGTATGCCTACTGTAAGTCAGTAAGGCTCGTGGGAGACAAATATAAAGAAAATAAATATACTGTACTTGAGACCTTGTATATAAGCACCTTTTTTATTGTAGCAAATACTAGTTTTATTTGGTTTGTTTTGATAGCTATAGGTTGGTAGGCTTAGCTGTCAAAGTTTAATAGCCAGTTAGATGTTCCTTGAAGGCTGTCTGTTTTACCTAATATTAGGGATTGATGAGGAGACATTTTCCTGTTTCCAGTCTGTGATCCCTCCCAGCCACCCAACCTTAGGGGAGGACCAAGCCTCCATATCAGGGTGGGACCAGCACTGGGCCAATTAAGGGGAAGTGGTACAATCCAATCCAGTTTGCACAGGGTGTGGAAATTCTGCCTCCCTTCATTAAATTGAAATACTTATTATATGGTCTGTGGTTGAGGTAGCTCTGCTTTTTCGCCACCATGCTTCATTTAACAATTTCAATTTGGTTTAATAAATTTGGCTGTGAACTCTTTTTTCCCAACTTATATAGTTGTCAGTGTCTTTATTTATTAGTAAGTTAATTATTGTGAAAACAATAAAACATATGGGTGATTAAGACCTCACAAACATTCTTATCCACTTAAAGCAGTATGTTTGTTTATAATTCATAAAAAATGTAAACCTCTATAAAAAAAAGGAGCAACCAACTTAGGGGAAAATTCAATTAGCCCCGATAATTTTTCGGGCACAATTCAGAATTTTTTTTTCCATTTTTTAGCTTTAGCCAATTCAATTAGAACCCCTTTTTTGCGCCCCAAATGGATTTTTTACTGACTAATTATCGAAAACGGGCTAATTAACAGGGATTATTTTTCAGAGCCAATTGAGGTCCCCCCAAAAAACCCTGATAAGTGCTGCCGGTGCACGCGCTTTGGGGCTAATTGGATAAGACCGGGCGGTCAAGTAGCCTATGGTAAATTATAGCGGCTACTTGAATTCATCCCTTATGATCACATTCAACTGATAAACATCTTTAATTAAGGATTACATTTTACAGGTTTTTTTTAGATACAAACGATTAAACAATCATTCGAATCTTGTTCTGAAAACAAAATACAAGCAGCTTGTAGAAAAATAAAATAAAGGCCCAAACTTATCAATATTAATAAAGTACCAACCAACCAACCAGCTCCCTACTGCCATGTTACAAGCGGTGTTTCAAAAATGACAGTATTGACCTGATTGGTTGATACTTTATTACTTTGCAATTTGTCACTCTCCAAGGCTTGACAAAATCTGGGCCAAAGTTTCTTACCAGAATAGGCGAAACTCACGTCTATTTAGCATACGGTAATTGATATACTATATCCTAACTGATTGAAATGTATGTACTGAATAAAAACATTCGATGACCAGTCAGGGCCATCTTAACAGCAGTGTAGGCCCATGGGAATGCAATGCACTGGGGCCCCCTACCCATCCTCCAGCAGTAGGGCTGGGGGTGCTATCAGCAGCAACTTTAAAGTCACGTGGGTGGTAGTGGGTGCTTTATCTTTTGCTCAGCACGTAGGACCTGGAACAGTAATTTCTGCTAATTACTCTTTTACTGCACAGATGGTGGGGGATGGGGCGAGGGGGAGAACACTAAACTATAGAAGGGGGCATTGGGCTGAATGAAAGGGCCACAGTACATGACTTTCAGGTGGTTTAATAAAACAGGGGAGGGTTGGATAGTGGAGTGGGCTTAATAATTATAATTTTCTGGTGGGAGGGCAGCTTGCTTGACTGCAGATATCTCCAGTTCCTGCAAATAGATGTCCTAGCTTTCAATGGGATAAACAACTAGAGAGCCCCATCTTTCAAGAGGTACTGGAGACTTGGGGATCAGAGTTCAAGAGCCAGAGTAACCCACTGATGAAAATATAAAACTGCATACCAGGTGTGTTGAGTCGAGCAGAGACCAGCTGCTGGAAGGCTGATACAGTATCTCTGGTTATGGACATAGCAGAGATAAGCTGCAAGTGTCCACTGAAAGTGGAGAGTCTCAGCTTTTGGAATATAAAAAAAACTCTAGATCAGGAAGAACCAGAGATATCTGGCTGGGAAAAGCATTTAACAGGCACGGAAGGTGACCACTGCTTTGAAGTTGGATATCTCTGGTTCTCCAGGAGCAATTTCCAAAAATCTGGTACCCCTGGAAAAAAAGGAACCCTCAGCTATTAGCCTAGGGCCCTTATATTCATAGGGCCCTTGGCAACTGCCCATTGAGCCCATACGAAAAAATGGCCTTGTGACCAGTAGAAGACATGTTAGTTAACTAATTCTCATCTAGAAATAAAAAGTCTATGACATTAATACTCTTTTCAGTCAGAAACATCCAAAATTCCCGGCATTTCCGTTCCGGGTTGCTTTGCCGGAAACAGCCTGACCCCCCTTTCACACAGGGCAACAAATTACCATGTGAAGCAGTTCTACCTGGTAATTTGCTGATCAACACTGGTATTAATTCTGTGTTAAAGGGTCAACCTGGGTTGAAATTCCTGGGTCTCAAACCCTGGTAAAATTCCAGTGTCGAAGTCCTGAGAATTTAAGCGCAGGTTGACCCCTTTCACACAAAAAACGACCCGGGTTGACCTGCCAAAATATCAGGTAAAAACCTCTGTATGAAATGGTTATATTCAGTTTCTGTTGATTGGCAACCAGGAAAAAAATGGGTTGTCCCCCCTCAATTCTCTTCCCGCAATATTTAGCATATTATTGAACTAAAATTAAAACAGGTTGACTCTCCCATATCCAAAGTTCCGAAATATGGAATTTTTTAAGAACTGAGATAGTGAAACTTTTGATTTCTGATGGCTTAATGTCAACAAACTTTGTTTCATGCACAAAATGATTCCAAATATTGTATAAAATGACATTCAGGCAATGTGTATAAAGGTGTATATTAAGAATAAATGCATTATGTGGTTAGACTTGGGTCCCATCCCCAAGATTATCTCATTATTAAATTTTCCATTATATGGAAAGTTTGGATATCCAAAATACTTCTGGTCCCAATCATTTTGGATATGGGAGACTCAATGGGGGTCATTCCAAGTTGTTCGCTAGCAGATTTCGGTCGCAGCGCAGCGATCAGGCAAAAAAATGGCACTTCTGCGCATGCGGCGCATCGTACTTTTACCACAAACTATGTCGTTTCACACAAAGTCTAGCGAAGCTTTTCAGTCGCACTGCTTGCCGCAGAGTGATTGACAGGAAGAGGGCGTTTCTGGGTGTCAACTGACCGTTTTCAGGGAGTGAGCGGAAAAACGCAGGCATGTCAGATAAAAACGCAGGCGTGGCTGGCCGAACACAGGGCGTGTTCGTGACGTCAAAACAGGAACTGAATAGTCTGAAGTGATCGCAAGCGCTGAGTAGGTCTGGAGCTACTCTGAAACTGCACAAAATTATTTTGTTGCCGCTCTGCGATCCTTTCGTTCGCACTTCTGCTAATCTAAAATACACTCCCAGAGGGCGGCGGCTTAGCGTTTGCACGGCTGCTAAAAGCAGCTAGCGAGCGAACAACTCGGAATGACCACCAATGTGTACTATAAAAATACTATAAGTAAATTTGCAGACATTAATAAGAAAATATAGATATATTATTAGTTCAAAACCATGAATGGAAAAGTTATATACAACTGAGGGTCGAAAGCAAAAAATAAAAAGACTGACTGAAAGAAGACAGAAAGTGATTCTTTGTTCTCTAGTAATCAAAGCTGCTACATAAAAACGTCAACTCTACAGTCTTATTTGTTAGGGTTTGTGTTCCTTATGTTTTCTGTACAAAGGGAACAAATAGACACTTTAATTTAGCTCAAAATGTCCTTTGTGATCAAACATGTTCTGTGGGGGACTCTCTAACAGTCTCTTAAATAGAAGACTAGCAGGCCGAAAATACCCAAAAGACTAGATGAGGACACTAAAAATACACAGTCAAGGAAGGTAGAAACCACAAGAGCCGGGAATACTATGGGAAGCAGTTATTACCTTCTCCACAAGCTTTCAACACAGACCAAGAAAGGGTGGTGACCTTTTTTTTTTTTTTAAACACATTAATTGTTAACATGTACACAAAAATAGAGTTGACAGCAAATATGGTGGATAACAGTCAGTTTAACGATGGATGCACACTAGTTCGTCACATTCTATTTACTCTCACAAGTCTTGAGTTTGCGCTAAAATAATGGAATCAGGTGATGAAGGCCAAAATATAGGTACCATTAAAAGGTATTACACTGCTCTTCAGTGAAGACCAAAAAAAAAGAAGTCTGGTCATGAATTTTATGTGAAGCGCAGAAAAATATTATATAGCATGAACATGAAATGGAGAAAGTCAAATAAACAGAGCTTATACAAGTATAAACATGTATTTCATTTTAGAGCTAATGGTCCACCAGTAAGGGTTTCTAAGGATATTTGAGCATGCGCAGTAGCAAAGCAGTGCCATTGCGATAACATCGGCATTCCGTACATTTTCTGCCAGAAAATCATAGCACACATTGGGGAAGATGCATTAAGCCTGGAGAAATGATAAAGCAGTGATAAGCGCAAGGTGATAACACACCAGCAAATCAGATCATAACTGTCATTTTTCAAACCCGTAATGGATAGCTGGTAGCTGGTGCATTATCACCTTCCACTTATCACTGCTTTATAACTTCTCCAGGCTTAATCTGCCCCATTTACACTTAAGCACAAGCCTTTCAAGCTTATGAATGGACCTCCAAGCTCACCACCGCTTCCTCATTCCCCTTTGGCTATAGGCGGGGACTGTCAGAAAACCGCAGGAGCATGATAGGCTGAGAAGGCAAGTAAGGTAAATATTTTCCTGATGCAAGTTTGCTTTTAATCATGCAACACATACTGTATGTTTCTGAAAGTGGGCATACTGTAGTTAGCCAAAGCCATGTTTTCCTAAAGTCAGTCCTCAAGGCACCCCAACAGTTCAGGTATTACGGATATCTATGCTTGTGCAGGGAAGGTATAATCAAACTGACTGAGGTACTAATTAAGTCACCTGGTGCTTTGGGGACCACTGGCCTAGGCCCTGTTTGTAAGTGAAGTGTCAGCCATTTTAGTAACTGTAGTAAAATTCAACTGCCATTGACAATACAGTATAAAGGATAGATTAAGTTAATATAATTAAGAGCCACTCTCATGACCTGTCTTGTGCACGTTTAAGTTCCCACTGCAGCAGAGCCGGCCCTAACCAATATGATGCCCTAGGCAAGATTTTGGCTGGTGCCCCTAGCACCACCGCTGGTTCCGCCTCTGACCTTGCACCTCTTTCCCAGCATGATCACTCCTCACCCAATGCAGTCCTTATTTTGGTGTTTGTGCCCCCTATATTTTAAATAAGAACAGTTCGCACATTTGGCGCACAGCCCAAAAAGGGGTGTGTTTTTGCTGGCAAGGGGCATGGCCACACAATAGTAACCCCAATTCCAATTAAACCACACAGTACTGCAACTTTATTTACATTTGATCATGCAATAGTGTCCATAATACATATTGCATCCCACAGTAGTATTACTTTACCTTATAAACATTTCTCCTCACAGTAGAGCCCCTTATTCACATTACACCACACTGAATTGCTCCTTATTCACATTACATAACACCCTATTGCTCTTTATTCATATTAGACAACACAGTAGTGCCCTTTCTATACGCAATGCCACATAGTAGAGCACCTTATACACATAATGCCACACATTAGTAATGCATTTATACACATAATTCCAAACAGTAATGCCCCTTACACATTATTAATGTCCTTATAAACATAATGCACCTTACACATTATGACAACCATTATTAATGCCCTTTTACACATAACATCCCTTACATATATGCCGCACATTATTAATGCCCTTATACACATAATGACACACATAGTGCCCCCTACACATTTGCTGCACATTATTAGTGCCCCTATACACATAATGACACACATACAGTAGTACCCGGTTACACATATGCCGCACATTATTAATGCCCTTATACACATAATGACACACATAGTGCCCCTTGCACATATGTTACACATTATTAATGCATTTTTACATGACACACATAATGCTCCTTACATATATTCCGAACACTACTTCACAACCAATCCACTCACATGCACACAGCACTCACACTGCCACTAACACTGTGACCTCTGCCTCTGCTTGGATACAGATGTGTCCTCATAAATCTTGCCTCAATGCTAACGTCGGGCACCTTTTTTTATGAAAATGCATCTTATTTGCATTGCTATGTGGCTAGGATACACAAGCAGCTTCTGCTGATTAATGCATCATGCCTATATATTGTGTGAGACTGTGGCTGCATCTGCATAAGAAATGCTACACACAGAATATAGGCATGCCGCATATTATTTTAATCAGCAGTAGCTGCTGATGCCCCTAGGCATATCAAATGCCCTAGGCAAATGCCTAGTTTGCCTATGCCTATGGCCGGCTCTGCACTGCAGCACTCTCCTCAAATGAATTAATGGTGGTTTCTTTGCGGTTTTGAAAAAATTACATTTTTGTGAATTCAAGTTAGTTTCCAAGAAAGTAGCCCCACTATACATAATAGCTGCTAACATAACTATGGCTTAAACACAGCAAAACCTAGAACATCAAATTTAAGAAATGAAACATTTGCATACTATATAATAATAATATTATATTATTATTATTATTATTATTATTATTAAAGACAGCTTGCATGTTAGGTTTAGTTTTGCATTTTTTTTCTATTTATTTGAGCTAAAGTTAAGCAAGTTTAATTTAGATTCCTTAAATGTATGAAGTGAAGTTTGCAGCAGACGGATTCCTTTTAATACCACTGATAAATATACATGTGTTATTCATCAACTGTTGACTTAGTAATAGATTCTTCCTAAACACTGGAGGACACAGCCTGAGAGGCTCTAAAAGTTCAATTACAAAACCATCTGCATGTCACTGAGTGCCCAAGATACTTCCCTGCAGCTTGCAATCATTGCAATATTCGGGTGGAGGTGGGGAGCGGAGAGTAGGTGTACAATTACACTGTAAAATCTCAAACCTAAAAGGAAAATGTATTTAACGCTAAGGAGATCTGAAAACGTAGTTCAGTAATGGTAAAAGATAAGCATTGCGTTAAATTAAGGAAAAAAAACAGCCATGAACTCTAGACAGCCTAATGTACACTGTCGGTATAGTTGGATATATTACATAGTTAGTGAGGTTGAAGGCAAAGCCAAAGCCAAACCCTCAGAAGCATCTGTCAATTTAACCTCTGGATCAGTCACTCTAGCTGCTTAATTTGCTCATTATAACAATTGATACCATTCCTTGTAAGAACTTCTAGTGCATTTTTAAACACAACTTGTGACTACGTCATTCAGGTGCTTTCACAGTCTAACTCAGTGGTTCTCAACCTCGGTCCTCAAGTACCCCCAACAGTTCATGTTTTCCAGGTCTCCTCACAGGATTGCAAGTGAAATAATTAGCTCCACCTGTGGGTATTTTATAATGTGTCAGTGAGTAATGAATACACCTGGGCACCTGCTAGGTGACCTGGAAAACATGAACTGTTGGTGGTACTTGAGGACCGAGGTTGAGAACCACTGGTCTAACTAGTCTCACATCAACAACAAAAAATCAAATTTGCACATTACAGTATGTTGGTAGAACATGACATTCTCTTTTCTTACATTTGGTCTTGGGTGCAAAGCTTCTAACTAAATATGTGAGATGTTCCTGAGAATTTTAAGCCACCAACAGAAATTTCAAGCTTAGTGCAGTATATGTGCCACTAAGGAAAAGGGTGGCCATGGTCACACAGCATTGCTAGTATGGCCGCAACTCCGAGAGAGGTGTGATTAATACGCAGAAGTGCAAGGCTACACCTACAGATATAATCCTGCATTTGTGCTAATCCCATTGGCAGATCCTGGTGATCACTGGGGGTAAGGATCTGAGGGGTGTGCAATAAATTTCCGGATGGGCAGTGAATAGGTAGGAGTAGACACAATCTGACTCCAAAGCACAACGAAAAAGTCAGCATGTTCACTTCCTTTACGCACTCGTTATGGAGCTCAGCAGAGGCCCCTGGAGAGCCATGATCTTCTATGACTATAAGACTGGTCTGCAACAGCAGTAGAGTTTTGACTGATTGCAACTGCTTTTGGGGAGGAAGCACTGTCCCAAACCACTGTGTTTGAGTAGCCTGCAGAATTTCAGCATGGGAGACAGTACCTGGAAGACAAAGAGTGCTGCGGCCGACTTGTGTCCGTCATCACTGAAGACAACATTGCTGCCATGTGGGCCACAGTTGAGACTCCAGCATGTCTGTAGCCCAGTTATAGAAGCATATAGGCATCTTATCAGGATCCAACTACTTGATACTCCACAAAAAGCTTGCCCTGAGAAAGGTTTCTGCACAATGGGTGCCCCATCAGCTGACTCGAAGCAGGAGGAGGCTTGGGTGACTTGGTGCCGCAACATGCTGGCCAGGTTTGATGGCAGTCACTCAAACTCTGTCTGGGAATCATCAGTGGTGATGAATCCTGGATCTACAGTTCCAACCCTTATATCAAACAGTCGACCCCAGTTGGAGGTGCACCGCCACAGAAGTTATGACATAAATGCAGCATGGCCACACAGATGGTGGCTGTTTTTGTGGCCAAAACTAGTCATATAGCTACTGTACTACTCGTGCAGCAGCGCACCATCACTGGGGACTGGTACAACAACCAATGCCTGACGAAAGTTCTGGAATCCATTTCAGTCCATTTACTTCATTATACTGAACCAATGCATTTTTCATATTTTCCTGGAAGTAGATGTTGCTGCCACATGCAGTCTTGCGGGCTCCTGCTGGAGTTCACCGTGATGCATTTATACCTCCCTGGAGGCATATGCTGCTTTCTTTCTGTTTTGTTATTGAACAACAAGAGGTACAATCCTGAGATTAAGATTGCTGTCATGCAAGTAGCATTTGTTAATTACAAGTATATTACTTGCAAAATAATTCCATGTTCAAAATAAAAATTCATTTGGACACAGGAGAGAGTTATCTGATTTCCAATGGGAGGGCAAATGGGCTCAGGATTCTGGGGGAAGAGGGCAAATGGGCTCAGCATTCTGGGGGAAGTAAGCAAATTGTGAACTGTTCATAACAGCCTGATTTACTACTTCAATGAAACCTAGTGATCAAATTTAGCTCTAGTCTTACAGGTAACCAGTATAATTTTCGATAAAGGGAAACGGGATCCGGTCTGAAGATCGACAGTGTCCAGGTCGAAAATGTTTAGGTCGACCACTATAGGTTGACATGTTTTCAAAGTCGACATGTCAAAATGTCGACATGAGTTTTTCTTTTTGTTTCTTTTTTTGAACTTTTTCATACTTAACGATCCACGCAGACTACGATTGGGAATAGTAACCGAAGCGAGCCATGCGAGGGGACACGGTGCACTTAATTGGGCCCCCCGGTCACTGTACGGGGAAAACGACACCAAAAAAAGAAAAGAAAACCTCATGTCGACCTTTTGACCTGTCGACCTAGAAACCCTGTTGACCTTCAAACCCTGTCGACCTATAGTGGTCGACCTAAACATTGTCGCCCTAGATACTGTCGATCTAATGATCCACACCCAGGGAAAAATCTCATTTTTATAGTGGATAGCAGTTTTACGTCTAGAGAATTAAACTTTCATCAGTAACAACTAACATTATTTAATACCATTTTATTCATAATCTCTTATGGGCCCGTTACACATGTGGAAATACTAGTTCCCACAAGTTTAAGTAACAGGCCCACCCATTGTTAGGTGCCCGATGACGTTTTCACAGTTTACATGTGAGTAGGAACACCACCATCTTCAGATGGCATTTGTTCTTGGAGCTCCCTCCTTCCTATGTGACCTTTGTCTGTTCGCAAGCATGACCTCAGGTCACATGTGCAGAGCTATGGCATGTGAGAACAGCTGCTTTTTGGAGCAGATGTCCCCGCATTGGAGCATTGTTTAACTGCTCTGATAATTACAGTACATTAAGTATCCACAACCACAACTATTGGCCCATGATGACGAATAGGCTCCCAAGATTTCTGTTACAAGTATAGGTATTTTACATAATGTATTAGTATATATAATACCCATACATAACATGGACGGAATTAGTGGTAGGCTATATAGGCTTCAGCCTAGAGACCCCCTCAAAAAAGGCACCCCTGCTCCAGGAACCAGGACCATATGCTATAGTAGTGTAAAGTAGTGATGAGCGAGGTTCGGTTTTACTCGGTTCTCAAAACGGCATCTTATTGGCTATCCAAAACACGTGACATCCGTGAGCCAATAAGATGCCGTTTTGAGAACCGAGTAAAACCGAGTAAAACCGAGTAAAACCGAATCCGCTCATCACTAGTGTAAAGTAACATTTACTGCCCGGCTGGTTCCTGGCATCATTTGAGGTTATGAATCTTTGCCAATGTCTCTTGCTGTGAATTTGTCCCACCTGAATTTAGAGCCATTGCCTCACAGTGACACCCAGTGGTGACCAGGTTTTCTCTCTGATGTGATGTCAACATGCAGAGTTGGACAGGCCCACAGCTGCACAGGGGAAATCTAGGCGGGTCCCACTGCTTGAAGGTCCAACTCCCACATCGAGAAGTCAGTAACTTGGTGTAGAAGGATCATGGATGAACTTGGGTGCTTGGTTTGTTTCTATGGAAACTACACCAAGATTAGCCCTTCGGACATACAAAGTGAGTGACCCTAACACACCCCTGTCCCTACCTTTATAAAGGGGCCCTGTTCTTTGCATGTCCTTTCTAATGGTTGGCTAACTCCCTCTGCTGTGGCTGTCCCCACCTCTTAAGCTTGGGCCCCTACCTCTACATTCCCTTGTGGGCCCTTCACGCACCAGTACGACACAGTCGACATATCACAACTTAGTAACGCTGTCAGTGCTTGTGAAGACTAAAGAGGAGAAAGGCAGAAGGCAGAGGACCAGAGCTAAAGTCAAAATTGTAGGATGGATGGAGTAAACTGTAGAACTGCATGCAGTAGAAAAATGGAGTGGTAGAGGACAAAAAAATAAATAAAATAAAAGTATAATTATTTACATACTAGGTGCTTCATCGCGCCCTACGGGCGCTCTTCACACCGTCGCAAGGGGCTACGCCCCCTTAACCCTTGCATGCCTTTCTGGGGTTCAATATTTGTATTATATAAAGTATTACCTGCATTCCTTTGTTAGTGGTTAAATATTGCACAATGAAAGGGCGTGCGATGGTGAAGGAGGCGCAGCCCCTTGCGACGGCGTGAACAGCACCTGCAGGGCACGATGTACAGAATGTAGCGGGTGCGGGGGGGACTGCGGATGGTGTCTGTAGATGCTGCAGGTGGATGGGGGGCAGAAGTGGGGGTGGGGCCCGGATGGGGAAGAGTCGGGAGGTGCTGCAGGTGGGGGAGGGGCAGAGGAGTGAGGGATGCAGATTGGGGAGGGGTCCGGAGGCACTGCAGGTGGGGGAGGGGCAGGGGTGCCATGGGTGGGAGAGGGGCAGGTGTGGGGATGTTGTGGATGGGTGAAGGGTTCCGGAGGTGCTGTGGGATGGGAAGGGGCGGGAGTGCCGGGGGTGGGGTAGGGGTCCGCAGGCGCCATGGGTAGGGGAGGGGCAGGTACGGGTGGTGCGGCGCATAGGGAAGGAGATCCGGAGGTGCTGCTGGTGGTGGAGGGGCAGGTGCGGTGGTGCCATTGGTGGGGGAGGGGTGGGTGAGGGGGGGACCGCGGATGGAGGAGGGTGTCTGCAGATGCTGCGGGTGGAGGAGGGCAGGTGTGGGGGGAGACATATAAAGGGGGTGGATGGTGGAGGGGGCCTGGAGGTGCTGTGGGTGGTGAAGGGGCGGAGGAGTGGGAGCCGCGGGTGGTGTAGGGGGTCTGGAGGCACAGCGTGTGGGGGAGGGGTGGAGGGGAAGGTGCGGAGGTGTGGTGCATTGGGGAGAGGTCTGGAGGCGCTGCGGGTATTGTACCTGCCAAAAAGGTAGTTGGAGGGTATGCAGTAACAGGGTCAGGACAGGGGTGACAGGGTCAGAACAGGGTTGACGGGGCCAGGACAGGGGTGACAGGGTCAGAAAAGGGGTGACGGGGCCAGGACAGGGGCGACGGGGCCAGGACAGGGGCGACGGGGCCAGGACAGAAATGACAGGGACAGGATAGGGGTGACAGGCAAGGGTAGGGGTGGCAGGAACAGGACAGGGGTGACAGGGCCAGTATAGGGTTGACAGGGCAAGCACAGGGGGAACAGGGCCAGGATAGGGGTAACAGGGCCAGCATAAGGGTAACATGGCCAGCATAAGGGTGACAGGGCCAGCATAAGGGTGAAAGGGCCAGCATAAGGGTGACAGGGCCAGGATAAGGGTGACAGGGCCAGGATAAGGGTGGCAGGGCAAGGCCAGGGGTGACAGGGACATGACAGAACACAGGGCACGGGAGAGATTGGTATTAGGGACAAAACAGTGGTGACAGACAGATGTGTTTTACCGGAGTCACTGCTGCTGGCTGCTGCTGTTCCACTCCAACCTGTTGGGATCTGCTGCTGGTGGAGACTTGGCATGGCTGACTCTCTTAGGCTGGAGTCCTGCTTCCTCTGCCCGTCCGCATCCCTCCCCCCCTCCTCAGTCACACACCGCAGACCTCGCGCAGCTGCCGGGCACTGTGGTAAGGGGAGACTGGGAGTGACTGGTTAGCCCCCAGGAGATGCTGCGGCTGGAGGGAGGGGTCGGAGCCTGCAAGCAGCTCGGACTTCTGCAGCGTTACCCGCCGGCTAAAGTGTGTGAAGGAGCTGGGCGCACCTCACTGTGGGTGGCAGCGCTGCAGCTAGCGGTGGGGTTGCCGGGGCTGGAGATAACAGAGGCAGTACGGAACCTGCACAGCGGCAGGTGCCCCACAAAACTGCAGCTAAGAAGCGTGGAGTGTGCCAGAAAGTGACGCTCCTCTGCGCCAGAGAGGGGGGGGGTCAAGCACACAGTGAGCCGGTGCCCGTCTGTCTGTACGGCATACCCCCTCACAACACCCCCATACCTCCCAAATGTCCCGATTTTCACGGGACAGTCCCATTTTTTTGGGTCTGTCCCGCTGTCCCACCCGCGGGTCGCAGTGTCCCGCGGTAACGGGGGGGTCAGTTGGAAAGCTCCTGTACTCGCTGTTCTGCTTAGCAGAGCAGCGGTGAATAGTGGAGACAGAGGGAGAGGGGGCATCAGGGGGTATGGATTAAGGGGGGGTTCCAGCAGCAGAGCCGGATTAAGGGGGGGGGGGGCAGGGGGTACGTACCGTTGGCCCCACAGTTTTAGGGGGCCCCCCGGCTCGAGTAGCTCTGTCCCAGCTCAGAAGCCCCCCCCCCCGTCCTGCCAGCAACAACGGCAGCATTGTGCTACTGTCAGCACACCCTGCTGCGTGTTGGCAGGTCTGTGGTGTTGCAGGGAGGCAGCAGTCTCCCTGCTTTCTTCTGCCTGTGCGGGTGTGTAGGTGGGAGCGACCACCTCCTCTGGATTTACCCCTAGCTGAGGGGCCAAAATTCCATTTAAAAAACAAAACAAAATGGAATTTGCGTAAGGGGGCGTGGCCTCGCGGGCGCGATTAGGCCACGCCCACAACCCACAGCAGGCACAGCAATGAGATAGGGCTCCCCTGTCTCAAGTGCCCTGGCCCCCCCGGACTCATAATCAGCCCCTGGGGGCATGCCAGCAGCTCACAGAGCGCTGGGCATGCCCCCTCATTGACGAAAACGGGGCCCTCCCGTGAAGCCACGCCCCCTTTTCGCTGTGTGTGTGTGTGTGTGTGTGTGTGTGTGTGTGTGTGTGTGTGTGTCCCTCCTTCTTCCTGAAGAAAGCTGGGAGGTATGCATCCCTGCCTGTGTCATGCCCATACTATCTGCTTCTGCTCCTAGTCTCCTATAGGTTTGGCCAGATCTGTGACTCATTTGACTAACTCCGCCCACTGTTGTGACTCCGCCCAGCGTTAGCAAATGAATCACAAAGTCACAGATCTGGGCTATTATATAGGAGATATTAGATAGATAGATAGATAGATAGATAGATAGATAGATAGATAGATAGATAAGGGTGCAGAGAGGACCAGACTCAAATGACAAAAGATATAGGGGAGAGGGGCTCAGAGAACCAAGTCCAAAAGGAAAAATATATATGGAAGAGAAAACAAAAACCAAACCAGACCCTAATACAAAATAAAAAGTATGGCGAAAAAAACAAAGCATATACAGGTTGAGTATCCCATATCCAAATATTCCGATATACAGAATATTCCAAAATAGATTTTTTTGAGTGAGAGTGAGATAGTTAAACCTTTGTTTTCTGATGGCTCAATGTACACAAACTTTGTTTAATAAATAAAGTTATTAAAAGTATTGTATAAAATGACCATCAGGCTGTGTGTATAAGGTATATATGAAACATAAATGAATTGTGTGAATGTACACACATTTTGTTTAATGCACAACGTTATAAAAAAATATCGGCTAAAATCACCATCAGGCTGTGTGTATAAGATGTACATGAAACATAAATGCATTCTGTGCTTAGACTTAGGTCCCATCGCCATGATATCTCATTATGGTATGCAATTATTCCAAAATATGGAAAAATCCGATTTCCAAAATACTTCTGGTCCCAAGCATTTTGGATAAGGGATACTCATCCTGTATTAGGTGTTGGAAATATGTGGTACAGGCTTGAGGATGTACTGTAGCACAGTTACTGTACACACCAGCGGATCCCTTACAACTAGGAACAGACCTGTTATTTAACCAATGGTGTGGTTTTATTGAAGAGAAATCAGGTACAGCCGTACTCACTGTTGCACACACTGGTAAATGGAAAGGAACAAGGTGTCATACAGTTCACCAGCCAGTGAGTGTATGCATATATGTATGTACCGGGTAGCTGTCGCAGAATGCTGGAACAGCATCTAAAACTGCAGGTTATTGCAGGTGTCACTTGTTACATAAGTGGAAGACTACTGCCTTCCATTGTGGCACTCTCACACAGTCCTAAGATGGCTCAGCGGGGTTGGGATTGTTTTGACAGCAGTTGCGATCCCAGAGGTTAGCAGGCCGACCCTGGGATCCCGGCCGCCAAAATGCCGGGGGTGTGTGTGTGTGTACGAGCGCAACGGAGCTCCTTGTGGGCTTGGTGGCTCGCTGCACTCACCACAGGTTCTATTTCCACTCTATGGGTGTCGTGGACACCCATGAGTGAGACTAGTCCCTGTGTCGAAATGGCAACGATCGGGAACCCGCGGAGGCATCCTGACCGCCGGTCATGTGACCACACCCTGGCACCACGCATGCTCAGTACAAGTCTCGGTGGCAATCTTGGCACTGTGAATGAAGCTTCCCTGGAGGAATAACAACATGGATCCTGCTCAGTAGTGCCCTCTACATTAGGCAGCGAGAGAACAGTCACTTCGTAAAGTTAATGTGTTGGAAGCAGGTAAAATAGGCAAGCGTAAGTGTATGAGCGACTTTGACAAGGACCAAATTGTAATGGCTATATGTAGAGTAGCTCTAAAACAATAGGTCTTCTGGGGTATTTCCAGTGTGCATTTGTTAGTACCAACTAAAAGTAGCCCAGGGAAGGACAACTGGTAAACTGTCATTAGAATGTGAGCAAGACTAACTGTGGCAGGGTTCACACACCTAGGCTTCGCTGGGTATGCAGGTCATAGTTTGGTTCTTTGGTTTGTAGAATACGAAAAGAGTCTAGTCTGTGACATATGGAGGTGGAGTAAGAGGTGAGGAGCAGAACACAGCATCTAGCAGGAGAGGGACTGTCCCAATACATGTATACCATATCTCCGATATTGCCAACTTTCCGTTTTAGTACATTTTAGTGAAAAATGGGGCGGGATATAATGGAGTCCAAATTTGCAGGATGAAGCCTAACTTTAAAGATTGCCCCTTTAAAAAAAAAATTCAGAGTTCGGCTGGCATCCTGCACGTTGGGCGAACTCGGACTCAATTAATCCCGCCCACATAATTCTGCCTAGTTTCTGCATATTTTAGAGGACAGAACTGATTAATAAATACATGCTTAAGCTGGATAAGTTATGTCCATGTCCTACGTGGTTTACTCAATCGCCAGATGGGAATGTGTAGGAGAGATGGAGGTCGATGACAAAGCTGAAAGCAATGACTTTTTGTAAATAAACAATTAGTCAGTGATGTCAAATCTACGCATGGCAGCTTGTGAGCACAGACAAGTGGGGGGCTGGAAATGTTTATCACTAGCAAAGTAACCAAGAAGATGTAATGAAAAGTTCCTTCACACTATGCCTGGAACTTCTCAAAGATTCCACACTTTCAAAGCCTCAACATCTTATATGCCCTTACTAGTGCAAAATCAAAAACAAGAATTGCTGTCTAGGCTAGTGTTTGGAAACAAAAGTAATTCCCCAGAACTGTCAGCCACTATAAACAAAATAAAAAAAGTTAAAAATGCCTTCAAGTTACTGTATAAATAAAAAGCAGAAGTTTTAGTTACACACACTTGTAAATATATGAAAAGCTTCACCACAACTTCTGCTGGTGAAAAATTAAAGCACAGAACCAAGAATTTTGTTAACTCAGTTCAATATATTTTGTTTGCAATTTAACAATGATACAACCAATTATATGCCACACTCCATGATGAACAGTTTGTTGTTTCAGATTAAGGTGGGTATCCAATTACCTGAGTAAAAACATTGGCGAATGAAAAAATAAGATTTTACTTACCGGTAAATCTATTTCTCGTAGTCCTTAGAGGATGCTGGGACTCCGTAAGTACCATGGGAATAGACGGGCTCCGCAGGAGATAGGGCACTTTAAGAAAGCTTTGGATTCTGGGTGTGCACTGGCTCCTCCTTCTATGCCCCTCCTCCAGACCTCAGTTATGGAAACTATGCCCAGAGAAGATAGACAGTACGAGGAAGGATTTTTGTAAATCTAAGGGCGAGATCCATACCAGCCACACCAATCACACCGTATAACTTGTGATAAACTACCCAGTTAACAGTATGAACAACAACATAGCCACGGTATCACCGAAAACTATAACATAACCCTTATGTAAGCAATAACTATATACAAGTCTTGCAGAAGAAGTCCGCACTTGGGACGGGCGCCCAGCATCCTCTACGGACTACGAGAAATAGATTTACTGGTAAGTAAAATCTTATTTCCTCTAACGTCCTTGAGGATGCTGGGACTCCGTAAGGACCATGGGGATTATACCAAAGCTCCCAAACGGGCGGGAGAGTGCGGATGACTCTGCAGCACCGAATTGAGCAAACAGAAGGTCCTCCTCAGCCAGGGTATCAAACTTACAGAACTTTGTAAAGGTATTTGACCCCGACCAAGTAGCAGCTCGGCACAGCTGTAGTGCCGAGACCCCTCGGGCAGCTGCCCAAGAAGAGCCCACCTTCCTAGTGGAATGGGCATAAACCGATTTAGGTAACGGCAATCCTGCTGTAGAATGCGCCTTCTGAATCGTGTTACAGATCCAGCAAGCAATAGTCTGCTTTGAAGCAGGGCCGTCAACCTTGTTGGCTGTATACAAGACAAACAGTGCTTCTGTTTTGCAGATCCTAGCCGTTCTGGCCACATAAATTTTCAAAGCCATGACCACATCAAGGGACTCGGAATCCTCCAAGCCACGCGTAGCCACAGGCACGACAATAGGTTGGTTCATATGAGAGGATGACACCACCTTTGGCAGGAATTGAGGACGGGTCCGCAATTTCGCTCTATCCATATGGACAATCAGATAGGGATTTTAGTGATAAAAAGCCTCCAATTCCGAAACTCGCCTAGCCGAAGCCAAGGCTAACAACATGACCACCTTCCAGGTGAAATATTTCAATACCACTGACTTAAGTGGTTCAAACCAATGAGACTTAAGGAACCGTAACACCACGTTAAGGTCCCAAGGCGCCACCGGCGGTACAAAGGGAGGCTAAAAATGCAGTACCCCCTACACAAACGTTTGTACTTCAGGAAGAGAAGCCAATTCTTTTTGGAAGAAAATGGATAAGGCCAAAATTTGAACCTTTATCGATCCTAATTTTAGGCCCAACTTCATTCCAGTTTTAAGGAAGTGAAGCAGATGGCCCAAAAGGAATTCCTCCGTAGGAGCATTCCCGGCCTCACATCAGGAAACATATTTTTCGCCATATTCGGTGATAATGTTTCAATGTCACTTCCTTCCTAGCCTTAATTAGGGTAGGAATGACCTCCTCCGGAATACCCATTACCGTTAGGATCCTGCGTTGATCCGCCATGCCGTCAAACGCAGCCGCGGTAAGTCTGGGAACAGACAGGGCCCCTGCTGCAGCAGGTCCTGTCTTAGAGGAAGAGGCCACGGATTCTCTGAGCATTTCCTGCAGATCTGGATACCAGGTCCTCCGTGTCCAATCTGGAACAATGAGAATTGGTCTCACTCCTCTTTTTCTTATTATCCTCAACACCATGGGTATGAGAGGAAGAGGAGTAAACACAGAGACTGACCGGAACACCCACGGTGTCACTAGGACGTCCACAGCTTATTGGCTGAGGGTCTCCTGACCTGGCGCAATAACTCTGCGGCTTTGTGTTGAGGCGGGACGCCATCCTGTCTATCAGTGGCAGTCTCCACCGAATTGCAATCTGTGCTAAGACTTCCTGATGAAGTCCCCACTCTCCAGGACGTAGGTCGTGTCCGCTTAGGAAGTCTGCTTCCCAGTCGTCCACTCCCGGAATGAACACTGCTGACAGTGCGCTTACATGATTCTCCGCCCAGCGAAGAATTCTGGTGGCTTCCGCCATCGCCACTCTGCTCATTGTGCCGGCTTGGCGGTTTACATGAGCTACTGCGGTGACGTTGTCTGACTGAATCAGAACCGGTTGTCGAGAAGTAGGGTCTCCGCCTGATGTAGGGCATTGTATATGGCCCTTAGTTCCAAGAAGTGAAGACAAGTCTCTTGACTTGACCAAAGACCTTGGACATTTTATTTTTCCCTGTGTGACTGCTCCCCAACCTCGGAGGCTCGCGTCCGTGGACACCAGGATCCAGTCCTGAATGTCGAACCTGCGGCCCTATAGAAGGTGAGCATCCTGCAGCCACCACAGGAGAGATACCCTGGCCCTGGGGGAGAGGGTGATCAACTGATGAATCTGTAGATGTTGTCCCGTAGGTCCCATTTGAAAGACCTCGCCTGGAACCTGCCGAAGGGAATGATTTTCCCCGGACTCGGGTGCAGCGATGCAGACACCTGTCTTGGTTTCAAAAGGTTCCTGACCAGAGTCATGAGTTCCTGGGCCTTCTCTATCTGAAGGTAAACCCCCTTCTGGTCCGTATCCAGAATCATACCCACGAAGGGCTGACTAGTCATAGGAACCAACTGTGACTTCGGGATATTGAGCAACTAGCAGTGTTGCTGTGACACCTTCAGCGAAAGTGACACGCTGTTCAACAACTGCTCTTTTGATCTCGCCTTATAGGAGATCGTCCAAGTATGGGATAACTGTGACTCCTTGCTTGCGTAGGAGCACCATCATTTCCACCAATTACCCTGAAATTGGTAATGACAATACTGTACCACAATTCTCAGGTACGCCTGATGGGGTAGATAAATGGGAACATGAAGGTATGCATCCTTTATGTCTAGATACACAATCAATTCCCCCCTTTCCAGGCTGGCCATGATCGCTCTGAGCGATTCCCCTTTAATTTTGAACCTTTTCTAGTATAGGTTCAGAGGTTTTAATTTTAAATAGGTCTGACCGAACCGTACGCATTCGGGACTACAGCCAAGGATGAGTAATAGTCCCTTCCTTGTTGCAGGAGGAGAACCTTGAGCACCACCTGTTGGAGATACAATGTGTGAATTGTATTTAATATAACTCCCCTTCTGGGGGAGAAACCGGTAGGTCCCATAAGGAAAAACCGGTGAGGAGGCACCTTTCGAATTCCCTTGTAACCCTGAGAACAATTTTTATTTCCCTGGGATCCACCTGTGAGTGAACTCAGATGTGGCTGAAGAGTCGAAGACGTGCTCCCCCCGAGTCGGACTCCCTTAGCGGAGCTCCCGCATCCTGCGGTGGATGTAGTAGAGGCCGGGGAGGACTTCTGTTCCTGAGAACTAGCTGTGCCCTGTACCCTTACCTCTGGTAAGAAAGGACGCTCCTCGTACTTTCTTGTTATTCTGCAACCGAAAGGACTGCATTTGATAATGTCGTGCTTTCTTAGGCTGTGAGGGAATATAAGGCAAAAGATCAGAATTACCAGCTATAGCTGTGGAGACCAGGCCCGAGAGCCCTTCTGCACACAATTCCTCAGCCCTGTAAGGTAAACCTTCCATATGCCTCTTTTAGTCGGCATCACCTGCCCATTGCATGTTCCACAGGACACTTCTAGCAGAAATCGACATAGCGTTGACTCTAGAAACCAGTAGACTAATGTCTCTTTAGGCATGTTTTATATATATATATATATATATATATATATATATATATATATATATATATATATATATATATATATATATATATATATATATATATAAAAGACAGCATCTCACAGGGCTACATGCACCCCGCCCTGTGAGTGGTAAGTACAGCTGTGTACCCCGCTTTTGTGGTGGAGAGTGCTGTGTTACATGCACCCCACCCTGTGAGTGGTAAGTGCATAGCTGTGCCCCGCTTCTGGTGTGGTGAGTGCTGTGGTTTTTTCTCTGTGTGTATGTGTATACGATGGGGTTAATCTATGGTTAGCTCTTATTAACCATGGCCACTAGCTTTCTCATGCACCCCTGTGTGGACTTTATTATCCTGAACCTGTCTCAGCTGTTCCTTAACAATCATCTTTGAGCCAGTGCAATAGGTGACTAGTGTGCCTTTAAAAGCCATAAAGTCTGTGGCAGGTACACATTAAATCTAGCAGGCAGATGATATGTGTAACAGCAGTGAAGTGGTCAGGTTTTAAGACTCTGTGATAGTGTAGGACCTGCATGAAGGTGGGGTACCTTGAAAATCGGTATGCAGGCTTCCGTGCATTGGCCAATCCACCAACTAAACCCCCATCATTTATTTATTGAATTGTTGAGGATAAGTGAGTTTACTTTGGTGAGTGCTGGGTTCTTTGTTTGTATATATATATATATATATATATATATATATATATATATATATATATATATATATATATACATACATACATACATACATACATACATACATACTAGGGTCAATACCATGGTATCCTTATCTAGGGTTTCAATCTCCGCTGATAAGGTATCTGTCCACGCTGCTACAGCGCTATAAACCCATGCCGACACAATCGCCGGTCTGAGTAGTGTACCAGAATGTGTGTAAATGGACTTCAAAGTACTTTTACTGCAAGCTATCTGCAGGATCCCTGAGGATAGCTGTTAAGTCAGCGCTATCTTTTGGGTAAACGTGACAAAGCTTTGTCCACCATAGGGGAAGATTCCCATCGTATCCTGGCACTAATAGGGAAAGGATACTCCCTGAGAATTCTTTTCGGGAAGCTGCAGCTTCTTGTCTGGAGATTCCCGCTCTTTTTCTTCATGAGAGGAGGGAATTTTACCTCAGCTTTCTTCCCCTTAAACATGTGTACCCTCGTGTCAGAGACAGATGAGTCATCAGTGATATGCAAAACATCTTTTATTACAATAATCATATATTGAATACTTTCTGCCAGTTTTGGCTGTAACTTTGCATTATCATAGTCGACACTTGAGTCAGACTCCGTGTCGATATCAGTGTCTATTATTTTGGATAGTGAGCCTTGTGAGACTCTGAAGGTCTCTGCGACATAGGGACAGACCTGTGTAGATTCACTGTCTGTTCTCTAATCTTTTGTGCAATACATTTACCTCAGCACTTTATTTCACATATCCAATCAGGTGTCGGCGTTGTCGACGGAGACACCACTCTCACACACATTTGCTCCATCTCCTCCCTAGGAGAGCCTTTTACCTCAGACATGTCGACACACACGTACCGACACACCACACACTCAGGGAATGCTCATCTGAAGACAGTTCACCCACAAGGCCCTTTGGAGAGACAGAGAGAGAGTATGCCAGCACACACCCCAGCGCTATATTACCCAGGAAAAAACACAGCAATTTAATGTTTACCCAGTAGCGCTGTTATTATCTGCGCCGAATTATGTGCCCCCCCCCTCTTCTTTAAAACCCTGTCTTCTACCGTGGTATAAGCAGGGGAGAGACCGGGGAGCTTCCTCTCAGCGGTGCTCTGGAGAAAAAACATGGCGCTGGTGAGTGCTGAGGGAGAAGCCCCGCCCCCTCGACGGCGGGCTTCTGTCCCGCTAAAAGTGTAAAATTGGCGGGGGCTCATGCATATATACAGTGCCCAGCTGTATATATGCTCCTTTTGCCAAATAAGAGGTTTATATTGCTGCCCAGGGCGCCCCCCCCCCCCCCCTGCGCCCTGCACCCTTACAGTGACCGGAGTGTGTGAGGTGTATGGGAGCAATGACGCACAGCTGCAGTGCTGTGCGTTACCTCAGTGAAGCTGAAGGCTTCTGCCGCCTTAGACGTCTTCTGACTTCTATACTTCAGGCTCTGTGAGGAGAACGGCGGCGCGGTTCCGGGGGTGGACGCCCAGTAAGAACCTACGTTCACCCCCTCTGGAGCTAATGGTGTCCAGTAGCCGAGGAAGCAGAGCCTATCTTTGACAAGAAGGTCTGCTCCTCTCTCCTCAGTCCCTCGATGCAGGGAGCCTGTTGCCAGCAGTGCTCCCTGTGAAAAAGTAGTAAAAAGTAGAAGAAAAATCCAAACAAAAATACTTTCAGGCAGAGAACTCTGGAGAGCCCTCTGCAGTGCACCCATCTTGCTCTGGGCACAGTGTAAAACTAAAACTGAGGTCTGGAGGAGGGGCATAGAGGGAGGAGCCAGTGCACACCCAGAATCCAAAGCTTTCTTAAAGTGCCCTATCTCCTGCGGAGCCCGTCTATTCCCATGGTCCTTACGGAGTCCCAGCATCCTCAAGGACGTTAGAGAAAACAATGTCTCACTCGTATTTTTTTTTTTTCACAGGCTATGCAATTTGTTTGTATTCTACAATGAAGGGAAGCAGGTAACGGCAGCAACAGGAGGCGATATCAGCACTAGAGAAGACTCCGGACGGTAAGTGACTTCTCCCCTAAATAACACCAGGGACACTTAGCGCTGCCATGACCCAGGTGCAGCGCCAATATTGTTGCCTCCTAATAGCACTAGCAGGCAGAAGGTAGAGTAGAGGTCCTGCAAGACTCTGCTAAAATATGGTGTCTTTTTTGATGAAAATGTGTCTTAGTTGCAACTCAGTTTGACTAGTATGTACCAGGAGACTGTGCTGATTATTTTGATATGTGACACTTCTATATCTGTGCGACTGAGTCTCTGAATCTGCATAGGAATTGCTACGATGCAGCAACTGTGCTTTTATTTCTAAGTAAGGTTCCACTGTGCTTCATATACAGACTCAGTCACACACAGATAAAAGAGTGCTGCATATCAAGTTAATCAGTACATTCTCCTGGCGTGTCCTAGTCACACCGCTTTGTGACTAAGTACACGCATTTTCGTCAAAAAGATGCCCAATGCTAGTGGAGTTGCAAGGGACCTGTTAACTTACACGCACCAGGCATCTCCCACTACATGGTGTATTGAGGCTAGGTGTATTAGGAAACATCTGTATGTCTATTACAGAAAGCACTGAAGTATCAGGATCTGAAAAATAAAACAAAATATCATCCTCAACAAATAACAAAACTTTAGGTTCAACCAAATCAATTTTTATGCCCCTAAGGCCAAAAGTTCTCTCATATCGCTACAGCTAGTGGCACCAGCGCACCCATAAATAGCAGAGGTGAGAGGGGACAACCTCGGTTGGTTCTCGAGTACACAGGGCATTGGCTAGACAAAGTCTATTACTTAACACCTGTGTCATTGGGACAGAGTATAATGTATGCATGATACATGTATGAAGAAGATGGAGAGTCCAAGGAAGTGGAAAGTGTGACGGAAAGTATTTATCAACAACAGCCTTTTAGGAGACATCGCAACACAACATATCATCCAAGAATACCATATGGATGCACACAGCGATACACGGCAGTCGCAAAGCATAGTGAATTACCAGGACAAACAGATGAGCAAATCATGGAGGAACAAACTGGCAAGGTGAAGCAGAGCCAGCGTGTTGTATTCAGACCACAACTTCCTCCAGACCCAGCAGGTGAGGGTAAGGCCCAAGTGGAGGACATTGGGTCCAATACCACATACCTTGATCAGGCAGACTCAAAGGGATTTGTTACCATTAGCTTCTGGTGATTGAAAATCCATAAGTGTTTGATGCTTTGTTGCAATATAGCAAACTGACTGTCACTAATGTTGATGGTAGAGTTGTATATCTTAAAGTTAAAGTAGAACTTCTTGTAATGTTATCTATAGTTACACTCAATCTTTTGTGATGTGAAACCGTACTTAAATGTCTTTACTGCATTATAGTTTGCTGATATTATGCAATGCATGGGGACATGCATATTTTTAGTGGGGAATAGGTAATACACCACAATGTGAAGTATTACAGTATGTCTGACATTGTGCATCATGCTACAATGCACGTATATGTTATTATACAAGTGACACACCACAGCTCCCAGCAGCTGCTCAAGAGCACAGGAGCAGATCACATGATCAGTCATGTGGTGAGACCAGTGACAGATGGGAAAAAGAGGTGATTGGGAAGAGCTGAGTTGAGGTAATCTTGAGAGGAGAGTTATGCCATCAGGAGTGTGCTGAGGTGGCGTGAGGGTGACGGAAAAGATGGAGGCAGACCTTCCTCCCACAAGGGTGGTCAGTGAGATGGCTCTATCCCCATGCAAGGCAAGTGTGGGGGTGCAGATGTAATAAGAGTGACCGCAGTAGCAGCTTCCGTAGCAGCAGTGAGAGGAGCATTATCTGGAGCCCTAGCAGTTGGTAATGCCTCAAAGCGGACCAGGCCTCCCCAATTAAGGCAAGAGGTGGGCAGCAGTAACAAAAGAACAGACCATGGGAGCAGACTGTCCGGAAAGAGACCAAGTATCTCAAACTGACAGCTACGGACAGCATGGAGCCCTGACACAGATACTTGGAGAGGTATAACTGCAATTTACCTTAGCACCACATAGTAGGAGAGATCACAGCTCAACAGGCACTGGCTATACAGGAAGGCAAAACAGCACCTGTAGCATTTTGCATGTCACGCTACCCAGCTATAGCCTTACATATAGTACCCCCCTCAGCGGGGGCTGTATGTGCCTAGAACTGAGTTTTAGCATTCAAGTCTGCAGTATTATGTAAATGAACACTGGGGCTTCCTTTCAGTCAGGATTAAGAGCAGGCATCGCCGTCAGATATCCTGCTACAATATGACTCTTAACAGCCAATGCAGCTCCGTGAATCCCTTCTTTACACTAATGCTCCTGAATACTTGATTGACATTATGGAAAGTTAGTGGAGGAAAGCTGCACTTGAGGTAAAGAGAGATGAGGAGGACCGTAAAAGGATATTCTGCATTATTTACTTCCCTCGAGGGATTTACAGTAGACAGTATTCCCCACAGATTAACAGATTCCTGATTACTGTAAACCCTCACACCCTCAGGGAATTATTAAGATAAGGCAGCAACAGACTGGAATTAATGTACTAATTAGTAACCATGCTAGGAAACTTCACTTGAGTGAGGAGTAGCAGCAACCTAGAGGAAGTGTCTCTTTTGGGCTGGTCAATAGCAGCAACAATTGAAATGGGAAATTTGCTCAGTAACATTTGCCCAATTCCATTAATCCCTATTGGAGATAGGGCACCTAACCTAACGTCATACTTACCGACATTTTAATTCTCCTCTCCGGGAGAAGCCCGGAGAGGAGACGCTGCAGGTGTCTTCGGGGGGCGGACTGTGACATCACTAAGCCCCGCCCCCGCACCGGGAAATGCCGCGATTCGCGGGTCCGCAGGAAGGGGGCGGGGCTAAAATGATGCGATTTGCGTCATTTTAACCCCTTCTCCACCCGACGGACCCGCGAATGCGGGAGGTTATCTCTCCATCCTGCTCGCATCACTAGGGTGCGAGCAGGATGCGGGAGACCTGCCCACTCTTCCGGGGGCGTGGGGGGCTACCCCAAAAAACGGGAGCCTCCCGCAGCTTCCGGGAGAGTAGGTAAGTATGCCTAACGTGCACCATCTATAAACTACTCAGCTGAACTTTGTGGTTTGAACTTATTGGGGATATTGATGGTACCGAGTAGTGTAAGAGTGACTAAAGGTATTGCACTGTTTGCATGCTTAGTAGTAATGGTTAGCAACTTGTTTTAGACAAGCTCTATTAACAATTAGTATTTTATTTATATAGTACTGTTGTCGAATTCTGTTATTCTCTGCAAATTGAAGTATTTACAGTGAAAAAGAATATTTGTGTAATCGCGGGTATACTTGTCTGGAGGTATTACAGTTGAACCATTTGGATCCAGGTACTTTCAGAAAAAAACAACAACTCCGGGTTCTACTAGTTCTACAACAATTAAATAAATGTATTATTTTCTTCTGTGAAATTTATTGCCATTGCTTAAGATTGTAAACTGAATTACCAATTTACCTGCAGCATCAGTACCTGTGCATTACATGTGTACCATCAGACTCTGTCAGAGCTTGTATAAAAGAGGGAAAGCCATTACCACGCAATAAGTTAGAAAGGAGAGAACCCATTTGTTGAAACCAGGAGAGCGATACTGCACACAATCTCCTTGTTGGCTGCTTTAGGGTGGCTTCAATCCCTAACCAAGATTGCCACCGCATGTATCACAATAACGTAGACTGCCCTTGTTTATACAATGTTGAGCTATCTTTTCTATATAGTTGACATACTGTACATTATGATTGGTTCTCTAAGCGCCTGATTCAGACATGTACGCTAATGCCACTGTGCAAAGATATGCAAATGTTGCACAAGATGGGATTTGTACTGAGATGCCCATTGGCAGTTTCTCAAATCTAAGCAACTGTGCCCAAAGATGCAGCTTGTAGATTATCGAACGTCTATGGCTACTCAGAATGGCAGCCAAAACTGAGACACCGGAGCCAGTGTCGGCACTTGGGATTGCAAATGGAGTCAGCGACACGCCCCCAAAATGGTCAGGACACACATGCGCTTGAGCCGCCAACCCCTATTACCACCTACAAACACTCCCAGGCTGTCAATCACGCTGCAGCCAAATGCTCGCTGTAACCACCATCTGTAATATAGCTATATGCATGTGCAGTGAGACTCAGGCCCTAAGTACTGACTTTGTCGTCTGCCAGAATAACAAAGAATCGGATATATGAGCGGAATTATCAAACACATACTCCTTCCACCATATCACAACATTCGATAGCATTAGAAAGACAAGAACTAAATCTCCTACCACTCTCATGCATAGGGCAGGTGGTTATCCACACCCACTGGCGTTTCTATAATGGGTGCAGTGTGTGCGGTGCACACGGGCCCCCGAGTCCAGAGGGGGACCCCACCGCACACACTGCACCCATTTTTAAAATACTCACCCCTCTGAAGTCCAGCGCCGGCATCCGCAGCGCTATTAGAACTCTGTGAAAATGGCTCAGCGGTCATTTTCACAGGGTTCTGCGCATGCGCAGTAGAGAAATCTCAGGGAAAATGGCCGCCACACCATTTTCCCGGAGATCTGCGCATGCGCAGAAGAGTCTGAGCCCTCTAGTGCTCAAACTCTACAGCGCTCCGGGCAGAGAGGAGGGGGCCCGAACGGAGGAGGCTGAACACGGGCCTCCCCCTCTCTTAAAACGCCCCTGCCCCCACCAGAGCATATTTGGACAGAAGCTCAATTCCAGAGTCTCTGTTCTAGCCAATAAGTCATCTGATATCAACAAGTAATCTGTACATTAATATTAAGGAAACTATACAGTCTGAACAACTTTGTATGTGTAGCATAGTTGTCAACTGTCTGTAATTCTCATGGACAGTCAATAATTATTTACCATTTTGTATAATTGATCTTATTCTGTATTAGATACAGTTAGCATTATTTTACTCTATTAACTTTGTATATAATAAGGATTATTAAAAATCGCCATACACAAAACAAGGATTGAGGCTAAAGGTGCATACACACAGTGCGATGTGTGCATCCGATTTTGACTATATAGTCGGTATCGCAAGAAAAAATAGACTGTGCAGGCAAGGCAATTTTGACTATATTGTGTACTATCTAGTTTCTAGTATAGTCAAAACTGTATATAGTCAAAAATTGCACTGTGTGTATAGTCAATATTGGTGGTTCTGGGCTCAGGGGAGTTCAAGGGAAATTGCAAAGTCAAAATTGGCATTTAGCCAGAATCGCACAGTGTGTATGCACCTTAAGGGTAGGTGTGTGGTCAATAGAGCTACAGTGTTTAGTTAGACAGTCAATAGGTTAACATCACATGGTTAACATGCATTAGCTCAACATGGTCAAAAGGTAGACATGGTTATTACAGATGTGCCCTCCTACATCCTTGCTGCAGTCACACTAAATAGCCCTTCAAGTGATGCCATGCTGTGGCGGGACTCGGTAGTGCTGAGCGTCTTTTTAGCGTCTTTGCTCTGAAAGTGCATCTTAGACGCAATTTAATGTATTAGGACACACAAGCAGCTTCTGCTGATTAAAATGATATGCAGCACGCCTATATTCTGTGTGTAATAGCGGCTCTATCTGCATCTAAAATGAAACATTACATAGCATTTTGTATGCAAATACAGTAGCAGTCACACACAGAATATAGGCGTGCTGCTTATCATTTTAATCAGCAGAGGCTGCTTGTTTGTCCTAATACTGTACATTATTAATAGCATTTTCGCTGCAAAGACGCTACCGAGTCACACTGCACTCACGGCTTGTAGCGCACAGAGCAAAGTTGTAAGAGGACACATTGAGTAGGTCGACTTTGAAAGGGCGACAGTGCTTATGGTTGACAGGTACAAACGGTCGACAGGTTAAAATAGTCGACATGCCAATGGTCGTCATGAGTTTTTTTAATATATTTTAACTTTATTCAACTATGGCAAAGCGAGCCATGCGAGGGTACGCGGTGCCCTAATTGGGGTTCCCTGTGCTCCGACTGTGAAAATGACACACACAAAAAAGCTGTGTCGACCTTTTTCCCCATGTTGACCTTTTCCTGTGTGGGCCTTTTGTAACTGTTGACCTTTTCCTGTGTCGACCTTTTCTCTGTCGACCTTCTTCTTGTAGATCTATCGATCCATAACAGAGGCTAAGATCCATATGTAATAGCCTGCAAGTTGCTGGAACAGATGCAATTATAGAGATTTAGCTCACAGATTTATAGCGCCAATAATTTAAGTGGTAAACCTATTACATATGGGCTTATATGTTTGTTTAAGTAACCAGGTCATTATCTAGAAAAAGTAAAGAAAAAAATAATAATAAAAAAAGAAAGCGTTAGATACACTCAAGCATGTATCAACAATAAAACAGATTTATTTTACGAGCACTACACCTGTCCTCTTGTTTTACAACATTTACATTACTTTTAAATAAGTACGTTTATGTAAATCAAATTATGTGCATCTTGCTTTTTTTGTGCCTAGATGGAACAAAGGATATAAAATTGGGCATTATTGCTCTTATCCTGCAACGGCGGGAAAGATCCCCACACATGGAAGTGTAATTCTGTACAAGTAGCCACACTGGCCAAAAATACACTTCCATCAGGTTACAAATCAATAGCACTTACTCTGCAGGACTCGTGTGCAGTGCATCCGGTTTGTAAATGTATAGCAGTCATCATCCTGGCACTAACATTTGTAATGTCAGCAGCACATTGCTCTCAAAACACTCCCACATATCAATAATACACACTCAATTTGAAATATGCATGTATAGTGTTACAACTGTCACTTCAACCAGAGATGTTTTTCTGCATAGTTCAATAATGTCCAATACCAAATAACAATTACATTCTTCTAGTTTTAAAACTTTACAAACCTGAATAAGAGAAATAAGCATCATTTGCTAAATGCTCTTGTATGCATGAATGACATTTTTATTCTACTACAGAAATAACCATGTAAACTAAAGGCTTTCCGCACATAATGGGTGATCTTTATAAGAAGACCCTATACAAGGCTCAGTAAGTAATAATGCTATTCTTCAGTGCAAGAAAGCTTTGTTACTGCATACAAGGAAAAAATATCACGCTCTTTGCAAAACTTATAAAGCCTGTTTTAAGCCGGATGCTACAGATTTAACAAATGAACTTTGCGTTTGTTCATAGGCATCAGTCCAGATCAACCCATCTGTAACACACACATAAAGGAATAGTACACCTTACCACTAGACCGACAGTCTGGACAAAAAAAAAAATATCTTACTAAAAAATACCTGTATAATACCTCTGTGTGAATAAGACCAGGTAACAATCATAAAATATTTTTTTTTATGCAGGGTCTAAGATTCACAAAACGCCACATAGCTGAATTATCCTCTTAAAGATTTAGGGGGAATTTCAATTAGCCCTGATAATTTATCGAGGGTGAAAAAAAAATAAGATTTTACTCACCGGTAAATCTATTTCTCGTAGTCCGTAGTGGATGCTGGGAACTCCGTAAGGACCATGGGGAATAGACTGGCTCCGCAGGAGACTGGGCACTCTAAAAGAAAGATTAGGTACTATCTGGTGTGCACTGGCTCCTCCCTCTATGCCCCTCCTCCAGACCTCAGTTAGGATACTGTGCCCGGAAGAGCTGACACAATAAGGAAGGATTTTGAATCCCAGGTAAGACTCATACCAGCCACACCAATCACACCGTATAACTCGTGATACTACACCCAGTTAACAGTATGAAATATAACTGAGCCTCTCAACAGATGGCTCAACAATAACCCTTAGTTAGGCAATAACTACATACAAGTATTGCAGACAATCCGCACTTGGGATGGGCGCCCAGCATCCACTACGGACTACGAGAAATAGATTTACCGGTGAGTAAAATCTTATTTTCTCTGACGTCCTAGTGGATGCTGGGAACTCCGTAAGGACCATGGGGATTATACCAAAGCTCCCAAACGGGCGGGAGAGTGCGGATGACTCTGCAGCACCGAATGAGAGAACTCAAGGTCCTCCTCAGCCAGGGTATCAATTTTGTAGAATTTAGCAAACGTGTTTGCCCCTGACCAAGTTGCAGCTCGGCAAAATTGTAAAGCCGAGACCCCTCGGGCAGCCGCCCAAGATGAGCCCACTTTCCTTGTGGAATGGGCTTTTACTGATTTAGGATGCGGCAATCCAGCCGCAGAATGCTCCAGCTGAATTGTGCTACAAATTCAGCGAGCAATAGTCTACTTAGAAGCAGGAGCACCTATTTTGTTGGGTGCCTACAGGATAAAAAGCGAGTCAGTTTTCCTGACTCCAGCCATCCTGGAAATATAAATTTTTAAGGCCCTGACTACGTCCAGTAACTTGGAATCTTCCAAGTCCCTAGTAGCCGCAGGCACTACAATAGGTTGGTTCAAGTGAAAAGCTGATGCCACCTTAGGGAGAAACTGGGGACGAGTCCTCAATTCTGCCCTATCCATATGGAAAATCAGATAAGGGCTTTTACATGACAAAGCCGCCAATTCTGACACACGCCTGGCCGAAGCCAAGGCCAATAACATGACCACTTTCCACGTGAGATATTTCAAATCCACAGTTTTAAGTGGCTCAAACCAATGTGATTTTAAGAAACTCAACACCACGTTGAGATCCCAAGGTGCCACAGGAGGCACAAAAGGGGGCTGAATATGTAGCACTCCCTTTACAAATGTCTGAACTCCAGGCAGTGAAGCCAGTTCTTTCTGGAAGAAAATCGACCGAGCCGAAATCTGGACCGTAATGGAACCCAATTTTAGGCCCATAGTCACCCCTGACTGTAGGAAGTGCAGAAAACGACCCAGCTGAAATTCCTCTGTTGGGGCCTTCCTGGCCTCACACCACGCAACATATTTTCGCCAAATACGGTGATAATGGTTTGCGGTTACTTCTTTCCTGGCTTTTATCAGCATAGGAATGACTTCTTCCGGAATGCCCTTTTCCTTTAGGATCCGGAATTCAACCGCCATGCCGTCAAACGCAGCCACGGTAAGTCTTGGAACAGACAGGGCCCCTGCTGTAGCAGATCCTGTCTGAGCGGTAGAGGCCATGGGTCCTCTGATATCATTTCTTGAAGTTCTGGGTACCAAGCTCTTCTTGGCCCATCCGGAACCACGAGTATCGTTCTTACTCCTCGTTTTCTTATTATTCTCAGTACCTTTGGTATGAGAGGCAGAGGAGGGAATACATAAACCGACTGGTACACCCACGGTGTCACTAGAGCGTCCACAGCTATTGCCTGAGGGTCCCTTGACCTGGCGCAATATCTAGTTTTTTGTTTAGGCGGGACGCCATCATGTCCACCTGTGGCCTTTCCCAACGGTTTACCAACAGTTGGAAGACTTCTGGATGAAGTCCCCACTCTCCCGGGTGTAGGTCGTGTCTGCTGAGGAAGTCTGCTTCCCAGTTGTCCACTCCCGGAATGAACACTGCTGACAGTGCTAAGACGTGATTTTCCGCCCATCGGAGAATCCTTGTGGCTTCTGCCATCGCCATCCTGCTTCTTGTGCCGCCCTGTCGGTTTACATGGGCGACTGCCGTGATGTTGTCTGATTGGATCAGTACCGGCTGGTTTTGAAGCAGAGGCCTTGCCAGACTTAGGGCATTGTAAATGGCCCTCAGTTCCAGAATATTTATGTGTAGGGACGACTCCTGACTTGACCAAAGTCCTTGGAAATTTCTTCCCTGTGTGACTGCCCCCCAGCCTCGAAGGCTGGCATCCGTGGTTACCAGGACCCAGTCCTGTATGCCGAATCTGCGGCCCTCTTGAAGATGAGCACTCTGCAGCCACCACAGTAGAGATAACCCTGTCTCCAAGGACCAGGGTATCAGCCGATGCATCTGAAGATGCGATCCCGACCACTTGTCCAAGAGGTCCCACTGAAAGGTTCTTGCATGGAACCTGCCGAATGGAATTTTGCTTCGTAAGAAGCTACCATTTTTCCCAGGACTCGTGTGCAGTGATGCACCGATACCTGTTTTGGTTTCAGGAGGTCTCTGACTAGAGATGACAGCTCCTTGGCTTTCTCCTGCGGGAGAAATACTTTTTTCTGTTCTGTGTCCAGAACCATCCCCAGGAACAGTAGGCATGTGGTAGGAACCAGCTGTGACTTTGGAATGTATAGAATCCATCCGTGCTGTTGTAGCACTTCCCGAGATAGTGCTACTCCGACCAACAACTGCTCCTTGGACCTCGCCTTTATAAGGAGGTCGTCCAAGTACAGGATAATTAAAACTCCCTTTTTTCGAAGGAGTATCATCATTTCTGCCATTACCTTGGTAAAGACCCTCGGTGCCGTGGACAGTCCAAACGGCAGTGTTTGGAATTGGTAATGGCAATCCTGTACCACAAATCTGAGGTACTCCTGGTGAGGATGGTAAATGGGGACATGTAGGTAAGCATTCTTGATGTCCAGGGATACCATGTAATCCCCCTCCTCCAGGCTTGCAATAACCGCCCTGAGCGATTCCATCTTGAACTTGAATTTTTTTATGTATGTGTTCAAGGATTTCAAATTTAAAATGGGTCTCACCGAACCGTCCGGTTTCGGTACCACAAACAGTGTGGAATAGTAACCCCGTCCTTGTTGAAGTAGGGGCACCTTGACTATTACCTGCTGGGAATACAGCTTGTGAATTGCCTCTAGCACAGCCTCCCTGCCTGAGGGAGTTGTCGGCAAGGCAGATTTGAGGAAACGGCGGGGGGGAGACGCCTCGAATTCCAGCTTGTACCCCTGAGATACTACTTGAAGGCTCCAGGGATCCACCTGTGAGCGAGCCCACTGATCGCTGAAATTTTTGAGGCGGCCCCCCACCGTACCTGGCTACGCCTGTGGAGCCCCCGCGTCATGCGGTGGACTCGGAGGAAGCGGGGGAAGAATTTTGATTCTGGGAACTGGCTGACTGGTGCAGCTTTTTCCCCTCTTCCCTTGTCTCTGTGCAGAAAGGAAGCGCCTTTGACCCGCTTGCTTTTCTGAAGCCGAAAGGACTGTACCTGATAATACAGTGCTTTCTTAGGCTGTGAGGAAACCTGAGGTAAAAAAATTTCTTCCCAGCTGTTGCTGTGGATACGAGGTCCCAGAGACCACCCCCAAACAATTCCTCACCCTTATAAGGCTCTATGTGCCTTTTAAAGTCAGCATCACCTGTCCAGTGTCGGGTCTCTAATACCCTCCTGACAGAATGGACATTGCATTAATTCTGGATGCCAACCGGCAAAATATCCCTCTGTGCATCCCTCATATATAAGACGACGTCTTATGTTCGCAAAATAGTATCCCTGTTTGACAGGGTTACAGACCACGCTGCAGCAGCACTATCTGCAGGTCTCAGTATAGTACCTGAGTGTGTAAATACAGACTTCAGGATAGCCTCCTGCTTTTTATCAGCAGGTACCTTCAAAGTGGTCGTATCCTAAGACGGCAGTGCCACCTTTTTTGACAAACGTGTGAGCGCCTTATCCACCCTAGGGGATATCTCCCAGCGTAACTTATCCTCTGGCGGGAAAGGGTACGCCATCAGTAACTTTTTAGAAATTATCAGTTTCTTATCGGGGGAACCCACGCTTTTTCACACTTCATTCACTCATTTGATGGGGGAACAAAACACTGCCTGCTTTTTCTCCCCAAACATAAAACCCTTTTTTAGTGGTACTTGGGTTAATGTCAGAAATGTGTAACACATTTTTTATTGCCGGGATCATGTAACGGATGTTCCTAGTGGATTGTGTATATGTCTCAACCTAGTCGACACTGGAGTCAGACTCCGTGTCGACATCTGTGTCTGCCATCTGAGGGAGCGGGCGTTTTTGAGCCCCTGATGGCCTTTGAGACGCCTGGGCAGGCGCGGGCTGAGAAGCCGGCTGTCCCACAGCTGTTACGTCATCCAGCCTTTTATGTAAGGAGTTGACACTGTCGGTTAATACCTTCCAGCTATCCATCCACTCTGGTGTCGGCCCCACAGGGGGCGACATCACATTTATCGGCATCTGCTCTGCCATCACATAAGCCTCCTCATCAAACGTGTTGACACAGCCGTACCGACACACCGCACACACACACAGGGAATGCTCTGACTGAGGACAGGACCCCACACAGCCCTTTGGGGAGACAGAGAGAGAGTATGCCAGCACACACCAGAGCGCTATATAATTTTGGGATTAACACTATATTGAGTGAATTTTTCCCAATAGCTGCTTGTATATACAATATTGCGCCTAAATTTTGTGCCCCCCCTCTCTTTTTAACCCTTTGAGCCTGAAAACTACAGGGGAGAGCCTGGGGAGCTTTCTTCCAGCTGCACTGTGAAGAGAAAATGGCGCCAGTGTGCTGAGGGAGAAGCCCCGCCCCTTTTTCAACTGACTTTCTCCCGCTTTTTCTGGAATACTGGCAGGGGTAATTTTACATCTATATAGCCTCTAGGACTATATATGATGTAGATTTGCCAGCCAAGGTGTCATATATTGCCCTCAGGGCGCCCCCCCCAGCGCCCTGCACCCTCAGTGACCGGAGTGTGAAGTGTGCATGAGGAGCAATGGCGCACAGCTGCAGTGCTGTGCGCTACCTTGGTGAAGACCGAAGTCTTCTGCCACCGATTTTCCGGACCTCTTCTTGCTTCTGGCTCTGTAAGAAGGACGGCGGCGCGGCTCCGGGAACGAACACCAAGGCCAGTTCCATGCGGTCGATCCCTCTGGAGCTAATGGTGTCCAGTAGCCTAAGAAGCCCAAGCTAGCTGCAAGCAGGTAGGTTCGCTTCTTCTCCCCTTAGTCCCTCGATGCAGTGAGCCTGTTGCCAGCAGGTCTCACTGTAAAATAAAAAAACCTAAAATAAACTTTCTTTCTAGGAGCTCAGGAGAGCCCCTAGTGTGCATCCAGCTCGGCCGGGCACAGAAATCTAACTGAGGTCTGGAGGAGGGTCATAGTGGGAGGAGCCAGTGCACACCAGATAGTACCTAATCTTTCTTTTAGAGTGCCCAGTCTCCTGCGGAGCCCGTCTATTCCCCATGGTCCTTACGGAGTTCCCAGCATCCACTAGGACGTCAGAGAAACAGGTGGTAGCCTCAGGCTTTAATGGCCCGGGACGGTTCAATTACAGCATTTTTTTCTTTCCCTATAAATGATCTGTTATTGGGTGTTAACACATAGGAGATAATTCAATTGAAGGTGGGGTTTTGTTATTCAATTACAGGACAGAAAATGAGATTCAGTGATTTCTATGTAGATTACTTTCCTCACGCACCTCCAGAGCAAGTCAGATTTTTCCTGAAATCGTTAATTAGTCTGTAATTATTATACTCAGCTTTCGAAGCAGTGCCTTCTTCTCCAGTGTCGGAACCAATGTCTTCTGCAGCAGCGGCGAGTATAAAGTGTGTGAGTGTGTACAAGTATGTATGAGTGTCTGTGAGTGTGTGTGCGACCCTACCCTCTTCCCCCTACGACTGTGCGAGTTTATCTCCCCCCCCTGAAGGCAGCAGCAGGGAGAACTACTGCTGAGGACGCGCATCGCTATTGCTGTGGGGCATACACATGGAGAAATCCGTGCTTAAGTTCTAAGCAATCTAGTCCTTAAGTGCAGTTCTGCATGCTGACTTTGGGACTAATTGGATAGCCCATGGGAATCAATTAGCCCACGGTAAATTACACAGATAATTTAATTCCACCCTTAGTCAACTGATAAAGCTCAATGAAGAAAATAGTTTTGAGATATTAAACCATTCACTTTCTTTAAACAATATTATTGGTTTGCCTGTTCTAGTAATATATTATAACTTGCTAACTATAAACAAATTAGCTTCTGCTTTACAATAATAGCGCTTTGTAAGAAATAAGTTTAAATACTATTAAACTGTCAAGGTATCATTCCCAAGTTTGGTAATAAAAAAAAAAAAAGTCACACTTCGTATTTCTCAGAAGTCTCTTTTCATTCAGATGTACTATACAAGGAAATCCTTTAGGTCAGCGCTTTATCCACCGGGGTTTCAGAGCCTGTTTTGATATTGAAATTTCTCCTGTTACCATGATGGGCTGAAATAGTAGTCCATCTACTATACCTCACTGGATGCACTCATCATTTAGACTGGTGATGTCAACATGTTCCATGTATTCTCAGAATGCTGACATTTAAGGATACACTGCAAGAGGGGAGGCTAGGGTTAGGCTGCGAGAAGGCAGGGTTAGGCACTGCGGGGAAGGTTAGAGGTAAGGGTTAGGATTAGGATTAGGTGTGTTACCGCTGGATGCCAGAAGTCATTATCACATCACTGCTGGAGCCATCGGACCCGCCAAATAAAGTAAGTCACTGTTGGACCACCAAGAACGTTTCCTTAGCATTCTAATCATGATGACATTTCATCAGATTCGTCATAATGAATGTCAACATGGTCAATGTCGACATTACAACTAGAGATGTGCGCCGGGACATTTTGGTTAGATTTGGATTTGGCTCTGGTTTGTTGTCTAGCTTTGAATTTGAATTTGCCAATATCTTGCAGCACAGTTCAATCTGCATGGATCACAGGGCTTATAGATGCACGTGAACAAAGTGCACTAAGGTAAAGCGCACCAAACAGTACAATTTACAGCAAAGTGCAGCGCAGCATGCATGCCCCTATACAAAGTCACTATTGAGTCTGGAGTCTCTGGACACCGCACAACCAATACAGCAAAGTACAGCGCAGCATGCAGCGTGCCCCTATATACACAGTTATTATACGCTGCACAGCCACTTGTAACTTTGGAGTCTCTGGATACAGCACAGCCAAAACAGCAGAGTATAGCGTGGCAAACACCAGCGTGCATCAGTGAAATGGCCCAGAGTCCCGGCAACAGCACCTTATATTGAATCCAAGATGACGTGAGATCAGAGTCCGGCGGGAACACCCGAGCCGTGGACTCAGATCCCCAATGTTCGGAGCTGTAAACTGGACTGCTCATCTCTAATTACAACCATGTTAACATAATGGGTGGAATTCAATTATTTGCAAAGTCGGTTGGGTGTCTGTTTTTTCCTGTCTATTACATAGGAAAAAACAGACACCCAACTAACTTTTCAAACAATTGAATACCCCCCAATGAATGTCAACAAAATATACAGAAACCTACCTCACAATTTAAATAGCCACAACTGTCATTTTAAGTTTACAGAAACAAATTCAAAGCATTGTTGAATGACCTCCCAACTGTCCCAATTTCAGCCACACTTTTCGGACACCGTCCCACTGTCTAAGCCTCATGTGACTTACACACTGGGCGATTACACTGCAAGATATGAACGATCTCGTTCATTAATGAACGAGATAACGTTCATATCTGTCAGTGTGGAGGCACCAGCGATGAACGATGCGCGGCCCCGCACTCATTCATCGCTGGTGCCCTGTCTGCTGTGCATGCAGGCCAATATGGACGAGATCGTCCATATTTGCCTGCACGTCTACGGAGTCGGGTGACGTGAAAAAACTTCACTCCCCCCGTCACTGCGTCCCCTGCCGCCGGGTCGCCCGTCTGCCGTATCGGCGGTCGGGCAGCTCGGCGGCACATCGCCGAGTCTGTAGGGCCCATCAGACTGCAGTGTCCCGTGGGTGGTGGGGGAGAGGAGTTTTGGGAAGCATTCAGTAACCAGTGCTGCTCTACACAGCAGGCAGGGAGAAAGGGGCAAAACAGGATCTATAGGAGTGCTGGATATGCCCCCAGGGTGATGAAACAAAGGTGTGGCATGAGTTCATGCCCCCCTTCTGGTGTCCCGGCTACCTACTTATCAATGTTTAAAAGTATGGTTTCATGTTATTGTTTTATTTATATAGTGTACACATATTCTGCAGCGCTTTACAGAGAATATTTTAATCATTCACATCTGTCCCTGCTCCGTTAAAGCTAACAATCTATATTATCTATTACAGGGACACACATATACACATGAGTATTTTGTTTGCTCAGTCAGAACTCAGTTAATCTACCAGTAAGTTTTTAGAGTGTGAGATGAAACTACGGCACCCAGAGGAAACCAACAAATGCAGAGAGTGCATACAAACCCCACACAGACAGGGCCTTGGTGGAAATCAAACTCACAACCTCAGTGCTGTGAGGCAGGAATGCTAACCCTACACTATCTGTTCTGCCATCAAGATGTAATTCAATAAGAAAGAAAGGGGCTCTGAACTTGTTGCTTAGTCTAAAATAGCCACCGGCCTCAGCATAGGAAGACATAAAAAAAGAGAATGAAACAAAACAGCCGTGTACACCTTTCCACAATTTATTAACTTATTGTGTGCTGAAAACAATGGTCATCATTTGGAAGAGTGCACTGTACAATTACAGAATGACCTGGAACCTGGAAATGCTTATTGAGAGGACTTTGAAATATACAGAAGAAATTATGTCATACTGTAATTGGTAACCCTGAAACAGATATATATTTACAGGAGGTTGGGTACAAAATCCTGACAGTCAGAATATTGACAGATCCCAGCAAGTATTTTAACCCTACCTCTATCCCTAACCCCACCTCCTGCAGCAAAACCCTAACCTCCCCCTCCCGCAGCCTAAGCCTACCCAGTTCATCTGTAATCTCCCCCACAGCCTAACCCTAACTCTTCACCTAGTACCTCACCCTAACCCCACTACTTACTGGCGGGAAAAGTCCGTAGAGATTCCGCTGCTGGTCTTCAGACTGCAATGATTTTGACCACAATCCGTTACATGCTATGTACCAGTCAGTACATATGTGTAATAAATACAGACCTCCTGTGTACACAGTTTAGAAAAATAAGATTTTACTCACCGGTAAATCAATTTCTCGTAGTCCGTAGTGGATGCTGGGGACTCCGTAAGGACCATGGGGAATAGACGGGCTCCGCAGGAGACTGGGCACTCTAAGAAAGAATTAGAACTACTGGTGTGCACTGGCTCCTCCCTCTATGCCCCTCCTCCAGACCTCAGTTAAGGAAACTGTGCCCGGAAGAGCTGACATTACAAGGAAAGGATTTTGGAATCCAGGGTAAGACTCATACCAGCCACACCAATCACACCGTATAACTCGTGATAACATACCCAGTTAACAGTATGAACAACAACAGAGCATCAAACAGATGCCAACATAACATAACCCCTTTATTAAGCAATAACTATATACACGTATTGCAGAAAGTCCGCACTTGGGACGGGCGCCCAGCATCCACTACGGACTACGAGAAATAGATTTACAGGCGAGTAAAATCTTATTTTCTCTAACGTCCTAGTGGATGCTGGGGACTCCGTAAGGACCATGGGGATTATACCAAAGGCGGGAGAGTGCGGATGACTCTGCAGCACCGAATGGGCAAACACAAGGTCCTCCACAGCCAGGGTATCAAACTTATAGAACTTTGCAAAGGTGTTTGAACCCGACCAAGTAGCTGCTCGGCAAAGTTGTAATGCCGAGACCCCTCGGGCAGCCGCCCAAGAAGAGCCCACTTTCCTCGTGGAATGGGCTTTCACCGATTTTGGATGCGGCAAACCAGCCGCAGAATGAGCCTGCTGAATCGTGTTACAGATCCAGCGAGCAATAGTCTGCTTTGAAGCAGGAGCACCCAGCTTGTTGGATGCATACAGGATAAACAGCGAGTCAGTTTTCCTGACTCCAGCCGTCCTGGCTACATAAATCTTCAAAGCCCTGACTACATCAAGCAACTTGGAGTCCTCCAAGTCACGAGTAGCCGCAGGCACCACAATAGGTTGGTTCAAATGAAAAGATGACACCACCTTCGGCAGAAATTGCGGACGAGTCCGTAATTCTGCCCTGTCCATATGGAAAACCAGATAGGGGCTTTTACATGACAAAGCCGCCAATTCTGACACACGCCTAGCCGAAGCTAAGGCCAATAGCATGACCACTTTCCACGTGAGATACTTTAGCTCCACGGTCTTAAGTGGCTCAAACCAGTGAGATTTCAGGAAACTCAACACCACGTTAAGATCCCAAGGTGCCACTGGTGGCACAAAAGGGGGCTGAATATGCAGCACTCCCTTTACAAACGTCTGAACTTCAGGAAGCGAAGCCAGTTCCTTTTGAAAGAAAATGTATAGGGCCGAAATCTGGACCTTTATGGACCCTAATTTTAAGCCCATAGTCACTCCTGACTGTAGGAAGTGCAGGAACCGGCCCAGCTGGAATTCCTCTGTAGGGGCCTTCCTGGCCTCATACCAAGCAACATATTTTCGCCATATACGGTGATAATGTTTTGCTGTCACGTCCTTCCTAGCCTTTATCAGCGTAGGAATAACTTAATCCGGAATGCCTTTCTCCGCTAGGATCCGGCATTCAACCGCCATGCCGTCAAACGCAGCCGTCGTAAGTCTTGGAACAGACAGGGCCCCTGTTGCAACAGATCATGTCTGAGAGGCAGAGGCCATGGGTCCTCTGTGAGCATTTCTTGCAGTTCCGGGTACCAAGTCCTTCTTGGCCAATCCGGAACAATGAGTATTGTTCTCACTCCTCTTTTTCTTACGATTCTCAGCACCTTGGGTATGAGAGGAAGAGGATGAAACACATAGACCGACTGGAACACCCTCGGTGTTACTAGTGCGTCCACAGCTATCGCCTGAGGGTCTCTTGACCTGGCGCAATACCTTTGTAGCTTTTTGTTGAGGCGGGATGCCATCATGTCCACCTGTGGCAGTTCCCATCGATTTGTAATCTGTGTGAAGACTTCTTGATGAAGTCCCCACTCTCCCGGGTGGAGGTCGTTCCTGCTGAGGAAGTCTGCTTCCCAGTTGTCCACTCCCGGAATGAACACTGCTGACAGTGATGTTGTCTGACTGAATCAGCACCGGTTGGTTGCGAAGCAGAGGCTCCGCTTGACTCAGGGCGTTGTATATGGCCCTTAGTTCCAGGATATTGATGTGCAGACAAGTCTCTTGACTTGACCACAGCCCTTGGAAGTTTCTTCCCTGAGTGACTGCTCCCCATCCTCGGAGGCTTGCATCCGTTGTCACCAGGACCCAGTCCTGTATGCTGAACCTGCGGCCCTCGAGAAGGTGAGCACTCTGCAGCCACCACATAAGAGAAACCCTGGCCCTGGGGGATAGAGTGATCAGCCGATGCATCTGAAGATGCGATCCGGACCACTTGTCCAACAGATCCCACTGAAAGATCCTCGCATGGAACCTGCCGAAGGGAATGGCTTCGTATGACGCCACCATCTTTCCCAGGACTCGTGTGCAGTGATGCACCGACACCTCTTTTGGTTTTAAGAGTTCTCTGACCAGAGTCACGAGCTCCTGAGCCTTCTCCGCCGGGAGAAACACCTTTTTCTGGTCCGTGTCCAGAATCATGCCCAGGAAGGGCAGACGAGTTGTAGGGATCAGCTGCGACTTTGGAATATTCAAAATCCAGCCGTGCTGTTGCAACACTTCCTGAGAGTGTGCTACGCTGATCAGCAACTGCTCTCTGGACCTCGCCTTTATGAGGAGATCGTCCAAGTATGGGATAACTGTGACACCCTGCTTTCGAAGGAGCACCATCATTTCCTCCATTACCTTGGTAAATATTCTCGGTGCCGCGGAGAGACCAAACGGCAACGTCTGGAATTGGTAATGACAGTCCTGTACCACAAATCTGAGGTACTCCTGATGAGGTGGATAAATGGGGACATGCAGGTAAGCATCCTTTATGTCCAGAGACACCATAAAATCCCCCTCTTCCAGGCTTGCAATGACCGCTCTGAGCGATTCCATCTTGAACCTTTTCAGGTAAATGTTCAGGGATTTTAAATTCAATATGGGTCTGACCGAACCGTCCGGTTTCGGAACCACAAACATTGTGGAATAGTAACCCCTTCCCTGTTGAGGGAGGGGAACCTGTACCACCACCTGCTGGAGATATAATTTGTGAATTGCCGCTAACACTACTTCCCTTTCTATGGGGGAAGCAGGCAGGGCTGATTTTAGGTAACGGTGAGGGGGCCTCACTTCGAATCTTGTATCCCTGAGACACAATCTGTATAGCCCAGGGATCCACCTGTGAGCGAACCCACTGGTGGTTGAATTTTCGGAGACGCGCCCCCACCGCTCCCGGCTCCACCTGTGGAGCCCCAGCATCATGCGGTGGATTTAGTGGAAGCCGGGGAGGACTTCTGTTCCTGGGAACTAGCTGTATGGTGCAGCTTCTTTCATCTACCCCTGCCCCTGGCAAGAAAGGATGCACCTCTGACTTTCTTGCCTTTTTGTGATCGAAAGGACTGCATTTGGTAATACGGTGCTTTCTTAATCTGTGAGGGAATATATGGCAAAAAATTTGACTTCCCAGCTGTAGCTGTGGAAACTAGGTCAGAGAGACCGTCCCCAAACAATTCCTCACCCTTGTAGGGTAAAACCTCCATGTGCTTTTTAGAGTCGGCATCGCCTGTCCATTGCCGAGTCCACAGGACCCTTCTGGCAGAAATCGACATTGCATTTATTCTAGAGCCCAGTAGGCAAATGTCCCTCTGGGCATCCCTCATATATAGGACAGCGTCTTTTATATGCCCCAGGGTCAGTAAAATAGTATCCTTGTCCAAGGTATCCAGTTCCTCAGACAGTGTATCTGTCCATGCTGCTACAGCACTACACATCCAGGCCGACGCAATTGCCGGCCGCAGTATGGTACCTGAATGAGTATAAACATACTTCAGGATACCTTCCTGCTTCCTATCCGCAGGATCCTTTAGGGAGGCCGTATCCTGTGACGGCAGGGCCACCTTCTTAGATAAGCGTGTCAGAGCTTTGTCTACCCTAGGGGAGGATTCCCAGCGCATCCTGTCCGTTGGCGGGAAGGGGTACGCCATAAGTAACCTTTTGGAAATCAGCACTTTCCTATCAGGAGAATCCCAAGCTTTTTCACATAACTCATTTAACTCATGTGAAGGGGGAAAAGTCACCTCTTGCTTTTTCTCCCCAAACATATAAACCCTCTTGTCAGGGACAGGGTTTACCTCTGATATGTGCAATACATCCTTCATAGCTACAATCATGTAGCGGATGGCTTTAGCCATTTTAGGCTGCAATTTTGCATCATCGCCATCGACACTGGAGTCAGAATCCGTGTCGATATCTGTGTCAACAATATGGGATAGTGGGCGCTTCTGAGACCCCGACGGCCTCTGCGCTGTAGGATCAGGCATGGGCTGAGACCCCGACTGTCCCAAGGCTTCAGCTTTATCCAACCTTTTATGCAAGGAGTTTACATTATCATTTAACACCTTCCACATATCCATCCAATCAGGTGTCGGCGCCGTCGGCGGGGACACCTCATTCATCTGCACCTGCTCTGCCTCCACATAGCCCTCCTCGTCAAACATGTCGACACAAGCGTACCGACACACCACACACACAGGGAATGCTCTATATGAGGACAGGACCCCCACAAGGCCTTTTTGAGAGACAGAGAGAGAGAGTATGCCAGCACACACCCCAGCGCTATATGACCCAGGAATCACACAGTAACTTAGTGTTTACCCAGTAGCTGCTGTATATATGATTATTGCGCTAAATTTATGTGCCCCCCCTCTCTTTTTACCCTCTTTCTACCGTGAGTCTGCAGGGGAGAGCCTGGGGAGCTTCCTCTCAGCGGAGCTGTGGAGAGAAAATGGCGCTGGCGAGTGCTGATGAAGAAGCCCCGCCCCCTCAGCGGCGGGCTTCTGTCCCGCGATTTGGTGTAAAAAATGGCGGGTGCTCATGCATTTTTACAGTGCCCAGCTGTATATATGCTGCTTTTGCCAAGAGGTACTCAATTGCTGCCCAGGGCGCCCCCTCCTGCGCCCTGCACCCTACAGTGACCGGAGTGTGTGGGTTAGTGTGGGCGCAATGGCGCACAGCTGCAGTGCTGTGCGCTACCTCATGTGAAGACAGGAGTCTTCTGCCGCCAATTTTGACGTCTTCTTGCTTCATCCGCCGGCTTCTGTCTTCTGGCTCTGCGAGGGGGACGGCGGCGCGGCTCCGGGAACGGACGATCAAGGTTAAGTTCCTGTGTTCGAACCCTCTGGAGCTAATGGGTCCAGTAGCCTAAGAAGCGCAACCTAGCCGCAGTTAGTAGGTTTGCTTCTCTCCCCTCAGTCCCACATAGCAGAGAGTCTGTTGCCAGCAGAAGCTCTCTGAAAATAAAAAAACCTAACTAAAATACTTTCTTATTAGCAAGCTCGGGAGAGCTCACTAAAATGCACCCAGCTCCTTCCGGGCACAGATTCTAACTGAGGTCTGGAGGAGGGGCATAGAGGGAGGAGCCAGTGCACACCAGTATTACTAATTCTTTCTTAGAGTGCCCAGTCTCCTGCGGAGCCCGTCTATTCCCCATGGTCCTTACGGAGTCCCCAGCATCCACTAGGACGTTAGAGAAATAAATATATATTTGGAATCCCTGCAGTAAATTAGGGGTATATAAAGTTACAGAGAAGGTCAGTGATTGGTCAATAGCTGTGAAGGTTCCAGGCTTTTAAAGAATGCCAGGTTTGTCAGCAGTGCACATCTTCTAACTAATGACATCACATAACATAACATTTATACCACTATATACGATGGATGGTCCTACCACAGACTATAAGTTTATTGGCGATATTGTAAATCAGGATTTAGGGCCTATCGCAGCAGCAAATTTGTTAGCTAATGGGAAAAACCATGTGCACTGCAGGTGGGGCAGATATAACGTGCAGAGAGAGAGTTAGATTTGGGTGGGTTATTTTGTTTCTGTGCAGGGTAAATACTGGCTGCTTTATTTTTACACTGCACTTTAGATTCCAGTTTGAACACACCCCACCCAAATCTAACTCTCTCTGCACATGTTATATCTGTTCCCCCTGCACTGCACATGGTTTTTGCTCATTAACTAACAAATTTGCTGCTGCGATCAGATCTGAATTAGGCCCTTAGACTAGTAGTGCACATGTTTTTGGATCTTAATGCAACCAGTGTACTATAAAAATAATAATCATGTAACTGTCTATGGAATCAACCAACAGAAGCAGCTTGTGTGCAAGGTTCAGTTGTGCAGCTGTTCGTTAGCCAGGCAAGGGCCATTTATTTACTTTGTCTAAATGAGGGAGGCAGCACATGGGTGGCCAATTTGTAGAATAAAGGAGGAAAGGACTAATAAAGTCAAAGGTCATGCTTTACACTTGATGGCTGAGTGGTTCTGCATACTATACCTACAGTATAAGAAGAGTATATAAACATTGCTCTAGGCTTTTGTGTTATCCATTGTATAGTGTACTATATTACAGATAAGGCTGTTACTGTCCGAACCAACAATTGTGACTTGTATTTTCCAGCAACCAGTTACAAATAAATGTGGGATCTTTTCATATGACTCATTTTATGAAGAAAAAGCAAAGCTCAATCTAATAAAATACAAAATACTTCTAGATTAGGTATTTAATGGTAATTGTAAATATCTTGGAAAATGTTATAATTATTCAAACTAGAGTTGACATAATTTGCATTTTTTTGCTAAGTAATCAAAAAGTACTCGTTCTGGTACAGTATTTCACTCTCCAAGAACCTACAAATGTTCCAGAGATGTGCTTAAAAACTCAGAAAAATCACATTATGTATTCATGAAAAAAAACAGACTTGTAGATAACTGGGTAGTGTTCACATTAGTCACATTTGTGTTACTCTTGCTGGACATACAGATGTGTCCTCATACATCATTGCTGCAGTCACACCAAATAGCCCCTCCCGGCACACCAGGTCCCTTGAGTCTCTGCTAGTGTTGGGAGTATTTTTGCCAAAAATGCATCTTAGTCGCAATGCGATGTAGCACACTAGGAGACTGTGCTGAATAATGAGATATGCAACACTTGTTTATCTGTGTGTGATTGAGCTTCTGTATCTGTATACAAAGTGCTACAATGTAACAGATGAAGCTTTTTCCAATACAAGTCCTGTTCTGCTCTATGGGGGTAATTCCAAGTTGATCGCAGCAGGATATTTTTTAGCAATTGGGCAAAACCATGTGCACTGCAGGGGAGGCAGATATAACATGTGCAGAGAGAGTTAGATTTGGGTGGGTTATTTTGTTCCTGTGTAGGGTAAATACTGGCTGCTTTATTTTTACACTGCAATTTAGATTGCAGATTGAACTCATCACACCCAAATCTATCTCTCTCTGCACATGTTATATCTGCCCCCCCTGCAGTGCACATGGTTTTGCCCAACTGCTAACAGAAATCCTGCTGCGATCAACTCAGAATTACCCCCTATATACAGATTCAGACACACACAATATACAAGTTTCATACTGTATGTCAAATAAATCAGCACAGTATCCTCATGCATCGCAGTTGCACAGCATTGCAACTAGGGGGGGAGGTTTATTCAATTAGTGATGTTTCTTCACCCAGGCAGAAAAAAATTGCACTTTTCGCTATTTATTAGGGCGAATGGGGATTCGCCCTATGCAATAGCAGGGTAATTTTTTCACCTAGGCAAAACATTCAGCAGGAGCAAAAAAACATGTGGATCGGTGAATCCACATGTTTTCGCACCTGCGCCGGCGAAAATGAGGGGCGTTTTTGCCCATTTTGAGGCATTTTTAGCAAAAAATGTTTTTAAAAAGTGAAAAGGCATTGACGAAAATGCCTTAAAAATGGCAAAAACCAGAGGTGAATTGAGGCATGTGCCTAGGGGCGGCACTTGGATGCTTGTGTTGGTACTTTCAGCTCAAAAAAAACCTGTAACTGCAAAATATTTCCACTGCACTGTACCATAAACCATCTTGAATAGAGTGTAAATGGGTAGGACATGCACATACTGCCCCTGTAAGTTGTCCTACAGTGCTTAGTAAATATGTATACATAATAAAAAAAATGTCAGTTAGAGACTTTTTCTTGATCAATCTACGAAATGGCCATCATCAAATGAGGGCTTATAACCAATACAAATAATAAAATTAGGCCGGTGGGGGGCAGCCATCACTGTTGTGCCTATTGGCGTCCTCACCACTAAATCTGCCCCTGGCAATTGAATGTGCAGGGGGGTAAATTCAATAGCTCTGAAAATGGGGTGTGGTATGGAAGGTAGATAGTAACTAGGTTGACAGTGTCTAAGTCGACCGACAGTAACTAGGTCGACATGTCAAAAGATCGACATGAGTTTTTTATGTTTTTTTGGTGTGGTTTTCTTCGTAGAGTGACCGGGAACCCCAATTAGTGCACCGTATTCGCTCGCCATGCTTCGGGCAAGGTGCTTCACTCGGCATAGATTACCGCTCCAATCGTATTACACGTGGATCGTTAAGTATGAAAAGGTGGGGGAAAAAACTTGAAAAACTCATGTCGACCTCTTGACCTGTCGACTTAGAACATGTCGACCTAGAGACCCTGTCGATCTAGTTACAGTCGACCTAGAGACGGGATCCCCCGAAAATGCTGGTGCTAATTGAATAGTCCCATTAAAAGCATTTTCTGGAAGAAAAAAAAAAAGATGGCCGATGATAGCTGAGTTGCATGTGACCTGGGGACTCACTATCACCAGGCATCTCACACTGCGTGGCGTATTAAGGCTAGATGTAGGAGAACACATATGTACACTGTCCAATTATCAGCCCGATAATCATCTGATTGTTCAATTATTGGCCCAATGTATTACAGCGAGCGATCTGTAATTATGGGTCTGTCAGACATGCAATATCGTCAACATGTCCGATCCAGTAGTTGGTCTGCTGCATCTGGCAGTGCATGGACTGTCGTGGCTGACTGCCTGTCATTTCCCCTGTTCTTTCACAGGTGAGGAACAGGGCAAAGTTCCCTCCCCAGGGAGGACTGCAGATTACGTGGCCATACACTGGGAAATATCTCACAATGGGGCAGACGTACTAAGCCTTGGAGAGTGATAAAGTACCAACCAGTCAGCTCCTGTCATTTTTCAGACACTGCCTGTAACATACCAGTTAGAAGCTGATTGACCCGGACTTTACCTCTCTCCACTTTAGCATCCTCCAAGACTACTTACATCTCCCCCAGTGTATGGCCATGTGATTTTATGGGTTTCAGCTTGTCAGATACATTTTCTATAAGAGCGACAGACATATTATCTAACATTGTATGAACCACAACAATATGTACATATTCATGTACAGTAAGAGTTAAAATATGGAGCAGAATAGTCACCTGGATTAGAATGGTCACCATGTCCTGTGGAAAACAATATGGCTCCATAAGAATGCCAATTATGCCTGACTGATTCATAAGCCAATATCCGGCTTCACCTAGCTTACATATCAGCAGCTCTTTACTGTACAGAAAGGTTCCTAACAAAACTGCAGACATTACAGTCCACATCTCATCTCAAACATATCCACAGGACAGCAAATAGATTTAGTTCTATGACAATTATTACTTTATAAATAAAAAGATTGCATGGACTTGTCACAGATTAGTAGTAAAACATTTTACCAAGCACGTTATGTATTTATTCCAGTTACTGGAACATTTGGACAGTCGGTCACTAGCTACTGTAGCTGGTGCCCCACTGCATGGCCAGAGCCAAAACCTCACGATGAATCATTGAATTTAAAGTCTGGAGCCTGGCTAGTAATAAATATGTAAAGTCTGACTTGCCTTTGAAGTTAACTATAAATCGTTACTGTATTAACTGTGGAAACCCACCTAGCTGTTTATTTTGGAACTCTTCCTAACAATTAAGTCTCATTGAAAGCAAACACAAGTGAAGACAAGAGGATACAGGGATTATGCAACAAATCAACCGCTGCATTGTTTGCTTTAGCAAAAGTATAAATGTGTGTTACCTGTGACTGAGACATCATACCAATATGCTCAGTAACAGATTCTGAGAGCGTAGCCATCCTCGGTTCCTCAGTAGGGTCTTCTCACACGTAGAATCAGTTTAGGTCAAATCCCAGTCATACTTGCAAGAAACTCTGGGGAAATAAGAACAGATAACAACGTTTATTCTCACAGTACGCATAAAGCTTTCACCAGTGTTACAATATTGTACCATTATTATGATAACACAGAGAAAACTTCATTCCAGAAACTTTAACAAGTTAAGGGCAGATAAGTAGGTCACCAGTGGGATAATGATCTATTCCTATAACTTCTTAACATGAATTACACAGAAACTGATCATTATCATTTAGTTAAAAAGCCACACCATCATAATTTAGCAGTAAACAGACACACACATAAGCCACAACTGTCTCACATACAGTATATATAACTACTGCAGCTTTCCTTAATTGCCAGACACAAATAGATGTGACCTTTTTGCAGGCTGTGGCATACACCATAGGTGCCTACACACACCTTGGAATCTGGAGAGAAGCGATTATTAGACAGCAGTGTCAACAACCCCTGATACACTCAGTGAGTGTACTGCCAACAGCTGATCATCTCACAGCCAGCAAGCAGTGTGATACCTATGCCAGGAAGAGAGGTGGGAGCATACAGAGAAAAGTGACTTTATTCTAGTAATGCCACACATAAACACACATACTGACAAAGCAACACAGCAAGAGGGTAAATAATAATACCAAACTATGCAGTTACTGTTATTCCAATGTCAGATAGCAATAAAAAAACATTAACTAGAGACAGATTAAAGTGTCCTACAGTCCTATACACAGATACTAACTGTATTCTGTATTAAAGGTCTGTAGCTTAAAAGTTCCCCCATCTAGGCAAATCGGATTGGTCTCTCCCACTACTCATAGAAACGTGCAGTGTGATACATTCATTGTACATACCAGTTTACAGTCACTGATGTACAAGTGGCTAGTCGGTGTCATTGCTTTCTCGCCTCCTCCAAAACTACTGTAATCCAGTTTATTTCTTTTTCAAACAGAACAAGATAGATGGGTAAGTATGCTATATCCATGAGAGAGCTTACACACATGCTAGCAGTGTGCACCATTAATAGACTTCCAGCAGCATGAATGGTCAGTGGAGTGCATAGCCAGAGTCCTATGGTTCCCCTGTACAGAGTTCCCAGCCAGCAGCTCCGGCAGATCACACACAGACTGCAGCATGATGTGCACGGGGCGGGCTGCCAGTGAGCCTCCTCTGCCCCACTTACAATTGGACTGGGTGTGTAGGGCAGCAGGCCGGCCCATGTCATAGAGGAGAGAAGGATCAGCTGTGTGAGTAACACAGCACTGCACAGAGCACACTCATTCACTTTGGGGAACTGTGAGTAGACAGAGCTGAGGAACAGAGCTATGAGTTACAGACAGTGGTATTACATATAGATATGAAACTACAATGTATAATATCCAATGTAAGTGATAAAGATTTATTTTATAGGGGAAGAGAATAAAAGCTAGATCCTGCCTGAACCATTGGAAGTCTATTGAAAAGGCTGGATCCACAAAAGCACCCAGAAAAGCTGGATGCGCACTAATTTTAAACTCTCAGAAAAGTCAGATTCATATTAAGTTTATTGAACTGAATTTATTGTGGGGGCCATTCATCAATCATTGCATTTACAATGTGATCTGGGCGCAATATTAGCGACCATGATCACATTGCAGGATGGGGGAGTGCAGGGGGGGGGGGGGGGAGGTGGTGGTGGTTGGAAGAGGAGGAGAAAGGATTGAAAGGCCCTTTGTCACCTGATGCTGTACGTACCAGAGCAAGTGGCCAATAGATATAGAATGAAAAGTGCAACAAAAGTTATGGCACCCATACACTTGTGAGAGATATGGAACAACCGTTCGAATTCGACCGCATCTGTGAGATAATTCGTAGGATTGTATGCACATTTATGTATCGTTCCGCTCCCACTTGGCAGTGACGTGCCCATCACGTGATTACCATGCAATCTATCGCATGGTAATGGGACTATCCTGAGAAAACTAAGCTATACTGTAGGATTTTCTAATGCAGAAGTGGGCAAGCTAAAGCCTGGAGGCTGAAAACGGCCCGCCACCTGCTAAAATTCAGCCCGGAATTCCTACAAACAGTCCAGAATTCAGTAGTTCTGTCTGGAATCTGGGAGCAGGGATGGATTAAGGGCCACATGGGCCCGGAGCTGAAAACATCAAGGGCTCTGAGAAGCGGAGGAGCTGTGACCAGTGCTGTGTGGGTGCTGCTAGTGCCATGTGGGTGTTGCTAGTGTCGTGTGGTTGTGTACAGCCCCAGTATCTCCCTAAGGGGTCTTGTTAGAAAGATAAAGTGGAGGGAAATAAAGTACCAGCCAATTAGCCCCCTAACTGACATTTTTCAAACACAGCCTGTAACATGGCAGCAGTGCCGTAACTAGCCATTTTAGCGCTGTGTGCAAGAAACGACAGTGGCGCGCCCCCCCCCCATGTAAGACAGGGGCAGTGCGCGCCGCAGGCGCGCAAAAAATTTATAGGGGCGTGGCTTCACGGGGAAGGGGCATGGCCACAAAATAACAGCAATCCATACTACGGTGCACAGTAGTCTACATTATTCAAATTACGCTGCACAGTAGCGCCACTACACCAGGTAGAGCCCCTTTTATACATTACAGCAGACAGCGTCCCCCTTTTTACACATTACGGCAGCCAGTCCCCCTCTTTACACATTGCGGCAGCCAGGCCCCCTCTTTACACATTGCGGCATCCAGGCCCCCTCTTTACACATTGCGGCATCCAGGCCCCCTCTTTACACATTGCGGCAGCCAGGCCCCCTCTTTACACATTGCGGCAGCCAGGCACCCTTTTTACACATTGCGGCAGCCAGACCCCCTTTTTATACATTGTGGCAGCCAGTCCCCCTTTTTACACATTGCGGCAGCCAGGACCCCATTTTACACATTGCGGCAGCCAGGACCCCATTTTACACATTGCAGCAGCCAGGACCCCCCTTTTTACACATTACAGCAGCCAGTCCCCCTCTTTACACATTGCGGCAGCCAGGCCCCCTCTTTACACATTGCGGCAGCCAGGCACCCTTTTTACACATTGCGGCAGCCAGACCCCCTTTTTATACATTGTGGCATCCAGTCCCCATTTTTACACATTGCGGCAGCCAGGACCCCATTTTACACATTGCGGCAGCCAGGACCCCATTTTACACATTGCGGCAGCCAGGACCCCCCCTTTTTACACATTACGGCAGCCAGTCCCCCTTTTTACACATTGCGGCAGCCAGGACCCCTTTTTACACATTGCGGCAGCCAGGACCCCATTTTACACATTGCGGCAGCCAGGACCCCCCCTTTTTACACATTACGGCAGCCAGTCCCCCTTTTTACACATTGCGGCAGCCAGGACCCCATTTTACACATTGCGGCAGCCAGTCCCCCTTTTTACACATTGCGGCAGCCAGGACCCCATTTTACACATTGCGGCAGCCAGGCCCCCTTTTTACACATTGCGGCAGCCAGACCCCCTTTTTATACATTGCGGCAGCCAGGACCCCTTTTTACACATTGCGGCAGACGGTGTCCCCCTGAGAGAGAGAGAGAGAAAGAGACATACTTACCTTCTCCCCGCTGACAGGCTCCTCGTGCAGCTCCCTCTCGGTGCAGGCTGTGTGAGGTGAGAAGAGGGAGGGGGAGCAGTGAGCCGCAGCAGCGCTATTTGATTGGTAGTAAGCGCCGCTGCAGCATCCCCCTCTCCTTCTGTATTGGTTGCCTGGCGCTGCTGTGGATGCTGGGATGAAGGAACCGCATCCCAGCATCCATAGCAGCGCCGGGCAGCCAATACAGAAGGAGAGGGGGATGCTGCAGCGGCGCTTACTACCAATCAAATAGCGCTGCTGCGGCTCACTGCTCCCCCTCCCTCCTCCTCCTTGAACCCGGCGCTGGTCTCTCTCCTCCAGCGCGGCGCACGGCGCACACAGAGGCGGCATGTAATGAGTCAATTTGACTCATTACATGCCGCTGGCCGTTGCGCCCCCAGGGCAACTGCGCTGTGTGCCAAGCCCCCTTGGCACACACGTAGTTACGGCCCTGCATGGCAGTTAGGAGTAGATTGTCTGGTATTTTTTCTCCATCCACTTTATCTCTCTCCAAGGTTTAGTAAATAGATCCTAAAGTATGTTAAAGTAAACAAATTACATAATTATGTGAGGAAAATAGAAATACAATTTTAATCCTTAGATTTATTGCTGTTCATGTGGCCAGCAGGGTGGCTGGTCATCATCATGTTATGGCCTACTCTTATGTGAAGGACTGGAGCTGTAGTCCCATCTACCATATTGTTAATCCAACCCTGTCTGGAAACTGCCTAAACCCGGATGAGTAGTTTATTTAAATCCCACTGATTGCCCTCTTTGCTCCTCCATCCTGCAGTCACCCACTCTGAGTAATCCTTCTGGCCACAGCTGTGACTATATTGGTGTATGCAATGGACTGATGGAGATTGTGGATGCACAATGGTGTAGACGACTGGACCTTCAGTGGGGAATGCAAGTAAGATGGGGGCTCTGGGCTAGCAACATAAGTGTATGAGGTGGCTCTGAGGACTAACACATATACAGTAAAGGGACATTTCATGTCTACATCTGAGGGTTCTTTGAGCTTAGAAAGTGACCGACTGAGGGGACTCTTGAGGCTTATATATAAAGAGCTACAGTATTACTGATTAGGATCTGAGGCTGGCATATAAAAAGATGTGAGTAAGGGTGCATTGTGGAGCATGTTACCAGTTGGCATTGCTGTGTGGCATATTATCAAATGGGGCATTATTGTTTGTCATATGAATTTAGGGTACAGATATGAGACATGTTATGAGCTTTAGCAAACTGAGAAACACATGTGCAGCCCTCTGTTCAGTCATTTTCTTAATATGGTACTTCAGGAAAAAGTTTGGTTGCCCCTGCTCTAAACATATCATCCCAAGGATGTCTAAATGTGATATTATGTTGAACACCCTGTATACAGTCTTCTATTGCATTTAGAAGGCAGTTTAGTAAATATGTTTGGTTCACTTTTCTTGCTAGTTTCTTACTAGTTAGCTTTAAAGTCTTCAAGTTCTGTATTCGGCATGTAGTCCATAATAACAAAATAAATGTAATCACAAACCTTCTGGGTAGGGCAGAGGACCCTTTTTAAACATATTTATTTATTTTACTAATTATTTTATCAGGAAGAAATTTGCGGTAACGCACGGGTGTCTTAAGGTGCCTTTGCCGCTGTATGCTACAAATATCGTATGTAATAGAGTAAGATACACTTAATGGAGACGTGAGCCAGTGGAGAAGTTGCCCATGGCAGCCAATCAGCTGCTCTGTATACTTTTATAGTATGCAAATTATAAATGTTACATCAATGCTGATTGGTTGCCATGGGCAACTTCTCCACTGGCTCACTTCTCCACTGTTTTCACTGCTTAGTACATATCCCCCCCAGTACATTGGATGTCATATAAAGCCAACAGTGACAATACTCGGGAATGGAGCACTGGAGTCCATTACCTAGGGGGAACAGACCAGTTTAAAAAATAAATACAGTAGGCCTAGTAGAGGAGTTTAGGCTTAGTAGAGTAGAGTGGGCATTTCAGGACCATGGTCCGGCAGGCATTGCTGGCCGATCTTACCTCTGATATTCCTTACATCTGAGCTCATTAGTGACCGCACCCTGGGGGTCATTCCGAGTTGATCGTAGCTGTGCTAAATTTAGCACAGCTACGATCGTAAACTCAGACATGCGGGGGGACGCCCAGCACAGGGCTATCCCACCCCGCATGTCAGTGCCAGTCCCCCCCCCCCCTCCCCCCAGAAGTGCAAAGGCTTCGCACAGCGGCGATGCCTTTGCACTTCAAGAGTAGCTCCCGGCCAGCGCAGCTTTAGCGTACTGGCCGGGAGCTACTCATCGCTCCCCAGCCCGCAGCGGCTGCGTGTGACGTCACACAGCCGCTGCGGGCCACTCCCCGCGCGGTCCGGGCACGCCTGCGTTGGTCGGACCGCGCCCTCAAAACGGCGGCCAAACGCCGCCGTTTCGCCCCCTCTCGCCCATCGACCACCTCTGCCTGTCAATCAGGCAGAGGCGATCGTAGCGCAGCGACGGGCGGCCATGCGCCGGCGCACTGCGGTGCCGGCGCATGCGCAGTTCTGACCCGATCGCTACGCTGAAAAAAACTGCAGCGTGCGATCAGGTCAGAATGACCCCCATAGTCTGGTACATTATACTGCATGACCGTTCAGTATTTACCATGCACTGTAGTATCCATGCTGTCTAAAGTCTATGTACCCTTTTATGGTTAGCCCAGCCTCTGTGGTGGCTGGCCCCACCCCGTAAGCATGAGCCTCTACCACTGCATACTACCACTGGGCCCTTCATGCGCAGTCCTACACTGGTTGCATTGTGCATTACAAGGCAATATATGGGCTGCTGAATTGTCAGGCTGACAGGCCTTGTAATCACTGCCCCTTGGTTATTAGGCCTTTTAAAATAGAAATGTGAATATGAGCTTAACTTTGACCTACAAGCTTGTTTTGTTGATATGACAAGTAAGTCATGATATCTTTCTGGAGTGCCCATTATTGGTGTACATTATGACTAATTCTGGCTTTTGCAAACAAGTATAAATAAATTGCTGAAGGAAAAAGACAAATCAGATCACATTAGCATTTTTAATTTCACAATCTCTTTAATCTTTAATTAGTATAAGATGTTGCTCTAATTTACCCAGACCGACTGCTCTTTTCATTGTTTTTCTCATTAGCTTGAAATATTTAAAATGTTTACTAAAAGTCAAATAGTTCTAGATTAACCCATAGTATGGTGTTTGTTCTCTTTCTGTTCTCTCCTTTTCCAGTCAGTCATTACAATAATCTCCCCAAAAATCATGTTTGGTAGCAACAATATCAGTCTTTCCTCAAGGTAATGTATAATGTAAGTATAGAACCTACTGACATCAAAGGGTATAAGACCCTAAGGGGCCGATTCAGTTGTTTTAATCGTGGCCGCCACTAGATGGCACGCAACGGCAGCAGTTCAATTGTTCAGCCGTTCAGGTGCCCAGCAGCCACGGAGATCACTTTTTTTTTCTCGCAGCCTCCTGAGAAAAAAATGTGTGCATACTCTACACTTTGGGCGCCCAAAGCAGGACTTTAGACGAGTTTAGCTGTTTTAGGCCACTAAAACCGGTCTGTTAAGCCATACGCATGTGTGCCCAAAAAACAATTGAAATGTGACAATTGTTTGGGCGTCTGTAGAATCCTGTTAAGTTTAAAATTAGATTGCAAAACAACTGAATTCCCCCTGAGTTTATAGGACAAGGGTGTCTAAAAGTTGTGTTCTTGTCCCTGGGGTACGTGTTATAAAGCATGTTAGTATAGGCAACCAGAACTCCAAAATTCAGACAAACTAATCAGATACGGAGGTGAGATGGTAACCAAACAACAAACAAAATAAATAAGAAATACATTAATCTGTAATAACATCTGATCATTTATCACTTCAAATCAGATACTTGGGCCACCCACATAATCTTCTGGTTTGGAAGCGTTTATTGGAAATTTATATACGGTAATGCATTTTAAGTTACTTGATACTATGACCTTATATTTTTTTGGTTTCCTGGCTAATAAAATTCTGCTGTGTCATATTTTAATTTTTTTTGGGAGTTGCCTTTTTCCACAGCTGTTAATATTACAGCACTTCCTGCATTACGTAAGAATAATGTTTTTAATTAATCAAAAAATAAAAGTGTTATAAGAAAACCACATGTATGTTAAAGTCTTTACTGCTTGCATATTCAGTTCACATTTTATTTATTTTAGGTTCTAAATATTATTTTTGTGGCTGTAATTTGAAATTTAAGTCTGTCATTTGTAAAATGTTTAATTTATCCAGTTTGAGGTGTACAATCCAAGCCTGGATGTTTTCAGTAAATATAGCTGTAGCAAGTATTAAACGAACATATAAAACAGAGACTATCGGCAGATGTACTAAGCTTTAGAGAGAGATAAAGTAGAGAGATAAAGTACCAGCCAATCAACTTCTAACTGTTGCAGGCTACGTTTGAAAAATGACAGTGAGGAGCTTATTGGTTGGTTCTTTATCTCTTACCACTTTATCAATCTACAAGGCTTAATACATCTGCCACATAATCAACTAATTTGTGGGGAGACAAGTTGACAGGGAGTAGAATCAGTAGCGGATCTTGCCACGGGCAAGCAGGACTTTTGCCCGGGGCGCCGCCTTCCGGAGGGCGCCGGCGCCATCCGGAGGGTGCCACACCATGGCAAGATCCGCTACTGTGCCCCCCCCCCCCCTGTGTCCGCCGCTGGTCCCCCGCTGTGAAGGGAACTAGACGCTACCCGTCTAGTTTCCCTTCGTGGAGCGCACAGCATTGTGGGACTGACACAGACGCTAGGGGTCATAATTGACCTCTAGTGTCTGTCTATGCTGTGCTATGGGAGAGACGTCATGACGTCTCTCCCATAGATCCGAGGAGCGGTGCTGGCGGAGGTCTGCAGCGGTTGGGAATCAGGAGCGGGGATAGTAAGTATTAATTTTTTTTTTGTGTAAGCGGCGCTACTCTACAAGGGCTACAAATGGGGGCACAACTCTACAGGGGGCGTAACTGCCCACGCCCCCTGTATGAAGCCACACCCCTATTTTCCTCCCGGGGCGCCAAAAGGGCTAGAACCGGCCCTGAGTAGAATAGGTGTCAAGAGAGCAGGTCCCATAAATTCTGTTCTTCAAATGAGGAGTTGCCAGAGGTTGCAGGAAAATAATTCAGCAGTTTGCTTCCCAGGAAAGAGAATAACATTTTATCATTTCAAGTCAGATTTTATCTTACTTGTCTTTAAAGTAAGTCTCACAAACTGTAGCAAAATGCCCATGGTGGACAAGTCACACACATTTCGAGCTGCTCACCCACAGCTATGGTTCTCAATTGTACTCCATCTTGGCCTGCCAGTGCCACTGAAGCTCCACTTCCTCCAGGTCTGGGCTGCAACTGTACAGCAAAGCTCCTGACCATATTTAAGGAAGCTAGATCCCAAAATACTGTACATGGTTTGGGTTTTGAAGCAATGCCTATTATTTGTTTTCTAGTTTCCTATATCTCAGCATTCTGTTTGCACTATTCTGTGGCTTCCTGTTTCCTTATGATATTGCTGGGTTCCGGTCTCTAGGTCGACAGTAACTAGGTTGGCCACTATTGGTCGACAGCAGTGTCGGACTGGGGCATGTTTGGCCCACCGGGAGAATGCAGTGGTAGGGGCCCATGTTTAGGGGTGTGGTCAATCTATAGAGGGGTGTGGCCTGCCACATCATTGGTTTGACTAACCATTCGAGAGTGCAACATCGGGGCCCCTTCATAAATATATACAGTAAAATCAGCTGCTGCATGCATGATAATGTACAAGATTAGTAACAGATTAATAACAGCAATACACTGTAGAAAATACACCATAGACCAGTATAAGGTAACATATGTAACATATGTATGATGTATAATTCAAGTGCACAGTCTGGAACCTGATCCTTAGAGCAGGAGGTGGGCCCCCAGGCAGTGGGGCCCACTGGTGGTTTAACCTGTACTCCTGTGGGCCAGTCCAAGCCTGGTCGACAGTAACTAGGTCAACAGCGTTTCTAGGTCGACAGGGTCTCTATGTTGACATGTTATAGGTCGACAGAGACCCTGTCGACCTAGCATCCCTGTCGACCTAGTTACTGTCGACCAATAGTGGTCAACCTAGACACTGTCGACCTAGTTACTATCTACCTTCCATACCACACCCATATTACTTGTGTCCAGCAGCGGCTGCTGCCCTTGGGCTGCAGCGCCGACCAAAGTGTGCAGGGGGGAGCTGGTCAACACATATGAACATACATATGAAGTTGTATGTAACATATGTGCTGGCTTCCTTGCCTGGGGATCAGCAGCCACTGCATCACTGAACACAGGCACACACTGCGCAGCCTGTCTATCTTCACTACGCCCATCCCCAGATTCCTGTGAAACCAGCCAATGGGAGTCTGGGGGCGGGCTTATTGACATTATAGAGGCTGAGCAGTGTCTGCCTGTGTTCAGTGCTGCGGCTGGTGGTCCCCGGGTAAGTTAGCCGGCACATGTTACATACAACTTGACATGTATTTTCATACAGTATGTGCTGGCCAGTCCCAACCCCCCCCCCCCACCTGGACACTTTGGTTGACACTGCAGCCCAGGGGCAGCAGCAGCTGCTGCTTGTGTCCTTTCATTGTACCACTGCTCCTTGTGCTTTGTCTCCCTGAAGTACATTTTCTCAGTTACTTCTAAATCTGCATAATGGTACTCCTCTACCACTATGCTTGTTATTATGTGTAACAAGGCTGGCTTCCATGACCAAGGTACAGGTTGAGTATCCCATATCCAAATATTCCGAAATACGGAATATTCCGAAATACGGACTTTTTTGAGTGAGAGTGAAATAATGAAACCCTTTGTTTTTTGATGGCTCAATGTACACAAACTTTGTTTATTACACAAAGTTATTAAAAATATTGTATTAAATGACCTTCAGGCTGTGTATAAGGTGTATATGAAACATAAATGAGTTGTGTGAATGTACACACACTTTGTTTAATGCACAAAGTTATAAAAAATATTGGTTAAAATTACCTTCAGACTGTGTGTGTATAAGGTGTATATGAAACATAAATGCATTCTGTGCTTAGATTTAGGTCCATCACCATAATATCTCATTATGATATGCAATTATTCCAAAATACGGAAAAATCCCATATCCAAAATACCTCTGGTCCCAAGCATTTTGGATAAGGGATACTCAACCTGTATCTCAATAGGCTCACTTTTGCCCCTAGGCTCCGGCCACTGGATTTCCACCATTGGGATTGGAATATAATGTTACCCATAAGCAGTGGCGGATCCAGGGGGGAGGGCACTCGGGCCCGTGCCCCCCCTGTCATTTGTGGCCTCCGTCCCCCGTCCCGGCGCCGCACAGGGAGATGACGGGCGCCCGCTGAGATTGTGTTACCAGCGGGCGCCCATCTCCCTGCACAGCGGCAGCCGAAGGCAGGAGCTCACCACTGAGCTCCGTCTTCCGGCGCTGTCACTGTGCGGCGTGCGCTATGGGAGAGACGTCAGTCATGACGTCTCTCTCATAGTGCTGAGGAGCGGACGCCCAGAGGAGGACTGCAGCGGTCTGGAAGCGGGAACAGGGCTCGGTAAGTATGATGGTTTTTTCTTCCTTAATGCAGCGGGGCAAACTACGGAGGGACATTACTACTGGGGGGCATCAACAAGGGGCATTACTACTGGGGGGGCATTACTGCTGGGGGCATTACTACTGGGGGGTCATCTATTGGGGGCATTACTACTGGGGGCAGCTACTGGGGGACATTTTTACTGGGGGAAATCTACTGGGGGCATTATTACTGGGGGGCATCTACTGCGGGCATTACTACTGAGGGGTCATCTATTGGGGGCAAACTCCTAGGGGGCATTACTACTGGGGGCAAACTACTGGAGGACATTATTAGGGGGGGACATTATTAACTGGGGTCAACTACAAAGGGACATACTACAGGAAGGCATTACTACTGGCGGCGTAACTACAGGGGCATTACTACTGGCGGCTTAACTACAGGGGCATTACTACTTGGGGGCTAAACTACAGAGGGGCATAACTACAGGGGGCATAACTACAGGGGCCAAACTACTGGGGGATAACTACAGGGGTCAAACTACTGGGGGCATTACTACTGGGGGCTAAACTACAAGGGGGGCATAACTACAGGGGCTAAACTACAATGGGGCAAACTACAGGGGGGCATTACTACTGGTGGCTAAACTACAAGCAGGCAAACTACTGGGGGCATTACCACTGGGAGGCTAAACTAAAGAGGGCGGGGGTAAACTACCGGGGTCATAACTGCAGGGGCATTACCACTGGGGGCATAACTACTAGGGCGCTAAATGACTGGGGGCATTACTACAGGCAACATTACTACTGGGAGCAATACGAACATTGCATAAGGGGCACCACTACTATGGGGTCTATATAAAAGGCACTACCAGTACAGTGGACATTGCATAATGAGCTGTACAACTGTGGGCATTGTATAAGAAGCGCCACCTCACATGCACCAAAGCCGCACGCAAATGTACTTGCCCCTTCCATGGTGCCCCCCCTATCATTTTCTTCTGGATCCGCCCCTGCCCATAAGTGTGATGTAAGAAGCAAAATGTTAGGCGTCTATATTGGTTGAAGATGTTGGTTTTTCAAGGTTGACAAGATATTTACTGTAAATGAAGGCATTTGGGATGATATACTGTAGATGGGAAGCATATCTTTGGCAGTGACCAGTATTTTGGAGTAGCAGGGGACGGGGTACTACTCAACCCTGTTTGTGGTCCCGAAACCGGACGGTTCGGTCAGACCCATTCTGAATTTAAAATCCCTAAACCTATACTTGAAAAGGTTCAAATTCAAGATGGAATCGCTCAGAGCGGTCATCGCCAGCCTGGAGGCGGGGGGATTTTATAGTGTCACTGGACATAAAGGATACATACCTTCATGTCCCCATATATCCTCCTCATCAGGCGTTCCTGAGATTTGCTGTACAGGATTGTCATTACCAATTTCAGACGTTGCCGTTTGGGCTTTCCACGGCCCCGAGGATTTTCCCCAAGGTAATGGCGGAAATGATGGTGCTCCTGCGCAAGCAGGGAGTCACAATTATCCCTTACTTGGATGATCTCCTGATAAAAGTGAGATCGGGAGAACAGTTGCTGAAAAGCGTGTCACTCTCCCTGAGTCACAGTTGGTTCCAACGACCCGATTGACTTTCTTAGGCATGATTCTGGACACGGAACAAAAAAGGGTTTTTCTCCCGATGGAAAAAGCCCAGGAACTCCAGAACTTGGTCAGGGACCTGTTGAAGCCAAAAAGGGTGTCAGTCCATCAATGCACTCGAGTTCTGGGAAAAATGGTGGCGTCTTACGAGGCCATTCCCTTCGGTAGGTTCCATGCAAGGACTTTTCAGTGGGACCTTCTGGACAAGTGGTCCGGGTCTCATCTACACATTCATCAGAAGATCAGCCTGTCCCCCAGGGCCAGGGTATCTCTATTGTGGTGGCTGCAGAGTGCTCACCTTCTAGAGGGTCGCAGGTCCGGCATTCAAGACTGGGTTCTGGTGACCACGGATGCGAGCCTCCGAGGATGGGGAGCAGTCACACAGGGAAGAAACTTCCAGGGACTGTGGTCAAGCCAGGAGGCTTGTCTGCACATAAACGTACTGGAATTGAGGGCCATCTACAACGGCCTACGTCGAGCGGAGACTCTTCTTCGCGGCCTGCCTGTTCTGATTCAGTCAGACAACGTCACAGCCGTGGCTCATGTAAACCGCCAAGGCGGAACAAGAAGCAGAGTGGCGATGGCGGAAGCCACCAGGATTCTTCGCTGGGCGGAAAATCATGTAAGCGCTGTGACAGCAGTCTTCATTCCGGGAGTGGACAACTGGGAAGCAGACTTCCTCAGCAGACACGATCTCCATCCAGGGGAGTGGGGGCTTCATCAAGAAGTCTTTACAGAGATTGCAAGTCAGTGGGGACTTCCTCACATAGACATGATGGCGTCACGCCTCAACAAGAAGCTTCCGAGGTATTGTGCCAGGTCAAGGGACCCTCAGGCAGTAGCAGTGGACGCCCTGGTGACACCGTGGGTGTTTCAGTTGGTCTATGTGTTCCATCCTCTTCCTCTCATCTCAAAGATATTGAGAATCATAAGACGAAAAGGAGTACAGACAATTCTCATTGTCCCAGATTGGCCTCGAAGGGTCTGGTATCCGGATCTGCAGGAAATGCTCACAGAAGATCCGTGGCCTCTTCCTCTCAGAGAGGACCTGTTGCAACAGGGGCTCTGTCTGTTCCAAGACTTACCGCGGCTGCGTTTGACGGCATGGCGGTTGAACGCCAGATCCTAGCTGGGAAGGGCATTCCGGACGAGGTCATCCCTACTCTGATAAAGGCTAGGAAGGAGGTGACAGCGAAACATTATCACCGTATCTGGAGGAAGTATGTCTCTTGGTGTGAAACCAAGAATGATCCTCCGGAAGATTTCCATCAGGGCCGTTTTTTCCACTTCCTACAGACTGGAGTGAATATGGGCCTAAAATTAGGCTCCATTAAGGTTCAGATTTCGGCCCTATCCATTTTCTTTCAGAAGGAATTGGCTTCTCTCCCAGAAGTACAGACTTTTGTGAAGGGAGTGCTGCATATCCAGCCTCCTTTTGTGCCTCCAGTGGCGCCATGGGACCTTAACGTGGTGTTACAATTCCTTAAGTCTCCCTGGTTTGAGCCTCTTCAATCCGTGGAATTAAAGTATCTCACTTGGAAGGTGGTCATGTTGTTGGCCTTGGCATCGGCAAGGCGAGTGTCTGAGTTGGCGGCTTTGTCTCACAAAAGCCCCTATCTGATTTTCCATGTGGAAAGAGCTGAGTTGCGGACTCGTCCTCAATTTTTGCCTAAGGTGGTTTCCTCTTTTCATATGAACCAACCTATTGTGGTGCCTGTGGCTACGCAGGACTTGGAGGATTCCGAGTCCCTTGATGTGGTCAGGGCATTGAAAATTTATGTAGCCAGAACGGCTCGGGTTAGAAAAACAGAGGCACTGTTTGTCCTGTATGCAGCCAACAAGGTTGGCGCTCCTGCTTCTAAGCAGACTATTGCTCGCTGGATCTGTAACACGATTCAGCAGGCTCATTCTACGGCTGGATTGCCGTTACCAAATTCGGTAAAGGCCCATTCCACTAGGAAGGTGGGCTCTTCTTGGGCGGCTGCCCGAGGCATCTCGGCATTACAGCTTTGCCGAGCGGCGACTTGGTCGGGTTCAAACACCTTTGCAAAATTCTGCAAGTTTGATACCCTGGCTGATGAGGACCTCATGTTTGCTCAATCGGTGCTGCAGAGTCATCCGCACTCTCCCACCCGTTTTGGAGCTTTGGTATAATCCCCATGGTCCTTACGGAGTCCCCAGCATCCTCTAGGACGTAAGAGAAAATAAGATTTTAAACCTACCGGTAAATCTTTTTCTCCTAGTCCGTAGAGGATGCTGGGCGCCCGTCCCAGTGCGGACAACATTCTGCAAAACTTGTATATAGTTATTGCTTGCATAAGGGTTATGTTACAGTTTTGATCGGTCTTTGACTGATGCTGTTTGTTTCATACTGTTGACTGGTTCGTATATTCCAGGTTATACGGTGTGGATCAGAGGTTCTCAAACTCGGTCCTCGGGAGCCCACACAGTGCATGTTTTGCAGGTAACCCAGCAGGTGCACAGGTGTATTAATTACTCACTCACACATTTTAAAAGGTCCACAGGTGGAGCTAATTATTTCACTTGCGATTCTGTGAGGAGACCTGCAAAACATGCACTGTGTGGGCCCCCGAGGACCGAGTTTGAGAACCTCTGGTGTGGATGGTGTGGGCTGGTATGAATCTTGCCCTTGGATTAACAAAATCCTTTCCTCGTACTGTCCGTCTCCTCTGGGCACAGTTTCTCTAACTGAGGTCTGGAGGAGGGGCATAGGGGGAGGAGCCAGTGCACACCCATTCTAAAGTTCTTTGTAGTGCCCATGTCTCCTGCGGAGCCCGTCTATACCCCATGGTCCTTACGGAGTCCCCAGCATCCTCTACGGACTAGGAGAAAAAGATTTACCGGTAGGTTTAAAATCTTATTTTTTTTTGATTGAAGGTACCTAGATATAGGACCCTATTCAGCAGCAGACGCTGCTGCAATCGCATATCCCCCGTGTCCCACCATAATGTGCATGTACAATGTGCGGGCTGGGGAGATATGGTCGCATCTCACTATGCGGGGCGGTACAGGCCAGCGACGCAGCGCTGCGGTGGCTCAGCGTTGGGCGGGCATGGCATGGTAAACAGAGGTGGGTTCGGGCGGCCACGTTACATCATACGTACAGGGCCGGATTAACAATGGGGCGGATGGAGCTGCAGCTGCATGCCCCCCATTGCAAATAGGCCCACAGGAGACTGACAGCATTGACTGGAAAAAAAACTTTTTCCTGTCACAGACTGCCAGCGGCCTCCTCTCCCATGTGCCGGCTCCCTGGCTCCAGCATTCTCACGGTCTCACCTGAGATGAGTCACAGATATCCGTGCAGGCAGTGCTGTGGCTGCCCCTCCCCTTAAGACTTTCCTTCTCTGGGGTCCTGAGCCTGTCACTCACAGTCACAAGCTCCGCCCCCCAGACTACAGGAAGAGCTGCAGCTCCATGGAGCCTGGTAACTGTATGGGGGCCCACACGCGGTACAATTATCGCATGCTATTTGATCTTTTTAGTTCAAATAGCATCTCATCTAGTTCAAATAGCACCGCGTGTGTATTGTCCCTTGCGATGCGATGCACACTCCGTCTAGTCCATATCTGAAGGCAAAATAGTATGTGCAGGCAGGTATTTTGTACTACAGCACACATAGTACATTGTAGTGTATTCAAAATCAGACGTAGTTCAAATAGCATACCCCACTTAGTCCAAATCGCATAGCACAGATTGTATAGGCTCAAATCTCACCTAGCACAAATAGCACAAAAAAAGAGCACGGCGCTATGCTCCACCTCCCAGATGTTATACTTCTCCCCACAGCAATGATGTAACGGAATAACTTTTACGCTGACAAAAGGAGGTCGCCGGGGCTCTGTATGTAAATGTCCCAGCGCTATGCTCCACCTTTGATGTTTGTAGTTACTGTATATCCAAGATGCTGTTAGCCAACATTGGGAATGGAGAGGGCTAGCAGCTGCACAAACTCACAATGCTGCCAAAGTACTATACCCACGATGCTGTGGGGATAAGTGTAACATCTAGGAGGTGGAGCATAGCACCGTGCTCTTTTTCAGCCGTACAGTCAGACGCCCTTCCTCCAGAGACTGACATTGCTGGAATAAATAAGCACAACTAACTTTAACGGAATACAACTAGTAAAACTAAAATTCTGTTATGCCACTTTTTAAGATTGGATACTATCGATTTAAGGATTTCTGTCCATAAACAATTAATGGGTAACCTTAATCATTTGAAGATAAATGGAGTCTTGTTCAGTTGTTAATTTAATATATTTTTAATTATATATTGTTATTATGTGTGCATAATGTGTATGTAATATTAATTTTTAATACATTTGTTATTGTGCTCCCTAGGTATTCCTATTACCATTTTTTGTTAGGGGTTAAAGTAGGTCGGAATGTGACGGAACTGCGTTTCCGTCAGTTGTATGTGAAATAACCGGCGCTGCTAACGTGGGCATTTATTATGTGTATAAGCGCCACTGCTACCGTGGGCATTATTATGTGTAGAAGTGGTGCTGCTACCGTGGGAATTATTATGTGTATAAGCGACACTGTTGCCGTGGGCATTATTATTTGTATAAGCGGCACTGCTACCGTTGGCAGTATTATGTGTATAAGAGGCACTGCTACAGTGGGCATTGTTAAGTGTATAAGAGGCACTGATACGGTGCCATACGTATGTGTATAAGTGACACTGATACCGCGGGCATTATTATGGATATAAGCAGCACTGCTACCGTGGCCATTATTATAGGTATAAGCGCCACTGCTACCATGGCCATTATTATGTGTATAAGTAGCACTGCTACCGCAGGCATTATTATGTGTGTAAGAGGCACTGATACAGCGGGCATTATTATGTGTATATGCAGCACTGATACCGCAGGCATTATTAGGTGTATAAGAGGCACTGAAACCGCATGCATTATTATGGGAATAAGTGGCACTGATACTCTGACCATTATGTGTATGAGGCACTGCTACCTTGGCCAATATTCTGTATATAAGTGGCACTGCTACCGTGGGCATTTATTATGTGTATAAGAGGCGCTGCTACTGTGGGCATTATGTGTATAAGCGGCACTGCTATTGTGGGGAATTATGTATATAAGAGGCACTGATACCACGGGCATTATTATGTGTATAAGCGGCACTGATCCCGCGAGCATTATTATGGGTATAAGTGACACTGCTACCGTGGCCATTATTATGGGTATAAGTGGCACTGCTACAGTGGCCATTATTATGTGTATAAGAGGCACTGCTACAGTGGGCATTATTATGTGTAGAAGTGGTGCTGCTACCATGGAACTTATTATGTGTATAAGCGGCACTGTTACCGTGGGCATTATTATTTGTATAATCGGCACTGCTACCATTGGCATTATTATGTGTATAACAGGCACTGCTACAGTGGGCATTGTTAAGTGTATAAGAGGCACTGATACCGTGGCCATACTTATGTGTATAAGTGACACTGATACCGCGGGCATTATTATGGGTATAAGCAGCACTGCTACCGTGGCCATTATTATAGGTATAAGTGCCACTGCTACCATGGCCATTATTATGTGTATAAGCGGCACTGATACAGTGTGGGCATTATTATGGGTATAAGCGGCACTGATACTGTGGACGTTATTATTTATGTAAGTGGCACTGCTACCGCGGGAATTATGTGTATGAGGGGCACTGATACCGTGTACATTATCATATGTATAAGGGGCATTGCTACCGTGGACATTCTTATGTGTATAAGAGGCACTACTACTGTGGACATCATTATGTGTATAAGCGGCACTGCTATTTACAGGGGATTTTCTTTTGTTTGTTAACTTTCACATTATACTGTTGATATACTGTAAGTCAGGGATGGGGAACCTTTGGCCCTCCAGCTGTTGTTGAAGTACATATCCCAGCATGCCCTGCAACTGTTTTAGCATCACCAAATAGCAAAACTGTAGCAAGACATGCTGGTATGTGTAGTTTAACAACAGCTGGAGGGCCGAAGGTTCCCCATCCCTGATATAAGTGAAGTGGAGAGGTCAATTAAGGTGACTGAAGGAAGGCCACACCCCCAAACCACTGGTCATGACCCCCACATCACTAGCCACACCCCTTGTGGTGGCACACAATGAGGCTCTTTGTAAACTTCAGCTCCAGGCCCATGTGGACCTTAATCTGACACTGCATACGGGGCCAATGTGACCTGGAAAATGGCCATCCTGCACCTGCCATCGCAGCCTGGCTGTGGAGGCAGGGGAGCATCCACAAATCAACGATGCAATTGCATTGCGGTTGCATCGCTGCCAGGTATTTGCATGCTGGGCAGCCTTGCCCTGTACTGGGCGGCCCCCTGCATGCGATCACAGTCTGTCTCAGCCTGTTGCAGTGTTGCTAAAATAGCAAAACTGCAACTGAAGCTGAATAAGTTCCATAGGATTCATATTCAGCAGCAGACGCTGCTGCGATGCGATGCATATCCCCATGTCCCGCCGTAATGCGCACGTGCGGGACCTGCACTACGCGTGCTCAGGCCGGGTAGATGCATCTAACTATGCGAACGCCTCTGCCTGATTACAGGTAGAGGCACTCGCGGGGTGGCGTTGCAGGGGCGGTGACTTGGCATTGGGCGGCCGCTGCTGCCCGAAAAATGGCTGCTCTGCGCCTGTCTTCGCAACCTGGAGACAGGGCGGCTTCCACAAATCAGCAATGTGATCACAATTAAATTGCGATCGCATCGCTGTAGGATATTGGCATGCTGGGTGGCATTGCCCCGTGCTGGGCGGCCCCCAGCATGCGATCACAGCCAGTTGCAGTTTAGCAAAAATGCAACTGAAGCTGAATAAGGTCCTTATTCTGAGTGGTCTGATTTTCTTATGTAATTAATTATTTTATTTGCTATCAATAAAATAAGTAATTGCCTGGAGGTCAGCACATTGCATTTTTTTATTTAATTCTCTGTAAAGCACTGTGTAACATTAGTGACATTATCTAAATAATAATAATATTATGTTTAGCAGAATTCATTGAAGTAATGGTCTTCTAAATAAGCTGATCTCCATCCCTTCAGTTCACATGTAGTGAACCTCATTGCATGAAAGAGGAACACATATGTGTAATGCACTGTTAAATTTAACATACGTACATCTAACTTCTTACCCAACAGGAAAACACTGTACAAGACTCATTATGCTTTTAAAACAGTCGAACATTCAATATAATATCATTTTATTAGTTAATTTCCTCTTAAATAGTAACACAGCATTTCCTCTTTCCTCAGGATCACCCCAAGGCACAATGTTTCCTTTGTAAATAGTACATAGAGCAAACGTTAACCTGTTATAAAATATTACAGATGTTATGAATTGCTAATTGCAGTGATCCTAAACTGCAAACTACAGGTATCCCCAACAGGTAATGTTTTGTGGATTCTTGTATGTGGAAGAAGATAGGATACTTACTGACCCAGCAACACTGGCATACCTCTGTCTGTCTGTTTTTACCCAGTTTTGTTCTATTACTGTTGTTCTAATTGTAAAGCACAACAGAATATGCTGCGCTATATAAGAAACTGTTAATAATAATAATAATAATCTATAATGGGTGCAGTGTGTGCAGTGCACATGGGCCCCTGAGTCCAGAGGGGGCCCACACCGCACACACTGCACCCATTTCTACTATACTTACCTTTCCGGCGTCCAACGGTGACTGTGTGTGGGCCCCCTCCTCTCCCGTAGCCGCTGCTAGCGCACTGAGCGCTACAGACTCTGGCACAGTGCCAGAGTCTATAGCACATGTGCAGGACTCCGAAAAAATGGTGCGGCGGCCATTTTCGGAGTCCTGCGCATGCGCTGTAGACTTTTGCACTGTGCCAGAGTCTCAGTGCTGAGAGTGCTAACAGCAGCGGTGATGGCTACAGGAGAGGAGGGGGCCCAAACACGGAGTCTGCACACAGGTTACCTCCTCTCCAGAGACGCCTGTGCCCAGCAACATATGACCTAACTTGTGCATGATTAAATAAATCCACAAAACATGGCCTGTTGGGGTTATTTGAGGACTGTAGTTGAGAACTACTGGCATAGGAAGATGTATGAAGCCTCCTAAAGAGTGGACAAGAGGATAGGTTGCCTATAGAACCAGTCAGCTTCTAGCTAGCATTTGTCAAGTGTATTGTATAAACTGATAGGTAGAACATAGGTGCCTACCTTGCTGCACCCTCCTGCGGGAGGCTGCAGCGTGGTAGGATAATGGTGGCGTGTCCAGCGGCAATGTGGGTGGTCTGGGGGCGTGGCGTCACATTCACGCCATCGTGGCCCTGCCCCAGCTAGACAATGCCGAGAAAACAGGGGCGGAGCTACAATGTTGCGATTCAGCGTGAATCGTGTCATTGTATCCCCCTTGGACCACCCACTTGTTCTCTGCTGTGGACGGCTGAGGGGGAGTGCGGGGTGCTGCCAGCAAAAGCGAGACACTTGCCCACTTTTCCGGGGGCCGGGAGGGCCACCCGATTTTTGGGAGCCTTCCGGACTTTCCGAGAGGGAAGGAAGGTATGAGATAGAAGCTGATCGGTGCTATGGTCACTTCCACCTACTGGCGTCTGAGTAGACGCTGGTATCGGGATCCCAGCCTAACCCTCCCTCCCCGCGGCCTAAACCTAACACCCCTCCCCTGCAGCCTAACCCTAACCTTCTACCCGCAGCCTAAAACTAACCTCTCCCACCCCCCCACCCCCACCCCCACCACCGGCAGCTTAACTCTCCAGCAGCCAGTGCAAGCATCGATCGGGATCCCGGCGCCGGGATAGTGATGAATAAGCATTTGTAGTAGTGTCTGGATTCCGGCGTCCGTATTTCGACTGCCAGGATCCTTACCAGATCCCCTGGGTAGGGGGTGAAGTACATTAAGAAAACTGTTCACAGCTGTTACCAGTACAAACTGAGAACTGTCCATATGCTTATACTGAACTTTCAGCAAAAATACAGTGAAGATAAAATAAGTTTTATGTATTGAAAATTATTATGTTGACTTTGGTTAAGATTTAAAACAAACATTTTGCTAATGAAAAAACAATAATTAGTTAAATAATGTTGACAGTTGTTAATAATAATGCAAGTACGGTAGTCTTTTTTAATCTTTTACCACTGTCACAGCTTATCTTGCTCCAGCCTGCTTTCCCAGGAGGATAGGACTGGAATGTTGTATTGTTTAAAGACATATACGTATACATACCACAGCGACAAATCTGTTTTTATTTTATAAAAACCTGTTTTGCAAACATCAGCCATAAACTTTACAGTTACCCATAGCTTTGCATTGGAAACAAGGCTGCACACACTGATGTTTTTTTGTTCTTTGTTATGACCAACCATACATTTTCTTTTAAACTCATTTGAACAAAATGACACTATTATGTGATATTTTTTTACCTGTAAAAAACTTTTTTAGTGACAAAGCTCTAAAGTCTAAAAAGTGCATTTCAATGAACTTTGCAAATGAAAAAGCCTGTTTCCCAGAATTCTCTCTTAGGGGTAAATTTACTAAGATCTATTTAAGATGGTATGTTGCCCATAGCAACCAATCAGATTCCAGGTATTACCTTCTAGAAGGCGCTAGATAAATGAGAAGTAGAATCTGAGTGGTTGCTATGGGCAACATCCCATCTTATATAGAACTCCCATCTTAGTTAATTTACCACTTATTGTCTTTCAGCCTATACAGCTTGGTTCATGATCTGGATGTAAACTACAAAGTTTCAACAGCTTTTTTAACACATCTTGAACTTACTGTAGTACCCAGAAATAAGAGCTCCAAGGCTACCTCAAAGTACATCTCAATTTAAATAATACAATTCTGTCAAGTTAAACTGCTGTATTGGCAACAATGGGTACATGAGCTTCAGGAAATTATCTGCTTCTGTCATAATGAAAGTTAAAGTCATCAGAGGAGCCAGCAGAATTGGAACTATAGTACTGCATACTGTATATGACTGTTATGGAACAAGAGGTGCTAAACCCATTAATGTTCCTTCTTCCTGCACAGCGGCCTCTGCTCTACTTCTTAGCATGTGTGTGAGCATATACATGTGCAGGAAAGCTTTGCGAACCCCCACGGGTGGATTGGCCATAGGGCTCACCCAGGGCCGGTTCCGGGGCTTCTTGCGACCCGGGCGGCATTAGGGAGGCGTGGCTTCATACAGGGGGCGTGGTCAGTTACGCCCCCTGTACTGTAGTAGGATGTGCGGTGCGCGATGACGTCATTGCGCACCGCACAGCAAAGGTCCTCTCCACGAAGGAAAACTAGACGCTAAGCGTCTAGTTCCCTTAGTGGAGAGGACCTTTGCTGTGCGGTGCGCGATAACGTCAACGCGCACCGCACATCATTACAGTTAAGGTCCTCTCCAGGAAGGGAAACTAGACGTGTAGCGTCTAGTTTCCCTTCACAGCGGGCAGCGGCAGCGGGGGGCACCACAGCAGCAACGGATCTTGCCATGGTGCGGCGCCTTCCGGAAGGCGGCGCCCCAGCAAAAGTCCTGCTTGCCCGTGGCAAGATCCGCTACTGGACTCACCTATTCCTGGTAGGCCGACGTGTCTGTGGGGCCTGTTTTGTGTGTTGTCATGTGGCCCCCCCTCCCCCCCCCCATGACAGGCAGCCCACCGCACTCAGTACACTGCATTATCCCCATTCATTCTGTTATTCCATCTCTGCAGTACAGCAACTCTGCCATCCAGTGATGCTGCCATGGCTACATGATATGTTATACCTCTTGTGCTGCCCATGTCGGGGCACTTCTACAAAATGTTACATGGCCACTTTTAGTTCCCAATCCACCCCTGGTCTCAGACGCAACTGCAGCAAAAGATACAAGGAATGCCCAATTACGTACAATCAGGCTCTATGAGGAGGGATCCCACCCCCCTCAACAGATCCTACCCCCTCATGGGACCACACACCCATTATGCCTGCTTCCATAAATTTCCTGGGCAGGTTTTCCATCCCAGTCTGCCCCTGGTGAACCCCCACATGTCCCGGCCCCCTTACATATTCAGGATAACAGAATGTGCCGCACCAATCTTTTCTAGGGGTCTCGGCAGTTGCATATCATGACCCCTATAGTCAGCCTTAAATATACTTTGCTGTTTTTCTTTATTAAAATAATATTTGACAATTGCATTCCAATCTACATAAGGGCCGAAACTAGGGGGGGGCTAGGGGGGCATGTGACCCAGGCGCAGGATTTAGAGGGGCGCTGAGAGAGACCCGGCGGCAGTGCCGTTTCTACTCCTTATCGCCTCTTCCGAGCGCTCCTGCTCGGGGGACGGAGTTTCGCGGAATGACGCGTTGCGTCGTGACGTCACGACGCAAACGCGTCATTCCGCGAAGCCCCGCCCCCCGAGCAGGAGCGCTCGGGAAGAGGCGATAAGCATGAAGGAGGAGGCGGCCGGCGCGAGGGACGTGAGGCGGCGGGACCGAAGAGCGGGAAGACGTAAGTATTCTCTCTCTCTCTCTCCCCCCCCCCTCTCCTTCCCCCCAACTTGAAACCTGCCTGCCGCTGCCGCACTGTGTAAAATGGGGACACCTGCCTATGGGGATACCTGCCTGCCGCACTGTGTAAAATGGGGGCACCTGCCTGCGTACTGTGTATTATGGGGGCACCTGCCTGCGTACTGTGTAATATGGGGGCATCTGCCTGCGTACTGTATATTATGGGGGCACCTGCCTGCGTACTGTGTAATATGGGGGCATCTGCCTGCGTACTGTGTAATATGGGGGCACCTGCCTGCGTACTGTGTAATATGGGGGCATCTGCCTGCGTACTGTGTAATATGGGGGCATCTGCCTGCGTACTGTGTAATATGGGGGCACCTGCCTGCGTACTGTGTAATATGGGGGCACCTGCCTGCGTACTGTGTAATATGGGGGCATCTGCCTGCGTACTGTGTAATATGGGGGCACCTGCCTGCGTACTGTGTAATATGGGGGCACCTGCCTGCGTACTGTGTAATATGGGGGCATCTGCCTGCGTTCTGTGTAATATGGGGGCACCTGCCTGCGTTCTGTGTAATATGGGGGCACCTGCCTGCGTACTGTGTAATATGGGGGCATCTGCCTGCGTACTGTGTAATATCTGGGCATCTGCCTGCGTACTGTGTAATATGGGGGCATCTGCCTGCGTACTGTGTAATATGGGGGCATCTGCCTGCGTACTGTGTAAAATGGGGATATATGCCTGCCGCGCTGTGTAAAATGGGGATATCTGCCTGCCGCACTGTGTAAAATGGGGATACCTGCCTGCAGTGTTATTGTTGGTAATGTAGATGTAGTGTAGTGTAGTGTAATGAAGTAATATATAGTACAGCATATAGGGTATGTAGTACAGTGTATAGGAGCCTGTAATGTAGTGCAGCATATAGGGGATGGTGTAGTAGTGTAGTGCAGCATATAGGGGATAGTGTAGTAATGTAGTGCAGCATATAGGGGCATGTACGTAGTGTAGTGTATAGGAGCATGTAATGTAGTGCAGTGTATAGGGGATAGTGTAGTAATGTAGTGCAGCATATAGGGGCATGTACGTAGTGTTAGGAGCATGTAATGTAGTGCAGTGTATGGGAGATAGTGTAGTAATGTAGTGCAGCATATAGGGGCATGTACGTAGTGTAGTGCAATATAAAGGGCACTTAGTGTAATCATGTAGTGCAGTAATGTGGTGCAATGTGTGGGGACACACAGGGGCTATGTGACAGATGCTTAGGACATTTGGGGCACATGAGGCGCAATTTTGTTCAATGGTATCCCCTTTCTAAATATTTGATAACATGATAATTTTTTGTGTAATGCGGGGGAGGGGGGGGGGGGGGGGGGGCGCCAAAATGCTTCCTTGCCCCGGGTGCTGATAAGTCTAGTTTCGGCCCTGTCTACATAAAAACTAAAAATACAAAAACAATATTATTAATATTTGTCCTATGACAGTGGAAAAATAAGAGCTATGAATCTTTATTTATCTTTTAAAAGTGAAAGTTAGCTTCTCTGTAAAGTTGCTGTCCCTTATGCCTGTGTGCTAGTGGCCTTGTGGTTCTGACCTTCTGAGTGGGAAAACACTCATTTGCTCAGCAGCAGCAATATGATAACCTCTAGGAGACCAATCGGTGTATGTGTTATTATATTATCACTTATTTATCAAAATATTTATTTGACAAGATTAGTCTCCTGCAAGCTGCTTCATATAGATACTATAGAGCACAATAAAACCAATAAAACCACCAGGCAGGACGCTGAATGCAGTTCAGAGTGTAACTAAGAAATAAATCAATAATGTCATAATAAAGACAATTATTTAAAACAGCTGCATAGGGAAACATGGTGATCTGGTTGCTGTCTACACAGTGGCATATAGTATCTATAATGGGTTAAGCTTGTACGGTGCACACAGGCCCCTGGGTACAGAGGCCCCACACCGCACACCCTGCACCCATTTTTTCAGTACTTACCTCTCCAGAATCCATGGCTCGGCAGTGACCCTGCGCACTAGGTGGTGCACAGTTCTTCAGGAAACGCATTGGCAGCCATTTTCCATCATTTTGTGCATGCGCAGTAGGGAAAATCACTGGGAAAATGGTCCCGGAGACCTGTGCACCACCTAGTGCTTAGAGTCACTGCCACTGCCTGCTAGAGAGGAGGGGGCCTGGATGGAGACTTTGTATGGGCCCCCACCTCGCATCATACACCCCTGTGTCTACAGTATGAGGAACTGTAATATTCTATTGCAGGAAAATTCTAAAGGAAAAGATAGGATCTAAAGTACTGTACTTTGGTGTAATCTTCTGACAACAAGACAGCTTGACTTCTGTGCATTATGCAATTGTGTGTTATGTAATATCCACAGGGAACTTTAATACCGCTTTCACATCGCAAATGCCGGATCCCACCCGGTAAGAGAAACGTGTCCTTACCGGGTGGGATCCGGCATTTGGTCTCCTTTGATGGCTTTCCGACCCGGCAATATACCGGGTCGGTTGCCATAGCAGCGGGGGGTGGGGATGGGCGCAGCAGGAGCGGGGGTGGAGGCGGCGCTGGGAGATGAGCTCATCTCCTGCGCCGCCTCTCCCTGTGAATGGGAACCGTGTCGCATCGACGCGGCTCCCATTCACAATCCTTCTTTTATACCGGGTTGAATTACCGGGTCAGGCGACCCGCTAATTCGCCGAAAGTGCTTTCACATCGCACACTGACACGTGTCGACACAGCAATATGCCGTGTCGATACCGGGTTATTTGTGCGATGTGAAAGGGGTATAAGTGGAACAAGGGTTTATAGGGGGTACTTTATTAAACTGTAAAACAGGCATGAAGCAGTCTACAACTTGGGAATCACAGTACTTTCACAGATGTTTGAGACCAGTTTTACATGTCCTGTAATCTGCATACTGTATACACATATTACTGTATACACATATTGTAACCTAAACGATTAGGTGAATTTGGCTTAATAGTCTTGCACATTGCTATGACATGACACATGCAGTACACTTCATAAACATTAATAATATATATTACCATAGAATAGCCTGTACTATTGTTACACACTGGACTTCAGGCCCAGATACCAGGTCCGGTGGCATATGAGGCAGCCCCTGAAACCCTCATGCTTATCTGCTGGATGTCTGGTGGGTGCCAGACTGTCATCCTTCTGCACAATTCCTGTGCCTCCAATTCTTAAGTGCCGGCATTGTGGGATGAATCTAAAGATTCAGAGTTCATTGTGATTTCCAAGTCTCTAGTGCTGTTCCAGCTCACTGTGATTTCCAAGTCTCTAGTGCTGTTCCAGTTCACTGTGATTTCCAAGTCTTAATGGTTAATCCAGCTCACTGTGTATCAATCTCTAGAGTTTACCACCTCTCTGTGGCTTCCAGCAGCACTATTCCACCTTTGCATGTCTTCCAGCCACAGTATCACATGTGCAGTTATACACTTCTGCCGCCACCATCAGACAACCATAGTAATTCCGCCATTGGCTCTCCAGTCCACCCTGCAGTGATCTGCTACATTCCCCTTAGGGAATCTCTTCCAGTTGTCCTAACTGTACAATCAGCCTGTACAAGAGTCCCGAAGTACTCGGCCTTCAGCCTTGCATACATGTCAGTCGTCACAACTAGCCTTGATGCCAGTCAACAAATCCCAGTCATACAAGTTTTATGGCAATTGGTAGATGGACATGACTGCTAAAGATTAATATTCAGGCTTTGATAAGTATGATAATATAAAAAAAGAAACATAATTAAAATAGTATTATTTTCCACTTTAGTGCAGCCATGGGCTGGCAGCTCCCTGCTTTACATTAATCAAAGTAGCTTCAAAAAGGAAATGTATTACACCGACTTCACTTTCTGCTAGAAGACATAATATGACCTGAGCACAAATACAATTTCCCATATTGTTTTCATCCTCCTGTGGTGTGTTCTGATGTTTGAGAGCTGAGCAGAGGGAGACAGAAGCTCACATTCACATTAAAGACCTTTGTGCAGAAACATACTGTGCATGCAGCTTTTTAAACCAAGATGATGACAGGACATGGACATTGGAAGCTTTGCATGTTGTTGTCCTGTCCATGCTCAAATAGATTTTTTAAGAGGTCTCTGTGCACTGGGAAGTTAATGTCCATAGTCGTGCCCAACTCTCAAAAGAAACACTGGAGTAAATTTACTAAAGCTTCTAAAACATTGGTGATGTTGCCCATACACGTACATACTGGTCTTTGGAGAAGCCACTACAAGTTGTTCCTTGGTTCAAAGGAACACTCAAACTCAGTTAAATGCCATGCCTTTGGGAACCATCTTACTGAGCTGGGGAAAAATAAAGAAAGGAAACAGAAACGTTATAAAGGAAGTATGGGCCTGTGTGACCTTTTCACAAGCAAGACCCCTCACTATCATTTACAGATACAAGCAAATCCAGTTTGGCAAACCTACGTTGCACTACTGGGACAAATTTAATAAGTGGGGACAGATTTTGAGGTGGACGAGGACATGTCTCTCCTCAACGCAGAGAGGGGTAAATTTACTAAGAATCATGTTTGAGTGATACTGAACCTGCTGGGCATTGCTGTATACAGTATGTGCAAGTTTTTCAAGATCAAACACACGGATTTACTAAGAATCGTATGTCACTGAATCGTGTTTTTTTATGGTCCATGCAATTGTGTATGGCCATGTGAGAGTTCAGTCATATTGGTCCAAAACCGATAAACCTGCCTGTGAAGCTGCGAGTTCTACAGAAACCTGCACAGATCCCACTTGGACCAAAATAGAAGAATAAAATAGACCTGTCTGTGAGCAGTGCTTCTTTGTATTACACAGTAATGAAATGGTTAAAAATGAACAAATACATAGGGTCCCCCCCAAAAGTATAACTAGCACTGGGCATATGAGCTGGTTCTGGTCCTGGAAAAAATGGGGAAAAAACACGGGGGGGGTTGTTCTTATATGTCCTCTTGCTTTGGGATTTTTATTTATTTATTTAAAAGACCTCTAGACGCCTACTGGAGAAGAGGACCCACCTGCGCCATGGAATAAGGGTAAGTGTGCAGTGTAAGTGCGGGTGTGTGTGAAATACAGGACTAACATTTTCAGTTGGTGTGTGTCTATTGTGGTTTTTTGTTTAACTATTTACAGTGGCTCTAGAGGTACCAATGGGCCTTTACTGCCTGAACATGCTAGCACTTGTGGTTCTCCTGAACATGCTAGCACTTGTGGTTCTCCAAGTACCGGCATTAGGCAGGCTTCCTGGGCCCTGTAGTCCCACTGTAATGGATGAGACAGTATTTTATTATATTTGTACACAATAAACCTTGCACCCATCACTCACGAGTGTGGGGATTAGCCCCAGGCTGCAGCCCAAGTTTGGGGTATAATTGGAATGGAGGACCCCTTTATGGTGGGGTCCCCACTTCCTGAGGGATACCCTGCCTAGTCTGACTAGATAGGGGAGGTTAATGTATTAACCATGGTGACCCTGTAAAGTATGTCCCTTGGCTATGGCATTACCCCATCTCCCCCCGCTACTGCCTGGTTGGGTATGGTGATGGGACCTGGAAATGTGGGCATCCCTCACCCCATGTTTTTTTTTTACAGTGTAACACACTGAATCAGATCACACTGATCTGTGCAGGCTTCTGCAGAACATGCTGCTCACAGGCAGGTCTATTTGATTCATCTACAGTATTTTGGTCCAAGTTTGCTCTGTGTTTGGAAACACAGGCCCTCATTCCGAGTTGATCGCTCGCAAGGCGAATTTAGCAGAGTTGCTCACGCTAAGCCTACGCCTACTGGGAGTGTATCTTAGCTTCTTAAAATTGCGACCGATGTATTCGCAATATTGCGATTACAAACTACTTAGCAGTTTCAGAGTAGCTTCAGACTTACTCGGCATCTGCGATCAGTTCAGTGCTTGTCGTTCCTGGTTTGACGTCATAAACACACCCAGCGTTCGCCCAGACACTCCTCCGTTTCTCCGGCCACTCCTGCGTTTTTTCCGGAAACGGTAGCGTTTTTATCCACACGCCCCGAAAACGCCGTGTTTCCGCCCAGTAACACCCATTTCCTGTCAATCACACTACGATCGCCGGAGCGAAGAAAAAGCCGTGAGTAAAAATACTATCTTCATTGTAAAATAACTTGGCGCAGTCGCAGTGCGATTATTGCGCATGCGTACTAAGCGGAATTTCACTGCGATGCGATGAAAATTACCGAGCGAACGACTCGGAATGAGGGCCACAGTTTTTAGTAAATTTGTGAGTGGTATTCTTGTCCTATTAAAGTACTTGCAAGATCATTCAAAGGTTTATTGACTTCTGTTTGCATGTCTGCCCATATGTTTTTTTTCGGATCATGTGTTTACACCCGTGTTTGCCTTTAGTAAATCTCTGAGTTTCAAAAACAGGCTAAACTCACTCAAGAATGCAAACCCGGACAAATACAATTCTTCATAAATGTACCCCTAAATCTTACTGTAACAATAAAACTGCCCAGTATTGTGTACCACATGTAAAAGCAGGCAGTACTTTCCTTGCTTGAAAAATAAATAGCATTGGCACCCCTTGCATTACCGGATGCTCTCCTAACTGTAAATATAGCCCCTTGTCTCTATCACTTTTTATACTATAACAAAATCTCACGTACAGTATTACATACATTTTTCTGTAAGCTGAACAGTGAACATAGATGAAGACATCGAATAATACAAAATAAATTATAATGGGTTAACAAAAAAGACTAAAGGGCAGATTTATTAAGCCTGGTGAAGTGATAAAGTGGAAGGTGATAACACACCAGCCAATCAGCACCTAACTGCCATGTAACAGGCTGGGTTTGAAAAATGACAGTTAGGAGCTGACTGGCTGGTGTGTTATCATCATCTACTTTATCACTTCACCAGGCTTAATAAATCTACCCCTTAGTTCTATAGTTCTGTCTATTAACCAATTAACTGACGATTTTTTTCCCTTCAAAAACATTCAGAACATTGTTTTGTTTTTGTTTTTTAATTCAATATAGTTTTAAAAGTATTTTTTATTTAAATATTCTATTATGCACATCTGCAGAATGGATCTCCTCGTACAAAAAACTGGGGGACACAGTTAAGGAACAAAATGACAATAAAATAATAATAGTTTAAAAGATGTCCTTTACGTTGAGAATAGTCTGCAGAACTTTTGCTCTGTTATTGCATTTCTAATAAGCTCTATCTTAGTGTTTGTAAAACATCTGGAACAGATGAAGCAGCAGGACAGCAAACACAGCACAGCTGTAACAGTTACTGCAAGTCAGATGACACAGCTTTCTCTAGAAACAGACCCTGCCAGTGGGTTGTACTGTCCCCAAAGTCAATGTTATAGCAAGATATTGAAATAAAAAAGAACATAAATACCAGTTGTTATTTTGTAACAACTAAACACAGAAAAAATACTTTCAAGAAAAAAACTAGGCTTTTTAAGCTGCATGTTTTTACAGATTTAAGTCGGCAAATCAGTGAATGATTGTAGTCAATTTGGAAGTCACATTCTGTCATGTAAGCACAAATGTGTTCCAGATTTCCACTAATGGAATTAATTGTGCGTATCCCATACACTCTAGAAGAATCGGGGATTCTTTTCAGCTTAGAAACTCTTCTTCACAATACATAAAAGTTCAAATGCTGCGCTTCCAAGCTGAAAACGGTAAGCTGTGTTGCAGACAAGAACGTACACGCTTTGTTATTCTTTCCATTTATTTTTTTAGAAATGTAATTGTATTAAATTGCCAAGGTACTTTTTTCCACGTGCTTTTTAATTTTTATAATGTAAAGTCTTTTGGAAAAAATAAACAAATAAACAAATACCTTTTATTTAACATTTGTAATATGAAAACCCAGGGGGATGATTGTGAGGTTTTATATTACATTATATTATATAATAGTCTACTTTCCCAGAATGTCCATCTGTCATTATGTACCCAAGTAATGCACCTTTCTCATTTGTTTCTCATAACTTATTTATAAAATGTTCTACAGGCACAACAGTAGCGAGAAACAGGAACCTCTATTATTAATGATGCTCACATTGTGTGACAAGCTTTGTGAGTGTATATTGTATTCATTGGTATATTTTTGCTGTCAGTGTGAAAAATACATTTGGCGCAAACAGGAACACACTCTTTTCCCATTTACTGAAAGAAATAGTCTATTCACTAGTAACAAACAGGGCTACCCCCTGATGCATTTCATGACTAATATAATATTCTCAAAATGACTGGGTTCTGTAAATGATAGCTTGCATTTCTATTTATATTGGTTGAGTACACAACTATGTTGATTTCACTGTTTGTAGGTACACATTAAAGTAACAAACATGTAGTGTAATAAAAGTCCCACAGCACTGCAGTAGGGTTGGTATATGTGTTAATGTGTATTTATAAGAAAAAAAAAATATACACCCAAAATGTACTTCTGTTTTCGCTTGTTGAGTGTGGTGAGTGAAGGGTGCCAGGTGAGCTATTACTAGTAACCTGCTTGGCATTCATTCTCTTATACAGTTGATTTACTTGTATGTTATTGGATTGGTATTTAAACGTTATGGTTACTTTGTCTCCAGGTAGGGTCATTAGGCACTGCTATCTTCTCTAACATACCACCTAACGGAGCTACTATTGCCAGAGCCCATAGAGGCACCCAGCAGTCCAGCTGCATTCTGGGACACTGCATGAGACTGCAGAATTCGCACAACTAGCAGTCAGACATGCTGTGACAGTAGTGTTGGTTAGCCCATAGGTCATGCTCCTCGGAAAAGGTTGCTAAGAGTTAATTAGGGGCAGATTCCATTGTGTACAGCGAGTAATGTAATTTGTCTGCTTATTATATCAAGTGGTAACCCCTTTGATATTCCTTTATCTCTATCAGATCAATGATAGAGATAAAGGACTCTTATGAGGGCCTGCTGTAGCGTACCATACAGGGAAAGCAATGTAATAGTTCTCCAGCAAGCAGGTAACCCAAACAGGAACCAGATCAATGTTAATATTGGACGTCACTGTCAGCTCTCACTTCTCTTATAGACAGTGCAGATTAGTGATTCAGGATTGGGCCACTTGGGTATCTTCTAAGCCTGGCCAGTCTTTGTCTCTCTGTGCACCCAGAGCCGGCCCTAGCCAATATGATGCCCTAGGCAAGATTTTGGCTGGTGCCCCCTAGCACCACCGCTGGTTCCACCTCTGACCTTGCACCTCTTTCCCAGCACCATCACCCCTCATCCATAGCAGTCCTTATTTTGGGGTTTGTACGCCCTATATTTTAAATAGGAACAGTTCGCACATTTGGCGCACAGTCCAAAAAGGGGTCGGTTTTTGCTGGCAAGGGGCATGGCCACACAATAGTAACCCCATTTCCAATTATGCCACACAGTACTGCACTTTATTCACATTTGATAATGCGATAGTTTCCATAATTCATATTACATCCCACAGTAGTATCACTTTACCTTATAAACGTTACTCCTCACAGTAGAGCCCCTTATTCCCATTACATCACACTGAATTGCTCCTTATTCACATTACACCACACCCTATTGCTCTTTATTCATATTAGATGACACAGTAGTGCCCTTTCTATACGCAACGCCATAGTAGAGCACCTTATACACATAATGCCACACAGTAATGCCCCTTACACATATGAGGAACATTATTAAAGTCCTTATAAACATAATGTGCCTTACACATTATGACAACTTTTATTAATGCCCTTTTACACGTAATGTCCCTTACACATTTGCCGCACATTATTAATGCCTTATACACATAATGACACACATAGTGCCCCCTACACATTTGCTGCACATTATTAGTGTCCCTATACACATAATGACACACATACAGTAGTACCCTGTTACACATATGCCGCACATTATTAATGCCCTTATACACATAATGACACACATAGTGCCTTTTACACATATGTTGCACATTATTAATGCATTTTTACATGACACACGTAATGCTCCTTACACATATTCCGAACACTACTGCACAACCAACCTGCACACATGCACACAACACTCACACTGCCACTAACACTGTGACCTCTGCCTCTGCTTGAATACAGATGTGTCTTCATAAATCTTGCCTCAATGCTAATGTCGGGCACATTTTTTTAATGAAAATGTATCTTATTTGCATTGCTATGTGGCTAGGATGCACAAGCAGCTTCTGTTGATTAAAATGATATGCAGCATGCCTATATACTGTGTGAGACTGTGGCTGTATCTGCATATGAAATGCTACACACAGAATATAGGCATGCCGCTTATCATTTTAATCAGCAGAAGCTGCTGATGCCCCTAGGCATATCAAATGCCCTAGGCAATTGCCTAGTTTGCCTATGGCCGGCTCTGTGTGCACCCATCAGTTTCAGGCAGCCAGCTTGGTTTATACATCAGCAATTGTAACTTCTAAGACTGTGTAGCTTTTGTCACTCTGGGGTCTATTCATCAAGCAGGGAAAAAAGTGGAAAAACAGACCAGTGTAGAAATCTTCCTTACATTTTATAGAATGTACTTGATGAAGACTTCCTTTAAAGCTGATTGGTTGCTATGGGCAACTTCTCCACTGGTACTTCTCTCTACTCTTTTCACTGCTTTATGAATAGACCCCTCTGTGTACCCACCAAAAGCCGACAGTGGTAGTGGAGCAGTACCAGGGGTAGGGTTATGTAGTCAACTGTGTAAGAGGTGAGTTTACTGTCAATTATTCCTGACAGTACAAATATGGAAATACAGAATAAAACATTTACCGGTAGTGAATACAATTATGGAAACATTAACAGAGTATTAGGCCAACACCTACAGCCACAAGGCACAGTGATAATGAGTCTAACAAGGTCTGCAGTTGTGCAGAATGCTGGTAGAACCATTGTTCCACACAAATGTCTATTAACAGATGCCTGGCTGATAGCTATGAAATGATGTTTCCAGGTGTGGTTTTGAAATATCTAATAAATGTTTGCTTGGGGTACTGCTGTTCTGCAAAAGATCATTAGGCATTTTGTTTATTTTCTAGGGGGGAAGGGGGTTATTAAATTTGAGGATATCTACTGAGGATTTTTATGTTGGTTGCTATATTGTGAGATTTATCAAGCTTCGGAATGAGGAGCATTCCAGAGCCTGGCCCCATTAGCTAATGTTAACCATTGTAGCCTATAGGCTACATATTGCATAATTTACCAGGAGAGGGATCCTCTTGATCCCTCCTCGGTAATAGCCACTCACACACAATGGGGTATATTTACTAAGATTCGTAATTTCCGAAAATAGGTCAAAGTTCAATCACGAATGACATCGAGAGTGTAAAACTGCAACTTTTTGAATTTATTACGATGGATTTACTAAGCTGTCGTATTCGTGTTTTTCTTTTCTTCCGATGTCGATGTCATTCGTTTTTTTTTTCCTAATTTTACGGCAGTGATTAGCAAAACACTGCCGTTTTTTTTTACAATCAATCTCGGCCGGATCTGTGTGATCCGTGCTGGGGTTCTTTTTATTTTTTATTTTTAATTAAACAATGTAAAATCCCCCCAAAAAATGCGTGGGGTCCCCCCTCCTAAGCATAACCAGCCTCGGGCTCTTTGAGCCGATCCTGGTTGCAGAAATATGGGAAAAAAATGACAGGGGTTCCCCCATATTTAAGCAACCAGCATCGGGCTCTGCGCCTGGTCCTGGTCCCAAAAATACGGGGGACAAAAAGAGTAGGGGTCCCCCGTATTTTTAAAACCAGCACCGGGCTCCACTAGCTGGACAGATAATGCCACAGCCGGGGGTCACTTTTATATAGTGCCCTGCGGCCGTGGCATCAAAAATCCAACTAGTCACCCCTGGCCGGGGTACCATGGGGGAGTGGGGACCCCTTCAATCAAGGGGTCCCCCCCCCCCAGCCACCCAAGGGCCAGGGGTGAAGCCCGAGGCTGTCCCCCCCCCATCCAATGGGCTGCGGATGGGGGGGCTGATAGCCTTTGTTGTAAAATAAAAGATATTGTTTTTAGTAGCAGTACTACAAGTCCCAGCAAGCCTCCCCCGCATGCTGGTACTTGGAGAACCACAAGTACCAGCATGCGGCGGAAAAACGGGCCCGCTGGTACCTGTAGTACTACCACTAAAAAAATACCCAAAAAAACACAAGACACACACACCGTGAAAGTATAATTTTATTACATACATACACACATACATACATACTTACCTTATGTTCCCACGCAGGTCGGTCCTCTTCTCCAGTAGAATCCAAGGGGTACCTGTTGAAGAAATTCTACTCACGAGATCCAGGGGTCCAGGCTCCTCGGCAAATCCAGGGATAATCCACGTACTTGAATAAAACAAAAAAAACGGTTGCCCGACCACGAACTGAAAGGTGACCCATGTTTGCACATGGGTCACCTTCCCACGAATGCCAGAAACCCACTTTGCCTTCTGGCTAAGTGGGTTTCTTCAGCCAATCAGGGAGTGCCACGTTGTAGCACTCTCCTGATCAGCTGTGTGCTGCTGTCCTCACTGACAGGCAGCACGCGGCAGTGTTACAATGTTGCGCCTATGCGCTACATTGTAACCAATGGTGGGAACTTTCTGCTCAGCGGTGACGTCACTTTAGGTCAACCGCAGGGCAGAAAGTTCCCACCATTGGTTACAATGTAGCGCATAGGCGCTACATTGTAACACTGCCGTGTGCTGCCTGTCAGTGAGGACAAGAGCACACAGCCGATCAGGAGGGTGCTACAACGTGGCACTCCCTGATTGGCTGAAGAAACCCACTTAGCCAGAAGGCAAAGTGGGTTTCTGGCATTCGTGGGAAGGTGACCCATGTGCAAACATGGGTCACCTTTCAGTTCGTGGTCGGGCAACCGTTTTTTTGTTTTATTCAAGTACGTGGATTATCCCTGGATTTGCCGAGGAGCCTGGACCCCTGGATCTCGTGAGTAGAATTTCTTCAACAGGTACCCCTTGGATTCTACTGGAGAAGAGGACCGACCTGCGTGAGAACATAAGGTAAGTATGTATGTATGTGTGTATGTATGTAATAAAATTATACTTTCACGGTGTGTGTGTCTTGTGTTTTTTTGGGTATTTTTTTAGTGGTAGTACTACAGGTACCAGCGGGCCCGTTTTTCCGCCGCATGCTGGTACTTGTGGTTCTCCAAGTACCAGCATGCGGGGGAGGCTTGCTGGGACTTGTAGTACTGCTACTAAAAACAATATCTTTTATTTTACAACAAAGGCTATCAGCCCTCCCATCCGCAGCCCATTGGATGGGGGGGGACAGCCTCGGGCTTCACCCCTGGCCCTTGGGTGGCTGGGGGGGGGGGACCCCTTGATTGAAGGGGTTCCCACTCCCCCAGGGTACCCCGGCCAGGGGTGACTAGTTGGATTTTTGATGCCACGGCCGCAGGGCGCTGTATAAAAGTGACCCCCGGCTGTGGCATTATCTGTCCAGCTAGTGGAGCCCGGTGCTGGTTTAAAAAATACGGGGGACCCCTACTCTTTTTTCCCCCCGTATTTTTGGGACCAGGACCAGGCGCAGAGCCCGATGCTGGTTGCTTAAATATGGGGGAACCCCTGTCATTTTTTTCACCATATTTCTGCAACCAGGATCGGCTCAAAGAGCCCGAGGCTGGTTATGCTTAGGAGGGGGGACCCCACGCAATTTTTTTTGAAAAAATAAGCACTTTCCCACCCCTTCCCACTGATATACATGCACGGATCTCATGGATCCGTGCATGCCTATCCAATCACGAATAAAAAAAAAAGGTCTGTTTTTTTTTAGCACTTTTTTACGAGTTGTAATTTTTCACGGCAGTGTTTGTTCTTTTTTGGCTTTGCACTTCTTAGTAAATGACCGAGATTCATACTTAAACAGCCGCGTTTTGACCGATGGTGTATTCATTCGTAATTTTTTACCTGAACTTGCAAAAAATTACGAATGCCCTCATCACTGCCGTGATTAGTGTTTAGTAAATTACCGAGATTAACCGAGATGACACTTTGAAGAAAAAACGGCATCTCGGTCAAAATCGGGAGCTTAGTAAATATACCCCAATGTCACTCATTCATTGCATTATTTGGCACTGCTTCCAGTTGTGAACAAAATCATAGACATTAAAAAAGGGGGTGGAAAGAGCATATTTTAGGGCCATTTTCATTATGTTCTACCTTAGAACTGGAGGGCTTTGGATCTCATCTCATACTAATACACATATACTTATACACATATATATATATTTCACTTTGCATTTTCTATTTGCATTTCTATTTACTGTACGTTTGTTTGGTCACTTAGAGCAAACTAATAAGCTTTGCTCACACAAAATTGCAACATGCAATCTTCCTAATGTCTCCCTAACTTTCTAATTTAATATTGGCCATAAATGAGATAGTCAAATTGGTATTTTAGAAAAAAAAATCAGAAAAGTGTAATACAAGGAAAAGAGGTTTGAAAATGGTAGGAGATGTAACAAATGTGATTTTATAGATTTCTGTTCCCCTGTGCACAATCACATACACTTCTAGTATACACATCTGCAGAAAGCGGTGATTAGACCATCGCAGCTCGCCAGCAAGGATAAGATGTTGTGATGTGCTCATAGAGTGATTTTTTTGTAAATTATATCCAAGCAGTAATTGAATTGCATCGTGTGGCAAACATTCTGCAACATTTCCTGGACTTTCACAAAGACATAAATACTATCAGACTTACTACACATGGAATGGAAACAGGAAAGACTAATTGTTTCAAGACCAGTACTATTAGTTTGTAAGTAAAAAGTATTACTTTCCGTTCTTTGTCATGATTGTACAATGACTAGGGATGTAGATCAGACTATGGAATCCTTCTTTAAAGTGCATATAATAAAGATCACTGACAAAAATATGCAGCCAGTCTATTGGGATTACATAAGGAAGATGTTTTGCTAAATTGGTGATTAAAGAAATCACAATTTACTGTCACATTTAATAATAATGTTGCTAATGTAAGAAATGTATGCTGATTGCTCAGAGGAAAAAAACAAACGTTTCAGCATATTGTTTTACAGTAAAATGACACATAGCAATGGAAACATTTCTAGATCACCAGTGTGAAAGATAAAGAACTGTTAGCAGGGATAATACTCTATCAGCATAAAATGCATATGTTTAGTAGGAGGGATATTATTATATGTGGCCAGTCCTTGAAAATAAAGATTCCTTATTGCTGCAATTCACTGAATGTACCATTAGTGAGTCAGCGGGACAGGGTGTCCAATAGGAGCCTGTCCTGGCAATCAGTGAGAAGTGATCGCATTGCAATCATATTACTTACTGCTTAGCCCTCTCAGCTGCTGTGCTGCACATGTGTGCCTATGAAAGCTAGTACATGAACAAGCCAAAGCCACTGGGGCGGGATCCCTTGGATCCATGTCCCCAAAAAATTAGTGAAAGGCAGCCCATAGGCTACTATAGGCTAACGGAGTAGGGGGCCAAGCTCGGGAATGCTTCACATTCTGAAGCTTTGTAAACCTGGCAGCACAGCAGCACCCATAGTAACCTATGGGGGATATTGTTTAAGCTGTCAGAAATGGTGGGACTGAGGCAGGTATCTGAGATATGTTACATATTGGGGACGCTTAATATATGCAGGTGCCCCCTGAATACTGTTTATTTGGGAGGGGAGGGGGGGGATATGCCACAAATATACTATAATAAATAGGCCCCTAAGTGAGGATAAAACATGCTGGTAAGCATCTGCTTTCTTTTGGGTTGCTGTAAGGTTTGTTATTTTGTGATCTGTTCTGTGTGGGTAATTCAGCCTGATGCATATGATCATAGTACTCAATGAGGAATTCTATGGAAAAAAATATGTTAAGGCGAACCTGTAAGCAAAAATGAAAGCAATGTATACATGGACGAATCCACAATCATTGGGGGTAATTCAGACCCAGATACGGTCATTAGGTCGACAGCATTTAGGTCGACATTCATTAGGTCGACCACTATTGGTTGACATGCACTAGGTCGACATGGTCAATAGGTCGACATGGAAAAAGGTCAACATGAGTTTTAAAGAAAAATTAATTTCTTGAACTTTTTCATACTTTACGATCCACGTGGACTACAATTGGGAATAGTAACCTGCGCTCGGCACTTTGCCTCAAAGCACGACGAGCGAAGCAGGGCCATGCAAGGGGACGCGGTACACTAATTGGGGTTCCCGGTCACTGTACGGAAAAAACAACACCAAAAAAGTAAAATTTATGTTTACCTTTTTCCTTGTCGACCTAATGACCATGTCAACCTACTGCATGTCGACCAACAGTGGTCGACCTAATGACCCATACCCTTCAGACCTGATCGCTGGACTTCTAACTTTGCTGTCCTGCATTCAGATAGTCACCACCCATGGGGGAGTGTAAATTCGCCCGTGCAAGTGTGCGATCGCATGTGTACGCCGAGCTGCAAAAATCCATTGTGTGCAGTCTGTACGCAGCCCAGGACTTACTCCTACAGTGTGATGAGAACAGGCTGATCGGGGCCAGAGCTGACGTCACACACCCTCCCTGAAAACGCTTGGGAACGCCTGCCAGTAAATGGTCAGTTACTACTCACAAACGACCTCTTCCTGTCAATCACCTTGCAAACGCCTGTGCGATCAGAATTTTCACACCCGTTGTTGGCCAACACGCATGCATATTGTGGTGCATGTGCAGTCTATTGCTGATCGCCCGCTGTGCGTAAATGCACAGCAGCGCTCAGGTCTGAATCAGCCCCAATGACTGCAGTTTGATTTAAGCCTCTATATTACTACTCTGACTTGAAAAGAATTTGCCAAACTAATATTTATGTAACCCGCTTTCACATATGTATTAGCCTGCAATTAGCGGGACCCAGTGTGATTTCAGCAAAATGTAGCTGTTGTCTGCTAATGACGAGTGGAACCATTAAAGCAGACCAGGCTGTGAAAGGCAAATACCTTTTTTATCCTGCATTTGAAGGATTACAAGAAAACTCACCAATCATTGCCCACAGTGATCACTGTTTTCTTGTGGTGTTGCAGCAGGAGACCCACTGCAGCATCAAAAGGTCACATACAGACAGACAGTAGGTCCAGTGCATGCTGTAACAGCACAAAGCACACACTGCCATGCAATGATCGCTACCAATGATATGCATAGGAGAGGTTTTTTAGATAACCATCATGTAAAAGAGTAAAGTCTCCTCTTTCAAGCAAAGGTGCCTCTTATTAATTATTGCTGTTCATCTTTAATCAGCATTCTATACATATCATTAACAAAGGGCCTAATTCAGAGTTGTACGCTATTGCAATTGCGATTTTCTACGCTACGCAACTGTTAATGTTAGCAAGTGAAACTGTTGCCCAGGAATGAAAAGAGACGCTCATCAGAGCAAACGCAACTCATTTGCAATTTGCATATACATACGCAGCCTATACGCAAGAATGTTAAACATTGACTGCTTGAGTAGGTATGTGGCTATGCAGACTAGACGCGGCAGTAGTCACACAGGCATCATGTGTTAGTACATAGGAAGTCACAGCTGACATCACACGCCCCGTAAATGACCATGACATATCTGCGTTATTACAACCATTCCCCGCTAACACTGGGTTACCCCAAAGGTCACTTCCTGTCAATCACTTTGCGACTGGATCCTCAATGCGAATCAAATCACAGATACCTTTGCGCATGTGCAGAGTGATCGCAGTATGTGCGTAGTCTGACAATCGCTCAATTGCGAATCCTTCGGCATAGCATACAACTCTGATTTAGGCCCATAGATCAGGCTTTTTCAACCAGTCTGCCGTGGCACACTAGTGTGCCGCGACCAGTTGCATGGTGTGCCGTGGAGCCAGAGCAGCTTCCTGCACCTTCAGAGTGAACTGTTGGCCCGGGCTCTGAGAGGATCAGTCGTGCTCCGACCGTGACCTATGCCTTGAAGACACGGCGGTGTGATATCATAGGTCATGGCCGCTGCGTCTCACCAGCCAGCCCACCCGCCTGCATACACATCTACCAGTTCCTGCCTGCATGCACAGCTTTCCTTGCCCACCCACATCCACACCTGCCCGACCACCCACTGCTCAGTATTCACAGCACTCCACTATGAACAACCCTCGCCACTGAGGGACAGGGAGGAGGACAGCTGACCAGTAGGGGCTAATATTTGTTATTTTATTTCTCCTGTGGGGAACAATAGGACTTATGTGGGGAGAATAAGGATTTATGGGGGGAATAATGTAAATAATTCATGTGGGGAGCAATGTGATTTATGTAGGGAGCAACATTATTTATGTGGGGAGCAATGTGATTGTTTTTTCTGTGTAGGCCAATGTATGTGTGTTGTTTTTTTTTTTTTTTTACTGTGAGGGCCAATGTGTGTTTATTGTTTTTTTCTGTGGGGAACTGATGGTGCGCCTTGGCAATTTTAAAATATTGTTCGGTGTGCCACGAGTAAAAAAAGGTTGAAAATCACGGCCATAGATAATAAATGGCTGGACACAATATTTCAGACTACACATTGTTTACTCTTTCAAGCAAGGGAACCCTTTTTTATTTAATGACTGCTTACTTATGAATACCAAAGAACCCTATTTCACGGGAAGTGCACCAAACAGCCGTAAAAAGGATTCTTGTAAAAATGAAGTATCCTCAGGAAGTAAGACGAATGTAAGAAGGGGGTTATCACAGCTATCGGAGCCTGCTGCAGTCCCTCTGTTTTAGTTAACTAAAAAAGCCCATATAGGTGTCTATGGAGACTGCTAAAATCTGCAATAAAAATATAAATTAATATTTATCAGTGTTCGGGGGATACCCACAGATATTACTAAAATGCAGAATTTTCCAAGTTCCCGAAACTTGGTCCCGATAGCTAACACCAACTTTATATTTGGATACATGGGTAGATGTATGAAACGGTGTTATGGGGGGGTAGTGGTATCAGCACGTTATGTGCACTAATACCGCTTCCTCCACCTGTATTAAAGCAGCAGTGTCTGCAAGGTGACAGGGGCGCTATGTGCCCGTCATTATTGGTGCTGCTATCAGGGCAATGTAAGAACGGTCTGTAGCATTGACCGTTCCGACCCCTGAACTATCGATTTTGACAGCTGCAGGTGTTGTAGCCTCATTCACCACAACCAGGGACCAGCTCTGGGCTGCATGTGAGATCTCGCGATAGCAGCAAAATCTCGTACATGTGCACTGGAGCCGGCCGAGCAGGGAGACACAATGCTGATGTGCTGTGTGCTGAGGCGGGGATCGCCGAAGGGGGGAGTTTTCACTTCCCCAGTCTGCAGCCAAGATGTTAATACATCTTGTCAATGCTTCTTCCGGCTTGGCCTCGGTAATGAGACAAAGGCACGATCCGTGCCGCTATAATACATCTCATAGGCCCTCATTCCGAGTTGTTCGCTCGCAAGCTGCTTTTAGCAGCATTGCACACGCTAAGCCGCAGCCCTCTGGGAGTGTATCATAGCTTATCAAAATTGCGAACGAAAGATTCTCAAAATTGCGAATAGAAATTTCTAAGCAGTTTCTGAGTAGCTCGAGACTTACTCTGCCACTGCGATCAGTTCAGTCAGTTTCGTTCCTGGTTTGACGTCACAAACACACCCAGCGTTCGCCCAGACACTCCCGCGTTTTTCCCAGAAACTTCAGCGTTTTTTCACACACTCCCATAAAACGGCCAGTTTCCGCCCAGAAACACCCACTTCCTGTCAATCACACTACGATCACCAGAACGAAGAAAAAACCTCGTAATGCCGTGAGTAAAATACCAAACTTCTTAGCAAATTTTGCGGAAAATCGCTGCGATGCGATTAAAAATAACGAGCGAACAACTCGGAATGAGGGCCATAGTGCAATATATGTGGGGAGAGGGATCCAAAGGATCTCAGAATGACTTGTGTGAGTATGTCCCACAACAATTAATGATTTTGAAGCTGGAACTTGATGAACATAAAAGTGCAAAAATAAGTTCAGCACAGGAGTGAAGACACAGCTAATTTCACCGACCAAATGTAAAAACCGACTGATATTTACAAATATTATTCCTCCAGATGTTCAGTCCTCCAGCTCTATGAAAGCAAATGGAAGCATATCAGAATGGGGACCACCAGTCCGAATCACTGCCCATCCCCCATGACTTCCACTATGGCGCATGATGATTGAGTGTTATAACTGGGACTCTTAAGCTTGACTATGTGTTCTGAGAGCAGGTACTCCAGTAATCTCTGCAATGTGCAGCGGGGGTGGGGCCACGATGACTTGATTCCGCTGCCACACCCACCATTTGGTGTCACTGTCCATGCCACTGACGTGCCATCCCCCCCCCCAACCCACACACACTTTGCCGTTCGGACTGTCTCCTCCCGGAGGAGGCAGCAAGAATGTCGGCATGTATGCACTAATATTATTTTTTTGTCAGAAACCAGAGTACTCAGAGAAAAACACATGCAAACAGCGAGATGACATATAAACTCCACACATATAGCACCTTGGTGGGAATTGAACCCAAGAGCGCAGTGCTGTGAGCCAGCAAGCTACCTTTGTGCACCAATTTCTTTTTCTTCTTTTTGTTTTCTTTTATAAACCGTTGCCAACACTACCATCATATTCCCTACTGAGTATTTCCTCTGTATCAGAGTACATTAAATATATTAATCAGTACAATACTATTAAATAATAATGTAACTTAATTTGAAATAGGATATACAATAAGCATTGCATACTTTCTATCGTTTGAAGCAGCTAATCTACAAATTTTGGATTACAACTAGAATGAGTTACAGAATTGTTTTTCTTTTTTTCAGCAATGTATGTCTAAAACAACAACATCAACCTGATATTAAAAATAAGTGAGTACAGCTGCAGAAAACAGTGCTGTGTCAATGTTCTGGCATTGCATAACAAAAAACTATTTGGCTTAAAAATGCATTTACATTTCCAACAGAACAACAATTTATTGGATAAAATATAGTTAGTTGCTAATGGTCTTTGAGCAAACACTGCAGTAATAAATAATTGTATGTGTGGCTATGTGCGTATACACTGAGCTTCCATCAGAAATTGTGGGGCCCAGACGTGGACTCCAAGAGGTTCCATATAAGTGGCCAGGAGAAACCTTATTTAAAAATGCATACAGCCATATTCTGATTTGGAAGTAAAGAAAAAAAAAACATGTAACAATATATCTGGAACAAATCATGTGCAATGCAAGGGGAGCAAAAACATTTATATGTTTAACTTTATATGTAACATTTGTGAAATATAATGTTTTAGTGCATTCCTACAAAATATTTTTTTAAAAGTCAAAAGGCTTTTCCTTACTTATCAAAGATCCCTTAGTGGCGATAAAGCATTTATTGATGACAGCAACATTGTAAGTACCACCGCAGTCTTCCACCTTAATTCCAGTTTCTTTTTATTGTTTACTGTTTATTCTATTTACACACATTATTATTATTTATTATTATTTTTATTTTTATTTTTTCTTATGATTGTGGAAAATCACAGTATCTACTTAGGGGCCCATTATCAACAAGTTTTAGCTATTTAAAACTAGTTGCATATGATAAATGGTGCTCCAGCCAATCAGCTCCCAGCTATAATTTTCAAAGACATGACAGGAGCTGATTGGATGGAGCACCATTTATCATATGCAACTAGTTTTAAATAGCTAAAACTCATTGATAATGGGCCCCTAAGTAGATACTGTGATTTTCCACAATCATAAGAAAAATTATAGTAACCTCGTTGATAAATGGGCCTCTTAATCTGGGGCCCCTGGATAGCATCAAAAACTGTGACTAACATATACTCCAGAGAGACATATTGTTAGTTTGTAATACAAGTCTTATTGTTATTCCCTGCATAATAGTACTACATTTACAATGCAATACTAAGCAAGTAAAGAGCCCTACACACTGGTCGATACCAGTGAAAGATATGAACGATCTCGTTCATTAATGAACGAGATACTGTTCATATCTTTCAGCATGTAGGCACCAGCGATGAACGATGCGCGGCCCCGTGCTCGTTCATCGCTGGTGCCGGCTCGTTTAAACTTGCAGGCCAATATGGACAATATCGTCCATATTAGCATGCATTGCTATGGAGCCGGGTGACGGGGGGAGTGAAGAAACTTCACTCCCCCCGTCACCTCCCCCCTGCTGCCGGGTCGCCCGTCTGCCGTATCGGCGATTGGGCAGCTCGGCGGCGGGTCGCCGAGTCTGTAGGGCCCTTAAGCCTCGTTGATATTCTCACCAGGAATATATAGTACAATATAAGGTTGGACTTAAAGTGGCATGAATTGCCACACACACACAAACATGGGGTATTTACTAGAGATGAGCGGGTTCGGTTCCTCGGAATCCGAACCCGCCCGAACTTCAGTTTTTTTTTTACACGGGGCCGAGCGACTCGGATCTTCCCGCCTTGCTCGGTTAACCCGAGCGCGCCCGAACGTCATCATCCCGCTGTCGGATTCTCGCGAGACTCGGATTCTATATAAGGAGCCGCGCGTCGCCGCCATTTTCACACGTGCATTGAGATTCATAGGGAGAGGACGTGGCTGCCGTCCTCTCCGTTTATAGAGAAGAGAGTGAGACTAGAGTAGAGAGAGACACAGTATTTACTTTAGTAATTTTGGGGAGCATTAGGAGGAGTACTACTACTTGCTGAAGTGATCGTGTGACTGTATATCTGACTTGTGGGGGAGACAGTGGGGAGCAGTTAGAGTCTGAGAGCAGGAGTACATATTTTAACGTACAGTGCACACTTTTGCTGCCAGAGTGCCACACTGCCATTGTGACCACACTGACCACCAGTATATATTGTGATTGTCTGCTTAGGAGTACTACTTGCAAGTTGCTGATAGTGTGACCTGACCACCAGTTTAATTAATCACCACCAGTTTAATATATATATATATATAATTGTATATAATATATATATAATTGTATACCACCTACCCGTGGTTTTTTTCTTCTTTCTTTCTTCTTGATACATACTACTATAGTAGCTTACTGTAGCAGTCTGCGGTGCTGCTGAGCTGACAGTGTCCAGCAGGTCCGTCATCAGTCATTACATAATAAATATATAAACCTGTCCGGCTGCAGTACTAGTGATATTATATATATATATATATATATATTAATTTCATCTCATTATCATCCAGTCTATATTAGCAGCAGACACAGTACGGTAGTCCACGGCTGTAGCTACCTCTGTGTCGGCAGTCGCTCGTCCATCCATAATTGTATACCACCTACCCGTGTTTTTTTTTTTTTCTTTCTTCTTGATACATACTACTATAGTAGCTTACTGTAGCAGTCTGCGGTGCTGCTGAGCTGACAGTGTCCAGCAGGTCCGTCATCAGTCATTACATAATAAATATATATACCTGTCCGGCTGCAGTACTAGTGATATTATATATATATATATATATATATATATATATTAATTTCATCTCATTATCATCCAGTCTATATTAGCAGCAGACACAGTACGGTAGTCCACGGCTGTAGCTACCTCTGTGTCGGCAGTCGCTCGTCCATCCATAATTGTATACCACCTACCCGTGGTTTTTTTTTTCTTTCTTTCTTCTTGATATATACTACTATAGTAGCTTACTGTAGCAGTCTGCGGTGCTGCTGAGCTGACAGTGTCCAGCAGGTCCGTCATCAGTCATTACATAATAAATATATATACCTGTCCGGCTGCAGTACTAGTGATATTATATATATATATATATATATATATATATTAATTTCATCTCATTATCATCCAGTCTATATTAGCAGCAGACACAGTACGGTAGTCCACGGCTGTAGCTATCTCTGTGTCGGCAGTCGCTCGTCCATCCATAATTGTATACCACCTACCCGTGTTTTTTTTTTCTTTCTTTCTTCTTGATACATACTACTATAGTAGCTTACTGTAGCAGTCTGCGGTGCTGCTGAGCTGACAGTGTCCAGCAGGTCCGTCATCAGTCATTACATAATAAATATATATACCTGTCCGGCTGCAGTACTAGTGATATTATATATATATATATTAATTTCATCTCATTATCATCCAGTCTATATTAGCAGCAGACACAGTACGGTAGTCCACGGCTGTAGCTACCTCTGTGTCGGCAGTCGCTCGTCCATCCATAAGTATACTAGTATCCATCCATCTCCATTGTTTACCTGAGGTGCCTTTTAGTTGTGCCTATTAAAATATGGAGAACAAAAATGTTGAGGTTCCAAAATTAGGGAAAGATCAAGATCCACTTCCACCTCGTGCTGAAGCTGCTGCCACTAGTCATGGCCGAGACGATGAAATGCCAGCAACGTCGTCTGCCAAGGCCGATGCCCAATGTCATAGTACAGAGCATGTAAAATCCAAAACACCAAATATCAGTAAAAAAAGGACTCCAAAATCTAAAATAAAATTGTCGGAGGAGAAGCGTAAACTTGCCAATATGCCATTTACCACACGGAGTGGCAAGGAATGGCTGAGGCCCTGGCCTATGTTCATGGCTAGTGGTTCAGCTTCACATGAGGATGGAAGCACTCAGCCTCTCGCTAGAAAAATGAAAAGATTCAAGCTGGCAAAAGCACCGCAAAGAACTGTGCGTTCTTCGAAATCCCAAATCCACAAGGAGAGTCCAATTGTGTCGGTTGCGATGCCTGACCTTCCCAACACTGGACGTGAAGAGCATGCGCCTTCCACCATTTGCACGCCCCCTGCAAGTGCTGGAAGGAGCACCCGCAGTCCAGTTCCTGATAGTCAGATTGAAGATGTCAGTGTTGAAGTACACCAGGATGAGGAGGATATGGGTGTTGCTGGCGCTGGGGAGGAAATTGACAAGGAGGATTCTGATGGTGAGGTGGTTTGTTTAAGTCAGGCACCCGGGGAGACACCTGTTGTCCGTGGGAGGAATATGGCCGTTGACATGCCTGGTGAAAATACCAAAAAAATCAGCTCTTCGGTGTGGAAGTATTTCAACAGAAATGCGGACAACATTTGTCAAGCCGTGCGTTGCCTTTGTCAAGCTGTAATAAGTAGGGGTAAGGACGTTAACCACCTCGGAACATCCTCCCTTATACGTCACCTGCAGCGCATTCATAATAAGTCAGTGACAAGTTCAAAAACTTTGGGCGACAGCGGAAGCAGTCCACTGACCAGTAAATCCCTTCCTCTTGTAACCAAGCTCACGCAAACCACCCCACCAACTCCCTCAGTGTCAATTTCCTCCTTCCCCAGGAATGCCAATAGTCCTGCAGGCCATGTCACTGGCAATTCTGACGATTCCTCTCCTGCCTGGGATTCCTCCGATGCATCCTTGCGTGTAACGCCTACTGCTGCTGGCGCTGCTGTTGTTGCTGCTGGGAGTCGATGGTCATCCCAGAGAGGAAGTCGTAAGCCCACTTGTACTACTTCCAGTAAGCAATTGACTGTCCAACAGTCCTTTGCGAGGAAGATGAAATATCACAGCAGTCATCAGCGGATAACTGAGGCCTTGACAACTATGTTGGTGTTAGACGTGCGTCCGGTATCCGCCGTTAGTTCACAGGGAACTAGACAATTTCTTGAGGTAGTGTGCCCCCGTTACCAAATACCATCTAGGTTCCACTTCTCTAGGCAGGCGATACCGAGAATGTACACGGACGTCAGAAAAAGACTTACCAGTGTCCTAAAAAATGCAGTTGTACCCAATGTCCACTTAACCACGGACATGTGGACAAGTGGAGCAGGGCAGGGTCAGGACTATATGACTGTGACAGCCCACTGGGTAGATGTATGGACTCCCGCCGCAAGAACAGCAGCGGCGGCACCAGTAGCAGCATCTCGCAAACGCCAACTCTTTCCTAGGCAGGCTACGCTTTGTATCACCGGTTTCCAGAATACGCACACAGCTGAAAACCTCTTACGGCAACTGAGGAAGATCATCGCGGAATGGCTTACCCCAATTGGACTCTCCTGTGGATTTGTGGCATCGGACAACGCCAGCAATATTGTGTGTGCATTAAATATGGGCAAATTCCAGCACGTCCCATGTTTTGCACATACCTTGAATTTGGTGGTGCAGAATTTTTTAAAAAACGACAGGGGCGTGCAAGAGATGCTGTCGGTGGCCAGAAGAATTGCGGGACACTTTCGGCGTACAGGCACCACGTACAGAAGACTGGAGCAACACCAAAAACGCCTGAACCTGCCCTGCCATCATCTGAAGCAAGAAGTGGTAACGAGGTGGAATTCAACCCTATATATGCTTCAGAGGTTGGAGGAGCAGCAAAAGGCCATTCAAGCCTATACAATTCAGCACGATATAGGAGGTGGAATGCACCTGTCTCAAGCGCAGTGGAGAATGATTTCAACGTTGTGCAAGGTTCTGCTGCCCTTTGAACTTGCCACACGTGAAGTCAGTTCAGACACTGCCAGCCTGAGTCAGGTCATTCCCCTCATCAGGCTTTTGCAGAAGAAGCTGGAGACATTGAAGGAGGAGCTAACACGGAGCGATTCCGCTAGGCATGTGGGACTTGTGGATGGAGCCCTTAATTCGCTTAACAAGGATTCACGGGTGGTCAATCTGTTGAAATCAGAGCACTACATTTTGGCCACCGTGCTCGATCCTAGATTTAAAACCTACCTTGGATCTCTCTTTCCGGCAGACACAAGTCTGCTGGGGTTCAAAGACCTGCTGGTGAGAAAATTGTCAAGTCAAGCGGAACGCGACCTGTCAACATCTCCTCCTTCACATTCTCCCGCAACTGGGGGTGCGAGGAAAAGGCTCAGAATTCCGAGCCCACCCGCTGGCGGTGATGCAGGGCAGTCTGGAGCGACTGCTGATGCTGACATCTGGTCCGGACTGAAGGACCTGACAACGATTACGGACATGTCGTCTACTGTCACTGCATATGATTCTCTCCCCATTGAAAGAATGGTGGAGGATTATATGAGTGACCGCATCCAAGTAGGCACGTCACACAGTCCGTACTTATACTGGCAGGAAAAAGAGGCAATTTGGAGGCCCTTGCACAAACTGGCTTTATTCTACCTAAGTTGCCCTCCCACAAGTGTGTACTCCGAAAGAGTGTTTAGTGCCGCCGCTCACCTTGTCAGCAATCGGCGTACGAGGTTACTTCCAGAAAATGTGTAGAAGATGATGTTCATTAAAATGAATTATAATCAATTCCTCCGTGGAGACATTGACCAGCAGCAATTGCCTCCACAAAGTACACAGGGAGCTGAGATGGTGGATTCCAGTGGGGACGAATTGATAATCTGTGAGGAGGGGGATGTACACGGTGATATATCGGAGGATGATGATGAGGTGGACATCTTGCCTCTGTAGAGCCAGTTTGTGCAAGGAGAGATTAATTGCTTCTTTTTTGGTGGGGGTCCAAACCAACCCATCATTTCAGTCACAGTCGTGTGGCAGACCCTGTCACTGAAATGATGGGTTGGTTAAAGTGTGCATGTCCTGTTTATACAACATAAGGGTGGGTGGGAGGGCCCAAGGACAATTCCATCTTGCACCTCTTTTTTCTTTTTTTCTTCTTTGCGTCATGTGCTGTTTGGGGAGTGTTTTTTGGAAGGGACATCCTGCGTGACGCTGCAGTGCCACTCCTAGATGGGCCAGGTGTTTGTGTCGGCCACTAGGGTCGCTTAGCTTAGTCATCCAGCGACCTCGGTGCAAATTTTAGGACTAAAAATAATATTGTGAGGTATTCAGAATAGACTGAAAATGAGTGGAAATTATGGTTTTTGAGGTTAATAATACTTTGGGATCAAAATGATCCCCAAATTCTATGATTTAAGCTGTTTTTTAGTGTTTTTTGAAAAAAACACCCGAATCCAAAACACACCCGAATCCGACAAAAAAAATTCGGTGAGGTTTTGCCAAAACGCGGTCGAACCCAAAACACGGCCGCGGAACCGAACCCAAAACCAAAACACAAAACCCGAAAAATTTCATGTGCACATCTCTAGTATTTACAATATATCATCTTATCATATGTCAGTATAATCTGGTGATAAATAATGTTTGTGTGATTAAAGGTCCCTTTCAGAAGTTGGACATAGGTGAGTTAAGCAGGGTACCCACGGAGAGATGAGTCCCAGTGATGTGTGCTGAGCGATCTAGCACAGAACGCTCAGCACACATCTTATTACGCTCAGCACACAGCGCAATGTGTGCTGAGCGAGGGGGGGGGAACCACTCATTTCACCGCTGGGTGAAGTAAGTGATCACTAGATTTGGCATGCATGCAAGTCAATCTAGAGTTAGTGATAGCAACACGTGGGGCCGCGCATCGCTATCGCTGTGGGGCATACACACAGAGAGATCCATGCTTAATTTCTAAGCAATCTAGTAAGATTGCTTAGAAATGAAGCAAACATCTCTCCGTGTGTACCCCTCCCCCCTTATCCGTATGTTTTACTTCCTGCACATCCAGTTGTGCCACCGAGACAAAAACAATTATTAATTTATAGTGAGACATATTTTCTGCTATAAGAAGAATGGGTTCTATGGTTCCTGTGCAACCACGGCAAGACCTCATATGATTTGCCGTGAAGGTCATCAAGATAGCCATTTCATCTAAAAGTACTGTACGTGTTTTCCCCAATTTTGTCCATGTTATGAAACACTTATCTAGTATGTGCCAAGGTGTGAATACAGATAATAGACTACCAGTAGCCTGGGAGAGGAAGTGCAAAAAGCCAGCCTATTGTCTAATCCCTTCCATCTATCAACTACTGAATTCCTTGCAGGAAAAATAGTATTGTAACACTCAGGCTGCAATGATTTGCTGGGAATTTTAACTGACTTCCTAGTCAAACAAGTTGTTTTTTTGGTTTTTCACATTTTTTCAACATAGAGCCCAAATATTCTGAAATATTTAAAGTGGCTGCACAACTATCCGGCATACATTCAGATTGCGCTGAATTTGCTGTAGTCAGGTGGTAGAGATAAGAAGAGCAGGGGATATTTAGGGGCTGATTCTGAGATGGAGTACAGCAAAAGAGAGTAAGTTACTTTGCACCTTGCAAAAACATGCTGCACTCTGGTGGGGCAGATGTAAATCGTGCAGAGAGATTTCACTATGGGAAGAGCGTGTCCAAACTCAAATATAAACTACAGTGTAAAAATAAAGCTGTCTAACATTTGTGGGCTACATGAAAAAGCAGCCACTGCTATTATGTAGTCTTAGGACTGCTGATATCGGAGGATCCTTGACGCGGCTCAGCAGATAAACATATATTTGCAAACGCATGTAACCAATGCTCTGAAATTCTATTACCAGATAGGTTCAAATATTGTTACAGATATTAGTCAGAGTGCTGGGGGGATACCAGGGGGAAAAAGCACCCCCCCCCCCCGTCTGCTGTTTGTAACCTGAGGACGAAGAATAAACTTCGAAACGTTGTTGCAACCTGCCGTTTTGTACCTTTTGTGACCAGTGTGCCGCCTACAGTGGACTGTTGTATTGACCCGTGGCTCTGCGGGTCTAGGAGGGCACCGGGACTGAGTTATTTGTACCTGGGAGTGCTGCCAAAAGTCGTTATATATATATATATATATATATATATATATATATATGTAAATTAAAGTGGAGACTGGAGACAGACAATGGACCCCTAACAAAGGAATCTAGTTGCGTTCTGTAAAAAAAATATGCTACTTTACAGGAAATATTTAATAAAGAATGCACTCCCAGCAGAGTTGGACATGATTGTTATAGAAAGGAAGTATAAAACAGACTTATTTTCAAACAATGAAAAAAAAACCCTAAATCTTTGTGGAGAGCTCAGAAATTTCAGGTCTAGTAAATGGCAAAGTTAGAGATTTCTGTCAGCATTCTAATTCATTTTAATGCTACACTCTGCAAACTTTCCTAGCATGAAGTCACTCAAGTGTAGAATAGTCATGCTTTGTAGTAATGAGAGAAAAAACACGCTTTTTCATGACCTTGTTTGCAGTACGCGATGTCCCAGGGAGATGATTAACTGATAGAGCTCTAAACATGACATGTGCTAAAATCTAGCAAATGTCTAGAGGAGTATGATGGTCATTATTATCATCATTTATTGGCAGATGCTGGATTTGCTGGCATAAAGCACTGCAGGGGCTAGGAATTGCTTGCACGAAAAATAGCATTTAGCACTAATTAACAGGACGGTGTAGTTAAAAAGACCACACTGTTTAAGAAGACTTATTGACTCCATAAAAACTGGAAATAGTGACATGGGGCGTGAGGTTGATGATAGTGACTGACCAAGGCTATGGAAAATTTAACTGAGGTCAACTGTAGTCTTCATACAGCAATACTAAAATAAATGTTAACTGTACATGACGACTTTTGGCACCCTCTTTCAGAAGTGGGCAGTCAGGTGGGAAGTTCGGGGGTGGGGTTCATCCAAGTGGTTTGTTTGGGGACTGAGATGCCTCAATTGCATCATCATGGCCTCCCCCACTCCGCCATCTGCTATGTAAAGACATCATTCCCAGTCTGTAAAGTAGATTCACTGGACAACAGTGGGGGGCCTCTGGGTGACCTGCCTACCTTTGTGGGCATCCGGCACAGCACTGGAGATTCTGGAGTCTACAGGACATTTCTAGAGAGTAAGTAAGTAAGTATGATGTTAACTATTCTCGCATATACAGACATAAAGTATCACATTTCACAGCTATACTTTGCATGGAAAGGAATTAAGGATAAACACCACAACATCTCATGAGTTATGTTGTACTACCTCAATAATTAGAATTTGTCACAGCATTAGTTATTATACACAAGCATGGCAGCTTTAGACAACATACCCTCTGTAATTAAAAGACAGAATTTAACATGCATTTTCAAAACAAGGAAAGTACATAATTAAAATCATTGTGTTAAATGAGACCATACAGATTTGCATTTCTGCGTGCTGCACTATTTAATGCTTCTTGTTCTATTTCTGCAAATTTCACACACATTCCCATGATTCCCTTTCTCATACCAGGGGCCGGATGTAATGCAGCGGAAGACGTGCGGCGTTCTGAGATTCCAGCCGAACACGAACGTTTTTTTAAAGCAGTAATCATTTACAGGGCAAAACTAACCTGGTTTTGCCTTGTAAATGATTGCCTCTTTAAAAAAAAAATGTACAAGTACGGCTGGAATCTCGAAGCTCTGGGCGTCTTCCGCTGCATTACTTCCAGCCCCAGCAGTGCCACCTGTTTTTTCCACCCCTCTCTCTCTCTCTCTCTCTCTTTCTCTCTCTCTCTCTCGCTCTCCGTAAATCATGTGGATTAGGGCTATGTACAATATTAGCCTGATGTAGCAGATATCACATATATCTAATATAAAAGGCTAATTAGCTTTACAGACTGCCGTCCCCATTATTCTCATTGGGGACTGCAGTCTCACCCTATGTATTAAGCTCTGAAAGTATAGTTCTTTGGGAAATAACACTGCCATGCTTGCGCATCAGTTTCAGTAGGAGTCTTCAGAAAATGTGAAATCATTTGTGCCGAGTTGTCATTTGAAGGGACAGCGTGTTCTCGCAACAACTATTTACTACATAGCCCTGATAATAATGTTGGATTCGTAAAAACACACCATCATACCAACTGATACACATTGTAGCACTTCTGAAATTCTTAATACATAGAACCCAAGCCATCCATTACTATTCTCCAACACAGTTGTCCTGTCACAATGTAGTTTATTTAGATTTGATAGTGTACAGAACATCCACCATGCGTAAAGATCAAGTTAATTAATATTAAAATGTTTCACAATTAAAATCTGAATGTAAAAAGGACAATTACAGTGACTAATTGTAATGCTTGCTATCCTTTCTCCTTTAGTTTCTACATGAAATTGTATGGCACAAAATAAATTTCTTAAGAAATCCACCATAATGCTTATTTTATGTGGGTGGGTGGCTGTTGCTATTTGGTCACCATAACAAATCCTGTAACTCCTAATCAGCCTTGGCCCATATCTTGAATTGATGAAATGTAATATGCCTTAAACAGCTGTCTCAGAATTGGCTTTTCTGGCAGTATCAAGGATAGTTAACAAAGTTAGGTTTAAATCTACATTCTTAGATTTTGTGAGATGTTTCCTTTCCCTCCCCTCACAACATATAGCTGGTCTTAATATGTATTTAGGTAAGTTATTTTCTAATCTGTACAATTGCAATACATTAATCACTGGTAGGACTATTTGGATTTACAGTAGGTAATGTGTTGCTAACTGGATCCTCATGTTCTTACATTTTCATTTACATTTTGGTTTATGTATTAGTTCATATGTCAGGTATCGGCTGTGCAACATGGCTGAGGCGATATGTCTGTGAATGACGCTATATCGTTTGTACACACCCGCCAATCTGCTCTTGATATATAGGCCATTCGATAGATATATCGCCCAGTGTATAACAAGCTTTAGTTAGAAATAATGGCTCATAAAGTTAGTTTCAATATGCAGATAAGAGGTTGAAGATAGATGTAACAGCATCTTACTAGTAGGCCTTGCCTACCTGTGGCTCTTCAGCTACAAGTACCAGCATACAATCCCACTAACAGTTGGTAAACAGTTGGGCAGTATGGCTGGTGTAATGGTTAGCATTACTGCCTGATAGCACTGAGGTCATGGGTTAGATTCCCACCATGGCAAGTCTGTGTGGAGTTTGTATATTCTCCCCGTACTTGAGTGGGTTTCCTCCAGGTACATCAGTTTTCTCCCACATTCCAAAAAATATATTGTTAGGTTAATTGGCTCCCAACAAAACTAACCATAGCGTGAATGTGTGTGCATGTACATGTGGTAGGGAATATAGATTGTAAGCTCTCCTGGCGCAGGGACTGATGTTAATGGACAAATATTCTCTGTAAAGCGCTGTGGAATATGTGTGCGCTATATAAATAACTGGTAATAATAAATAAAGCATGCTGGGACTTGTAGTTTCACAACAGCTTGAGAGCCACAGGTTGGCCAGGCCTGTACTAGTGTAAAAGGATACATTAAAGAAAATTAATGTAAACCACTAGTATTTTAAAGGAATAGTATTATTTAAAACTACATTACCAACTATTACGTAAATGTAACCAAACTTATCCTTATCCTAGTCATAGCCCCTTGGGCATCTCCATGCTGCTGTTATTCCCAGAGCTCCTCTGGCTCTATTCATAGACCCAGATAAGAACCCGGAGAAATTGCAGCTTGTTATTGTATATACCACTCACATACCTCCTTTTGCAGCCAATTTAAACTGGCAAATGGAACTAATCTAGCATGTAGGTATTACAGAATGACTGCTCTTTGTAGTAGTTTTCCAAGGAGCTGCAGCTAGGGGAAGAAGAAGGTTGTAACATTTACCTAGCAGGTGGTAGTGCAGCTTTAAGTCTTATTTTTATAACTTAAATTAGCATCTTGGCATAAGTATTTCTTGGCAAGTGTGTCTCCATGTTATAATTTATTATGGTCTTCTTGAGTATCCGGACCAACGCAAAGTTAGTTTACTTCCCTTGGGATATGTACTTTAGATGCTATCTTGGAGATACCTACATCCTACCAATTCCCAATAGGAAGCATCAAACTTGAGAAACATTTCCTGTTGCCTTTAGTCTGTCAGTTGTGAATCAGTGGGAATTCTTAGCTGTAATGTCAGCTACTGTGGCAACGAGTGGAAGCTACTGAATATACCTAATACAAATATATATGGAAAAATTCAAGGAAAACTAAAAACAATTGATTATGATGCAGATAAAAAAATAACATCCATGTAAGCTGCTGTGACATCATGGCCCTATCCCGTGTATGAATCATCCAATACAATAACTGAGATTTATTGTCTGCCCTTCCCCCTTCACAATATGACCTGTGGCAGAGGAGTGAAACAGAGCATCATATACAAATATAGTTAAATATAAACCATGCAATTATTTCAAATATATTGTCTATTACAGTAATATGCAGAACTTGATCTACAGTATATCAGTGTCAAATACTATGCAGAATGAATGATGTCCACACTGGGATTGGCCAATACATTTACCTGGAAATCTTGCATTGGATCTTAACACTCCACCCCCTAACACAAAGTGATACCATTTAACTGTTTCAATTGACAGTAAGCAGGGTAGTCCCAATGTAATGGCTCTGTCACGTCACCCTGAACATCAGTACACTTATTCAATCGGTCACAGTGCTCGGTGGTATGTCATATTCAGAGCAGCTTTGACTACAGACTCTGCTGGTGAACTGGGGTGCTGCAGTGAGGGCTTTTAAAGGAATTGGGTTAAGAGACTAATGCCTAGTGGTCACTTTGGCTATGCCACATCATGTTGTGGTCATATCCACATTATTCCTTGGTCACAATCTGTCCTGATTCCAAGATCTGCAAAGTTGGGAATAATGCAAAGCAACAAATGTAAACATATAAAGTTTTCCAGCACATATTATTAACTGTTTTGCCAAACTACATTTGAGTTTATTTTAAATCTCTAGCACTGAAGCATTTTGGGACTACAGGGTCAGATTAGGTAGGGGATTATCATAACTACGTGAGTTGCTAAGCTAATTTACATTTTTCATTAAAGAAATACAATTACAGGATGTGGTCCTAGCTGCTATGTAATTATAATTTCATATGCTCTTTAAGGCAATAGCATTGCAATACCATGAATACAACTATTTATTATTATTGACAAGGAAAATATATTATAATACCATTGAAACAATTGTATAATAATACTGGGCAAGGCACATACCATAATATTTAGAAAGAAAATGAAATTACATATTAACAAATATTTACAGGAATTATCCCAACATATCAATTGCTTATCTATAGTTACACATCTCAGTGGAACAGTGCAGGAATCCAAATAAGTCCAAGAAAGTACAGTTAAGCCTCCCACTGCTGACAGTAAAAGCTGGGCAAATAAACTGTCAGTATCAGTCTGCAATCTAGGACTGAATTTCTGACAACAACCTCTGGGCACTTCGTAATGACTATAGACCATAGTTTCCTACCCGCCCACACACTGCAGGAGACTCTATTTCAGTGTGTAATCTCCTGCAGCCCCAGATTGTAAATCAAAACCCCTGGATTTTTTGGATTCTTCACTGCAGCTCAACTCAGCCTGCCGGGGGGCCACCAAGGAGTTTCTAAGCAAGAACAGTGATTTGCTGTAGTTACTGTGATTGCTGCTGTAGTTGTTCAGGAGTCGCTGCTGATGACTCTCATTAGCCCCTGGTTGGTCTCCTGGCAGGAGAGACATCAGAGCACCATATGAGCACACATGGGGTGGGATGTAATGGAGTCTGCGTTCACCTGACGTGCAGGATGCCAGCCGAACTCTGACGTTTTTTCTAAAGGGGCAGTCAATTACAAGGCATGATTATGCCCTGTAAATGACTGCCCCTTTAATAAAAAGTCCGGGTGCAGCCGGAATCCCGTGTGTCGGGCAAACTCTGACTCCTTTACATCCTGCCCTGTGTCTTTTTATGTGTGTGTGCAGTGAGCCATCGTGTTTGCTGCTACTGCTAGTGTGCTGTGGCTGAGGTAAGGAATTCATTGCACTGTCATCACATTTATCATATATATTGTGCTGAGTGAGAAGAACAGAAATATCACAGGGAATAGTTGCAAAAAAGAGATTCAGTATTGCAGGCAGCAATTTTAGTATCAATATTTGAAAAATTTACTAAATATGTTGTTACTGATATTATATAGAAACTCTCGCAACAAGCATTTATGCATAGATACATCAATATGTGGAACTACACATGCCCTTTGGTTGGATCATGACACACCTCCTCAACGGTGAAACTAGTTTTCAAAAGAAGGCAAGTAGGCTATAGACCATACTTGCCTACCTGACCCTCTCCATGAGGGAGAAAATGCTCTGTTCCTGGACTTTCCTGGTAATGTATGATTGCCATCACCTGTGGTGAGCTAGTTAATTGATAAGAAAGATGTCTCACCACAGGTGATGGCAATCATACATTACCAGGAAAGTCCAGGAACAGAGCATTTTCTCCCTCATGGAGAGGGTCAGGTAGGCAAGTATGCTATAGACCAGGCCCGGCGACAGGGGGGGTCAAAGGGGACACCCGTACCGGGCCCCAACAGTCATAGGGGCCCCGAGCATCAGGGACACAAAATAATGCCTGTTCCGCCTGCCAAATAGATGAGATTTTGGGAGGTGTTTGGCAGCGGAGAGAGCGGGATGTGGGATGCTGGCGCCGCAGACAAATGAGAGAGGACGCCGTGACCGCCGGAGGGAGCACCAGCAGCTGGTTGTTAGTTAGAGTGGCAGCCATGAGTGACATGGAGGGGAATCACTTCAAGTTAGTTATCCGGAGTGCTCCATGTGTGTTTCTCTTGAGCTCCTCACCCCCCTGCACGAGTTGGTGGGAGGGCTGCTGTGCCCGATGGGGGTAATGTATGCGGTAACCGACATATTGACTGCTCCGTGCTGAGTTTCTGGAGGAGGCAGCAGCTGCATTTTGTAATATGTGTAGGGTTGCTGTGTATGTGTTATATGTATTAGAGGGCTCTGTATGTGTTATATGAATTAGAGGACTGTGTATGTGTGCAAGCTTACCGGGAGTGTAATGTACAGTATATGAGGGCTCTGTGTGTAATATGCGTAGGGTTGCTCTGTATGTGTAATATGTATAGGGGGTTATGTGTGTTAGCTCCCCAGGTGTGTAATAATATTTATAGGTGAGCTGTTTGCGCGTAATCTCCCAGGGTGTGTAATATGTGTAGGGAAACTACTGCTTCCTGATAAGTTTATGTGGACATGGAAGATTGCTGCAGAGTACTGTATATGTCCCACTGACTACTACATGTACATGCTTGATGTCACACAGACTGTGCTGTCAGTATATATATATATATATATATATTGTATGTGATGTCTGTATATATATATATATATATATATATATATATATTTATTGTATGTGATGTCTGGAGGAGGGGTTGAGGAGGGTGGGCAGAGGTAGGTTGAGGGGGGGGGGGGGGCCCAGAGATATTGGTGTACCGGGCCCCATGATTTCTGTTGCCGGCCCTGCTATAGACCAGTGGTTCTCAAACTCGGTCCTCAGGACCCCACACAGTGCATGTTTTGCAGGTAACCCAGCAAGTGCACAGGTGTATTAATTACTCACTGACACATTTTAAAAGGTCCACAGGAGGAGCTAATTATTTCACTTGTGATTCTGTGAGGAGACCTGCAAAACATGCACTGTGTGGGGTCCTGAGGACCGAGTTTGAGAACCTGTGCTATAAACTATATAACATTTAAATGTTTTTTGTTGTTTTTGGACAATATCTTTTTTTTTCTTGAAACTGGTACTTATTTGTCATCCATGCATGATTCCTTGAAAGCCATTCCTAACACACTCTAAAACTATATTATATTATGTATACCATTGCAAAGTTTAGCAACCTGCGACTGCCAGGGCTGTAACTACGTGTGTGCCAAGTGGGCTTGGCACACAGCGCAGTTGCCCTGAGGGCGCACGGCCAGCGGCATGTAATGAGTCAAATTGACTCATTACATGCCGCCTCTGCTGTGTGCGCCGTGCGCCGCGCTGTGGAGGGAGAAGAGGACCAGCGCCGGGCAGCGGAGAAGGAGAAGGAGGGAGGGGGAGCAGGGAGCCGCAGCAGCGCTATGTCTGCCATCCCCCTTTTTACACATTGCGGCAGACGGTGACCCCCTGAGAGAGAGAGAGAAAGAGAGATATACTTACCATCTCCCTGCTGGCAGTCAGGCTCCTCGTGCAGCTTCCTCGGTCACGGTGCAGGCAGTGAGGTGAGAAGGAGGAGGAGGGAGGGGGAGCAGGGAGCCGCAGCAGCGATATGTCATTGGTAGTAAGCGCCGCTGCAGCATCCCCCTCTCCTTCCGTATTGGCTGCCCGGCGCTGCTGTGGATGCTGGGATGGAGGAACCGCATCCCAGCATCCACAGCAGCGCGGGGCAGCCAATACAGAAGGAGAGGGGGATGCTGCAGCGGCGCTTACTACCAATGACATAGCGCTGCTGCGGCTCCCTGCTCCCCCTCCCTCCTCCTCCTTCTCCGCTGCCCGGCGCTGGTCCTCTTCTCCCTCCACAGCGCGGCGCACACAGCACACAGCAGAGGCGGCATGTAATGAGTCAATTTGACTCATTACATGCCGCTGGCCGTGCGCCCTCAGGGCAATTGCGCTGTGTGCCAAGCCCACTTGGCACACACGTAGTTACGGCCCTGGCTAGAACTAACCTCTATCACTGACATAAGAATGAAGGTTAATATCATATGGTTGTGTTCCTATAGTTTATCAGTGTGGTATTAGTGAAGTCTGGGTTCCGGCAGAGCTGTTAGGTGGGTAATGTATATTTGTCTTGGTTTATATAATTTTTCCTTATTTTGCAACTGCATTCCCCAAATATTAGTGAGCTCCATTATTCAATTACCTATCCTGCCTTCTGTTAACTGGGATATTGTTTTTAAAGTAGAATTTTTTTTTGAAGATCAAGGGCCTTATTCATGTCGCATGCTGATATCAGGCGCCAGTGCGCATATACATGTCCTGTCCTGCATGTGCGCACCCGGCCAGTGCTTTCGCATTGCATTGGCTGCGAACGCCTCTGCCTGATTGACAGGCAGAAGCATTTGTGGGGTGGCGGTGCGGTGTTGCGGGGGAGGGATGTTTCAAACGGGGATGGTCGGTGCCCTTTTCTGGGAGGCTGCGTGATGTCACATGCAGCCGCTCCGAAGGAATAAATGGCAGTAGTTCGCCTACTGCGAGGCAGGGGTCATCCACAGTTGCTGCAACTACAATTAAATTATGCTCGCAGCTGCTTTCCCTGTGCTGGGTGGGACAGTCAGCATGCTGAGAGGCCTTGCCCTGTGCTGGGTGGGACAGTCGGCATGCTGGGTGGCCTTGTTCTGTGCTGGGTGGGACAGTCGACATGCTGGGTGGCCTTGTCCTGTGCTGGGTGGGACAGTCAGCATGCTGGGTGGCCTTGCCCTGTGCTGGGTGGGACAGTCAGCATGCTGGGTGGCCTTGTCCTGTGCTGGGTGGGACAGTCAGCATGCTGGGAGGCCTTGCCCGGCGGCTTTGCCCTGTGCTGGGTGGGACAGTCAGCATGCTGGGAGGCCTTGCCCGGCGGCCTTGCCCTGTGCTGGGTGGGACAGTCAGCATGCTGGGCGGCCTTGCCCTGTGCTGGGTGGGACAGTCAGCATGCTGGGCGGCCTTGCCCTGTGCTGGGTGGGACAGTCAGCATGCTGGGTGGCCTTGCCCTGTGCTGGGTGGGACAGCATGCTGGGCAGCCTTGCCCGGTGACCTTGCCTTGTGCTGGGTGGGACAGTCAGCATGCTGGGAGGCCTTGCCCTGTGCTGGGTGGGACAGTCAGCATGCTGGGTGGCCTTGTCCTGTGCTGGGTGGGACAGTCAGCATGCTGGGAGGCCTTGCCCGGCGGCTTTGCCCTGTGCTGGGTGGGACAGTCAGCATGCTGGGAGGCCTTGCCCGGCGGCCTTGCCCTGTGCTGGGTGGGACAGTCAGCATGCTGGGCGGCCTTGCCCTGTGCTGGGTGGGACAGTCAGCATGCTGGGCGGCCTTGCCCTGTGCTGGGTGGGACAGTCAGCATGCTGGGCGGCCTTGCCCTGTGCTGGGTGGGACAGTCAGCATGCTGGGCGGCCTTGCCCTGTGCTGGGTGGGACAGCATGCTGGGAGGCCTTGCCCTGTGCTGGATGGGACAGACAGCATGCTGGGAGGCCTTGCCCGGCGGCCTTGCCCTGTGCTGGGTGGGACAGTCAGCATGCTGAGAGGCCTTGCCCTGTGCTGGGTGGGACAGTCGGCATGCTGGGTGGCCTTGTCCTGTGCTGGGTGGGACAGTCGACATGCTGGGCGGCCTTGTCCTGTGCTGGGTGGGACAGTCAGCATGCTGGGAGGCCTTGTCCTGTGCTGGGTGGGACAGTCAGCATGCTGGGAGGCCTTGCCCTGTGCTGGGTGGGACAGTCGGCATGCTGGGCGGCCTTGCCCTGTGCTGGGTGGGACAGTCGGCATGCTGGGCTGCCTTGCCCTGTGCTGGGTGGGACAGACAGCATGCTGGGCTGCCTTGCCCTGTGCTGGGTGGGACAGTCGGCATGCTGGGCGGCCTTGCCCTGTGCTGGGTGGGACAGACAGCATGCTGGGCGGCCTTGCCCTGTGCTGGGTGGGACAGACAGCATGCTGGGCTGCCTTGCCCTGTGCTGGGTGGGACAGACAGCATGCTGGGCGGCCTTGCCCTGTGCTGGGTGGGGCAGTCAGCATGCTGGGCAGCCTTGCACTGTGTTGGGCGTCACCCAGCATGCAATAGAAACGATTGCAGAGTCTGCTCTTTAGAAGAATCTGCAATCCAACCTGAATATAGTCCAAAGCCCCTATTTGTGTTCTGTACAGTTCTCCATGTCTTAATTGGTATCTGGACTCTACGTCGACACTGTCTAGGTTGATGCACATTAGGTTGACACATATTGGTCGACAATGAGTAGGTCGACACAGGAAATAAGTTGATATAACCATTAGGTCGACATGGAAAAAGGTTGACATGCGTTTTTCACATTTATTTCCATTTTTTTTTTTACATTTTCATACTTTACGATCCACGTGGACTACAATTGGGAACGGTAACCTGTGCCAATCGGTAGTGGAGCGATGCACCTTGCCCGAAGCATGGTGAGTGAACACAGTGTACTAATTGGGGTTCGCCATCACTTTACGAAGAAAACGACACTCAAAAAAATAAAAAAAACTCGTTGACCTTTTCCCATGATGACCTAATGGCCGCGTCGACCCATTTCCTATGTCGACCTAGTCACTGTCGACCAATAGGTGTCGACTTAGACACTGTCGACCCTGAGTCCCATACCCGTCTTTGTTACCCAGCTTGTAATACCAGGTAATATCAATGTTGTGTCAGAGGTGCCACAGATCTGGCCAGTAGCCATACACTGTAAGATAACACAATGTGATTATACCTAAAGAATAAGTATATTCGGCAAAGTAATTAAAGCAATTAACTAACATGTTGGAAATCCCCGGTTTGACCCAAAAATCATTGGAATCTGCGAGTGGGAGATTTTCAACATGATGGATTTTGCTGATTCCCCACCAAATCGCCATTTATCAAAGTGGCCTTCATTGTGGCATTGATTGTACGCACATTCCTAATATTACAGTACATTTATCAGATGAATTTACTTTTCAACACAAAACAATGAGGTGGTAAATGCACAAAATCTTGAAACATGTCCAGATCTGCAAGTCATCACAATGAAGGGGGTATTCAATTACCGCAGGGTTTACCCTATGACTAATTGCCAGGAAAAATCCCAGAGGCGCGGGGAATGACTATTTAATTAAATAGCCTTTTTCCTGTGCCGAAAAACTGGGATTCAGGCACAGAAACCCACTGATTCTGCGTAAACCTCGGAATCAATGGGTTTTTTCACGCATGTGAACCAATTTTTACAATACCTCCAGCCTGGCAATAAGCAGTCCCCCCTAAGTGTGTACTTGCACCTTTCTATAGTAGGTGAAAACAATGCACCTCCTAACAGGAGAACCTCTAAGTAACTGCTGGTCTGAATGAGACCACACTCTTACTGAACTCTGTCTACATGAAGACGCCACTTTTCACCCTCGTTCCACCTATCTGGTGATAAGGATTAATGCGCTCCTAATACGTCCCATTCTTAAATCATGCATTTGCTTTCTGGGTATGTACAGTCAGTGCAAAAATAGACACAATACACAGCACCATCTGGGGTAGTACACACTCTGCATCAGCCCTTAGCATTACATTTGAGTAAATAATTAGAAACAGACTTTTATATTTACTAAACACAAAAGCTTATCAAATTTGAATTCTTCATGGCTTGGGGTGATTCATTTAGTAAACCACACTACTTGGGCTGAGAACTGTGAGGCTATTGTGTGCTTGCATGCCAGCAGAGGTATGCTTCCTGTCACTCAAGGGTAGGGTTATGACTGTACCAGAGCCGCAGTACCCTGATTTACAACAGGGCTTCATCAAAGACTATACTTGTATTTTAAATATGGCTGATTTCTATTTATTTCAATTGACACGAGTCTTGCAGCTAGATAGAATGTACAACTGCCTTAGAATCAAGACAGTGCTATTAAGAACATTGTACTGTACTAGCTTTAAATTGGTGTAATTAGCCATGACGGTGTTTAGAATTCCTAAAGGGATTTTCACCCTCTTTCAATTTTCATGGTGCTTGCATTCTCTGCAAATCCACTGTAAAATGGAAACTTTTATATAATGCTAATAAGGATAATGTTTCCTCACTATACATTTGACAGCACAAGCAATGTGACAGCTTACTATATGTACAGTATATGTCTCGTATATATGTTAGTGTCAACATGGGTATGGAATGCAATGGATACATTTTGTTTTTAAAACATAATGTGGGTTTTACTGAGCATTACAAGGACAGTTTGATATAAGTGACAGCAAGTTATGAATGTGGGGAAAGACTGGTACATTTTACAAAATCAACTGTAACACAGTCTGTCTGATCTCAAGACTTGGATAGCGCCTCACTCAGCAGTGCCAAATTTCACAGGATAGACCTAATGTTCACCTTGTTGATGTGCTGTTGTTATTATTATTATTATTATTATTATTATTAACAATTATTTATATAGTGCACACATATTCCGCAGCACTTTACAAGGAATATTTGGCCAATCAGATCAGTCCCTGCCCTCGTGGAGCTTACAATCTATATTCCCTACCACATGTACATGCAATAACATTCACGCTAGGGTTAATTTTGTTGGGAGCCAATTAACCTACCATTATATTTTTGGATTGTTGGAGGAAACCGGAGTACCTGGAGGAAACCCATGCAAGCATGTTGAGAATATACAAATTCTACACATTTAGGGTCATGGCAGAATCTAACCCAACATTAGTGTATTGTGAGGAGGAAGCAGCCCGCTTAGATGACCCCTAGACACTAGAGTGACCTGGAGTAGATTTTTGTCTGACCAAAGAATGATTTAATTGCTGCAACTGGTTAGACAAATATTCCACCCAAGGCAGATTAACCATAGGGACAATTTGTGGCTGTAAGGGAACAGGTGGTCCCATAGGGGGTGTAAGGTGTTCCACCAGAGTACCAAGTAGGTTTGTGAATGCAGCCCAGGGTGGCTCCTGATTGGTTACAGGAGCTGCTGACTTACCGGGAGATGTATGATACATAGTACACAGACCATCATACACAGCTTACCCATCTGGTAAACTTTGGCGCATGCTCTGCATGATACAGGAGCATCCACATACTTACTGCCCTTCTTGTTAGACATTGTACACAAATGCAACAACAGAGCGAATTAGTACGATAAAGCCAGACAGAGTACAATACATCCGAATAAATCCGTTAGTATGTGATTGTAGACACAGTACACAACACCAGCAAATAAATCTGGTATTATGTGACTGAGTACACAGAAGAATATACGTAATAGGTAAATACTGTAATGCACTATATATATGACCCTGACGCGCCAAGTCCCCTAGGGTACAGAATATAGTGATAGATATATCTAGGAAACACTGAAGGTAAAACCACACAGCAGATACAGGCACACACAGTCACAGGCAATGCAGATAATTATTATGACAATAAAACTGCACTGGACTAGTATATGTACACGAAGAGTCCTGCACTCGCATATAGAGTATTCGCAACAGTGGGGTGCTCCTAGTGGGGATCTCCCTCAGCGGGTAGACCCACAATATTTAGAAAGAGTCCAACAAAGTGGAGGTGCACTCGTCCAATCAAAAGGTCTCCAGCAACTTAAATTTTCACAATAACTTTATTTCAGTCGATGTCAGGCTTATTGTTGTCGACGTTTTGATCCTCAGTTTAGGATCTTTATCAAGACAAGCTTCCATATATACAAAATAATTTGAAAGCATCACATATTGATTACTACAAAAAACAAAAACATAAAAATAAGTATAAATACAAGAACAAAAACATAAATAGACTACCAGGCCCCAAAGCATCTTTCAACAAAACTAAATTTGCACCCAGTGAGGGTCAAATTGAACAGTACCACATCTCTATCAAAGTTCACCGTGAATAGAAAAAGACACCATATGTGTGAAACACAATGGACTGACATATAATGTTCAAAACACGCAATATAGTGCAGCTAAATAACAACACCATGGTGTCAATAATATCATGCACTTACTCAGAAAAATCAATGTGTCGTATTCAGACAGTATCATGGCTGTGCGGCTTATAGTTCAAAAGCCAAATGAAGATTCTGCAGTAGTGAGTCAAAAATACATATACATATATATATATATATATATATATATATATATATATATATATATATATATAAAACACAAAGCTGGCAGGCTCGGCACTCACTTCTGGGCGCTTGTAACTTGCTGCGGTGCCCTCTGGGAATGTTGCCATCCAAAAACAGTCACTTTAAAGCAGCGGCACTCAGCAGTCTGATGCAGTAAAAAAAGCCGTTTATTACGGTCCTACGCCGTTTCGGGGATAAACCCCGTCTTCAGGGACAAAACAGTACAAATATAGTGCAAACACAATCAACCTTTTATACCCTATAAACAAGTGATCATAATGGATAACATTACTCACCTGTCCAGCGCTGTCGTTTCCCGCCGCGTCTGGCCGCTGTGTGTACATGACTCACTTGGATGACGTTGGCGGTCAGCGCCGGACAGGGAGCTCCAATCGGTGAGTTAGTGTAAGCGTTGCTAAGCAACCCCTGTAAACGTCAACAACATGGTATTCTGTGTACCTGTTGTTTCTTATCTACCTGGTCCAGTTTATGCAACAATGAATCCCCCCCCCCCCCCCCAATCCCCCATAATTGGCACTATGAAAGGGACAAACATGTGCGCGCCGAAGGCGCGTGCCGCCAAAAAGGGTGTGGCTTCGTTGGGCGTGGCTTTGCATAAAGGGGCGTGGCATTGCAGGAAAAGACTACCTTATACCCCAGTTTTGCAACCTGCACGCCCATACGTTGGCCACCACAGGAAAGAAAAATAATCCTGATTTATGCCCCTTACATTATTTGTCATTTTTCCTCCTTATAGTAATGCCCAGTATACATTATGCCACATACTGCAATGGCCCTTAGACATTATTCCACGCACAATAATGCACATGACACAATATGCACACACCATAATGCCCCCGACACATTATGCCACACACCGTAATGCCTGTGACACATTATGCCACACACCGTAATGCCTGTGACACATGACGACAGGAACAGGGCCGTCTTAACAGCAGTGTAGGCCCCTGGGCACAGCAATGCACTGGGCCCTCTACCCATCCTCCAGCGGTAGGTGTGTGTGTGTGGGGGGGGGGGGGGGGGGTGCTATCATCGGGTGGTAGGGAGTGTTCTATCTTCCGCTCAGCATGTAGGACCTGGAGCAGTAATTTCTGCTAATTACTCCTTTACTGCACAGATGGTGGAAGATGGGGGGGGAGAGAAAACACTAAACTGTAGAAGAGGCATTGGGCTAAATGAAGGGGCCCCGGTACATGACTTCAGGGGTAGTGGGGGGGGGGGGGTGTAAAACGCAGGGGAGGGGTGGATAGTGGAGTGGGCTTAATATTCATCATTTTCCGGTGGGAGGGCAGCTTCCCTGACTGCAGATATCTCAAGTTCCTGGAAAAAGATTTCTTAGCTTTGTATGTGATAAAAACTAGAGAGTCCCACCTTTCAGGAGGTACTGGGGACACCTTTCAGGAGGTACTGGGGACACCTTTCAGGAGGTACTGGGGACACCTGTCAGGAGGTACTGGGGACACCTTTCAGGAGGTACTGGGGACACCTGTCAGGAGGTACTGGGGACACCTGTCAGGAGGTACTGGGAACACCTGTCAGGAGGTACTGGGGACACCTTTCAGGAGGTACTGGGGACACCTGTCAGGAGGTACTGGCAACACCTTTCAGGAGATACTGGGGAGTTGGGGATCAGAGTTCAGTATCCAGAGCAATCCACCGCCGAAAATATGAAACAGCAAACCAGATGTGTGAAGCTGGAGCAGGGACCAGCTGCTTGAAGGCTTATATCTCCGGTTCTGGGCATAGTAGAGTCAAGCTGCCAGTGTCCACTGAAAGGGAAGGGGTCCCATATTTTGGAGAGTCCCCTCAGAAAAGCTATAAGTCAGACAGAACTCAAGATATCTGGCTGGGAAGCACAATTAACACAATGCCCGTGATATAGTATACCATACACCATAATACCTGTGACACATACCACAATGCCCGTTATACCCTATGCGACACTGCAATGCCCCTGAGACATTATACCACATACCACAATGCCCGTGATATAGTATGCCCCACACCGTAATGCCTGTGACACATTATGACACACACTGCAATGTCCGTGATACATTATGCCACACACAGTAATGCCCATTACACATTAAGTCCTACAGTAAGGCTTCTAATTACTTTTAAATTACCTGCTCGTTGCCAGGGGTTTCATGCTCTTGGTTCCATGCACGGTGCCAGGGGTTTTCATGCTCAGGGTGTCATGCTCGTTGCCAGGTGTTTCATGCACTGGGTGTCATGCTCGTTGCCAGGAGTTTCATGCACTGGGTGTCATGCTCGTTGCTAGGGGGTAGTGCTTGTTGCTAGGGCTGTGCTCCCAGTGCCACATATGTCCCCAGTGCCAGATATTCCCCCACGGTGCCAGGTACTCACGTGCCCCCAGTGCCAAATATAGCCCCCCCCCAGTGCCACATATGCCCCCAGTGCCAGATAGTCCCCCACAGTGCCAGGTGCTCATGTGCCCCCAGTACCAAATATAGCCCCCCCATGTGCCAGGTACACATGCAGTGCCATATATGCCCCCTCAGTACCCCCCCAGTGCCATATATGCCCCCTCAGTGCCATATATGCCCCCGCAGTGCCATATATACCCCCTCAGTGCCATATATGCCCCCTCAGTGCCCCCTCCGTGCCATACATGCCCCCTCAGTGCCCCCCCAGTGCCATATATGCCCCCTCAGTTCCCCCCCCCCCCCCGCTGCTGTGAAGGAGGGACAAGGAGGGCACAGCGCGCGCCTCTCTCATGTCCTTCCTGCATCTCCGTCTGGTCTAATAAATGAAATGCCGATTCGTGAGCCAATCAGAGCTCACGAACGGCACTTCCATTATTAGACCAGACGGAGACGCAGGATGGACACGGGAGAGGCGCGCGCGGCGCGCTCTGCCCTCCGTGTCCCTCCTTACAGCAGGGAGGGAGAGGAGACAGCAGATTGACATGCGGACGCTCGTCCGCATGTCAATATGCTCTAAATCAGTGGCGGCGCCCCCGCAGCCCCTCGCCCCCAAGCCACCGTGAGGGCTGCGGGGGCAGTAGTTACGCCACTGCCTACATATAAAGAGACTTAAATACCGAACTCGTTTACCGAAACTTACTACTATAAAAAACATGAAAGAGATAATGTTTCGTTAAGCCCATGTGGGGACACCGTCCTAAGGCGGTGTATCCATCGAGCTTCTTTTTGCAAGAGCTGTTTAGCCCTATCACCTCCACGTTTAGTAAATGGTACTTGTTCTAAAATCCTGTACCTTAATGTGGATAAATTATGCCCACATTGCTTGAAGTGTTTTGCAACGGGTTGATCTATTAACTTCCCCTCCAATGATTGTTTTATTGCACTCCTATGTTGTGTCATACGTTCCTTAAATTGGCAAGTTGTCTTGCCTATATAAAATAAGTCACAGGGACAACGTATATAATATACTACAAAACGACTGCTACAGGTTAAAACCTGTTTGATCATAATCTTCTGGCCTGTATGTGGATGCATAAAGTGATCACCCACTTCCAGGTATACACATGTAGCGCAACCCGTGCATTTGTAAATACCGGGCTTACGTACAAGAAATGAGCTAGAACTATTATTCATTGGTTGTAAGTTGGCAATGTCTGTACGTACCACTTTATCTCTGATATTTCTCCCTCGTTTATAACAGGGCAACAGAGAACGAGTGGAAAGTGATGGCAAGCTTGTATCTGCTGTAATGACTGGCCAAACTCTTTTGGCCGTAGCCATTATCCGTTTGCTTGCTGGTGAATATTTCGATACATAAACCATTGCATCAACATTTTTATTCACTTTATCAGTTCGGTTACTCATCACCTTTGGTTGTTTCAAAGCTCGCTGTTTGGCATCTTGTAATGATCTATTTGAATATCCCCTTTCCAAGAATTTTTTTATCATCTCATCCATTTGTCTCATCTCATCATCTGCATCACTGCAGATGCGATGCACCCGCAAAAGTTGGGAATATGGTAAACCACTTTTTAGGGGAGTGGGATGATAACTAGATGCATGCAACAGACTATTTACATCTGTGGGCTTACTATAAATTGAGGTGGTGAGTTTACCTGCAGACAAAATGATTCTCACATCCAAAAAGTGTATGGTATCAGGTTGGATGTTAAAAGTAAATTTAATGTCTTCATCCAAGGCATTGGCCTGATCCATCATGCAAATGAATTCTTCACGTGTGCCAGTCCAAAGGATGAACACGTCATCTATATAGCGCGTGTAAAGCGCCATACGTGACCTGTTACTCTCATTGGCAAAAAACAGATTCTGCTCCACACCAAACATAAAGGCATTTGCATATGCCGGTGCGGAGCAAGAACCCATGGCACAACCCTGTGCTTGAAGGAAAAATTCATCATTAAAAAGAAAATAGTTTCTATGCAAAGTGAGAAAGTAGTAAGTTTCGGTAAACGAGTTCGGTATTTAAGTCTCTTTATATGTAGGCTTTGTGTGAATATGGTTTTAACAAGTACTGTTGCGTTCAGATCATTACTGGACATTGTTTACCATTATGACTATGTATGTCATTCATTAATGGGCTACCTATTCTGTTTATGTTGAAGTTTCCATGGTGATGGGAGCACACACGCCGGTATGCGCCAGAGACGGGACTTTGTGGTCCGCGGTTGATGACGTAAACGGATGTAGCTACACGGGGCTCCGTGAGCGTCTGCACATGTGGTGATTTGTAACTGTTATTTAAGGTAAGAAGTTTTGTATTTTGATTATTGTTGCTCCTGAAGACGGTCAATAAAGACCGAAACGTTAAGCTGGAATAGACGGGGTGGTCTCGTTTAGTCACTTGAATTAGTCCCAGGAGTGCCGCCAATTACATTTCTATATTGCTGTTTGGCTGTGGAGGGCACCGGGCAGGCTGCACCAGTATTGGTAATGGAGTGCCGAGGATCGTTTGTGTATATATAACAATTGGCTTCTATGCCTATATTGCACTAAGGCACCCGTTTACATTTTGGATATATCGCCATTATTTACTGTAACAACAACGAGAATTGGTGAATCTCTTTCTCTTGTTTGTCTACTTCACGTTGGAAAATGGATACAGTGCGAGAGGAGGTGGCTGGCTTTCGGCAGGTGACGTTGCCGCAAGGCGATTTTTTGTCATTATCTGATGTAGATTTGGAGAGAATCCTGTTCAAGGACAAGATGTCTTCAACTTATACAAAAGAGACATTAGAGCAACAGTTTACTGCACTTTTGAGACTTAAGAACCGTGAAACTGACTTTTATCTCACTTTCAGATTACTATCGGGATAAAATGCTTCCACGTGGGTTCAGAATAAAGAATACTCCCACAATAGGGCGGCATAACCCTGAATTCTGCAGAAAATGGGCTGCAGTGCTTAATAAGGCATCTTTTGACTTGATCTTGCTGGTAGTAGAAGAGGCGGCACGGGAATTGGAAGTGGTCCGCAAAAAGATTAAAGACCTTGAGATGGTATGTCTCAATGAATTATCCACTGATACCAGTTGTGATTGGTTGAGTAAATTAACCACACAAGTAGAAAAATATAAGACTGATCTCATTAGATTCAAAACAAAAAAATATGTGACAGTATCTAAGGACTATGTTGAGAATAGGGTGTACCTTTAGGCTAACAACTCTACTTTCAAGCAGAAGAATTTCAGATCCAAGACCATTAATAGAAACAGACGGTTTCCGCTAGAAGCTGACTCTAGCAGCGGGGCTTCAAACAGTGAGGCGGAGCAACCTTCTACTTCAAAGACCTCTAAAGCCTCTAAACTCCCTTTAGGTGTGAAAACGAGAGCCCAGCTCGAGGGCCCCGAAGTAAAAGAACCCGACGTGGCAAGCAATGCCAAAGGCAAAGGAGGCAAGAGTTCAAAAAGCAAGAAGTAGTGTACAACTTATCATCTAGAGAAATCTCAGCATTGGAGATTAGCGTATTATCTAGAGGTCTCAATTTTGTGCCCACAAATAAACACGATACGTTTGAAAGTAAAGTGGATCTCAGTCGATTTAATAGACAGCTCCGGTTAAAATAATTTTTTGCTGAGAAGGATTATGTTCCTGGCAAAGACTGTCCTGTGAAAACTAAGTCGACTTTTGATCCCCATTCGATGAATCCGGCTATTAGATCCTATACAAGGACTGTGTCTAAATGTATAGATGATTATGGTAGTTCTATCAAAATTAAACCTAACTTGTCTAAACAAGAGTTTAAAGCTCTTAATGATCTATCAGGTTATACTGATATAACAATCCGCCCTGCCGATAAGGGGGGCGGAATTGTTATTCAGGATATATCAGAGTATAAATTAGAGGCTTATAGGCAGTTAAATGACACCACGGTATATGCTAGATTATCATTGGACCCTACTCCCAAATATGTAAAAGAATTATCAGAAGTGTTGGGAAAGGCAGTGCAGGAGGGCATTATTTCAAAGGCAAACATGACAGCATTATTAGTTGAAAGTCCTCGGGTTCCAATTTTTTACACCATCCCTAAATTGCATAAAAATCGTTTGAATCCCCCAGGTAGACCAATAATCTCAGCCCGTGATTCCCTGTACTCAAAAGTTTCACAATATGTCTATTATTTGCAACCGATAATACAACAACAAAGTACGTACCTTAAAGATACGACCTCATTTTTGGAAAAACTCAATGAGATTGGGGAGGTGAAGGGACAATGTTGGTTATGTACGGCTGATGTCAACAGCCTTTATACCAGCATTCCGCACCATCGGGGTATCGAAGCTGTAAAAACCCTCATTGAGAATGATCACCACTATACAGGCCCAGAGTTAGAATTTTTTCTGAAGTTGATCTTTCTCACTTTGCATAGAAACTATTTTCTTTTTAATGATGAATTTTTCCTTCAAGCGCAGGGTTGTGCCATGGGTTCTTGCTCCGCACCGGCATATGCAAATGCCTTTATGTTTGGTGTGGAGCAGAATCTGTTTTTTGCCAATGAGAGTAACAGGTCACGTATGGCGCTGTACACGCGCTATATAGATGACGTGTTCATCCTTTGGACTGGCACACGTGAAGAATTCATTTGCATGATGGATCAGGCCAATGCCTTGGATGAAGACATTAAATTTACTTTTAACATCCAACCTGATACCATACACTTTTTGGATGTGAGAATCATTTTGTCTTCAGGTAAACTCACCACCTCAATTTATAGTAAGCCCACAGATGTAAATAGTCTGTTGCATGCATCTAGTTATCATCCCACTCCCCTAAAAAGTGGTTTACCATATTCCCAACTTTTGCGGGTGCATCGCATCTGCAGTGATGCAGATGATGAGATGAGACAAATGGATGAGATGATAAAAAAAATCTTGGAAAGGGGATATTCAAATAGATCATTACAAGATGCCAAACAGCGAGCTTTGAAACAACCAAAGGTGATGAGTAACCGAACTGATAAAGTGAATAAAAATGTTGATGCAATGGTTTATGTATCGAAATATTCACCAGCAAGCAAACGGATAATGGCTACGGCCAAAAGAGTTTGGCCAGTCATTACAGCAGATACAAGCTTGCCATCACTTTCCACCCGTTCTCTGTTGCCCTGTTATAAACGAGGGAGAAATATCAGAGATAAAGTGGTACGTACAGACATTGCCAACTTACAACCAATGAATAATAGTTCTAGCTCATTTCTTGTACGTAAGCCCGGTAATTACAAATGCACGGGTTGCGCTACATGTGTATACCTGGAAGTGGGTGATCACTTTATGCATCCACATACAGGCCAGAAGATTATGATCAAACAGGTTTTAACCTGTAGCAGTCGTTTTGTAGTATATTATATACGTTGTCCCTGTGACTTATTTTATATAGGCAAGACAACTTGCCAATTTAAGGAACGTATGACACAACATAGGAGTGCAATAAAACAATCATTGGAGGGGAAGTTAATAGATCAACCCGTTGCAAAACACTTCAAGCAATGTGGGCATAATTTATCCACATTAAGGTACAGGATTTTAGAACAAGTACCATTTACTAAACGTGGAGGTGATAGGGCTAAACAGCTCTTGCAAAAAGAAGCTCGATGGATACACCGCCTTAGGACGGTGTCCCCACATGGGCTTAACAAAACATTATCTCTTTCATGTTTTTTATAGTAGTAAGTTTCGGTAAACGAGTTCGTTATTTAAGTCCTCTTTATATGTAGGCTAGGTGTGAATATGGTTTTAATAAGTACTGTTGCGTTCAGATCATTACTGGACATTGTTTACCATTATGACTATGTATGTCATTCATTAATGGGCTACCTATTCTGTTTATGTTGAAGTTTCCATGGTGATGGGAGCACACACGCCGGTATGCGCCAGAGACGGGACTTTGTGGTCCGCGGTTGATGACGTAACCGGATGTAGCTACACGGGGCTCCGTGAGCGTCTGCACATGTGGTGATTTGTAACTGTTATTTAAGGTAAGAAGTTTTGTATTTTGATTATTGTTGCTTCTGAAGACGGTCAATAAAGACCGAAACGTTAAGCTGGAATAGACGGGGTGGTCTCGTTTAGTCACTTGAATTAGTCCCAGGAGTGCCGCCAATTACATTTCTATATATATATATATATATATATATATATATATACATATAAACATATATATATATATATATATGTATAAATATATGCTGATGTGTGAAAAGGCCACCATTAGATATACACAAACAGTAATACTCACAATGTAGTTACTTAAACTCTCAGTCATAGAGCAAATCAGACAACTGAAGTTATCACTGTTGAAAAAATACCATAAACTCATGTAACAATCAGATAGAAGCATATATGGATCGAATTCCTAGCCAGAAAGACAACTCAGTACTCACCTCTGGGGATCAAATCTAACCCACAAGACCTCTACAGCCACACCACCAGGAAGCTTGTGTAGTGACCTTAAATAACCCCTGACCGGAAGTGTACTGTGTGTATGGGAAAGGGAACCTACTCCGTGCTCACATGTAGTACAATGAAGGTACCAAGCGCACCCAAACAAGTACAACCACCTAAATAACTGTATCAGCCAAGGAGCATACACAATAGGGTGTCAAAAACAACACAAATCCCTAACAAAGCTTGTCGCGAGGTCCGTGGAACGCATTGCATTCCAACTCCCGGAAACCGGAAGTTCAGTGCTCTCCGCTGTCCACTCCAACGGAAGCCGCTTAGGCTAAAGATAATCACAAAAAGCGCTGACAGCGCGGGGCAGGCCACACACACCATGATTGAATAGACACTCAGGACATGCGCCCACCATATGTATGGGTGCATCATTCAATATGCGTTCCACAGCCAGGTTACCGGAGGTCACCTGCGTTCCACAACGCTACAATGGAAAAACTAAGCTCCGAATAATAATAATAAATGGAAATAAAGGATGTGACAGGACAGTCATAGGTAGAACATGCTAATAGACTGATAGATGAATGCTGCACACTGCCAAATAGATACTGACTGTTAATACTAAGACCATAGAAGATCTTATCACACTCAGGGTGACCGTGGTCAGAGACAGATACTAAAAATAGAAAACGAATATTTGGGACCTAGGAGTCACTGTATACAGACAAAAAATAAAAAAAATACAAAATTTATATAAAATATACAATACATATAGGGCACAGCGCAGTACATTTAACATAGACCTCTACTGTAAATTCTAAATATATTAGACATCTCTCAGTCCTAATAATTTATCAGATGATATATAAATGTCAAATACATAATAATTAGTATTATTCAGCTATAACCCGTGCTGTGCCGCCAATGTCTAAAAATACATGGTCAGTATAATACACCAAAATAACACCAAATACCAAAATGTCACCTAATACTAAGGCCATTACAAATGAATCACTCATTGGAATGTATTTCATAGGAAGGCATTCATAGCCAAATGCTCGTTTAAGCCTTTGGGTGAAACTGTATTGAGGTGCGAAATCCAAAAACTCTCACGTTTACGTAAGGCTAGAGTGCGGTCCCCCCATGTGGTAATGGTGGAACCTAATCAATTAACCTACATTTCAAATTCGCAACTTGATGTCCTCTTTGTAGGTAATGTCGAGCTACAGGCTTGTCAGTAGTACCTATTTGGATTGCCGTTCTAATAGACAAACGATGGTTTACCATTCGTTCCCTAAAACACCGGTTAGTGAGCCCTACATAACACAGCCCACACGGGCATGTAAGAGTGTAAACCACAAAATCGAGCTTACAATGAAGATGAAACCTAATTTTTATGTTCCTACCAGAGTGTGGATGGGGAAATGTAGGACCAGTGAGGAGGGATCTACAAGTAGTGCACTTTCCACACGAAAAACATCCCGGTTTACTACTCATAATCTGAAGGAAGTTCAATTTGGTCTCAGAGACCAACGTCGGCCTCATCAACATCTGTCTTAAATTGGGTCCTCGCTTATTCACCATCATAGGTGGATCCATATGCGTAAAGGGTAACCCTTGGTCGGACTTTAAAATGGGCCAATGTTTGCGCAATATTTTTCTCGTGAAATGTGCATAGTTGTTGAACTAAGTTGTAAAAACCATACGGTTATCTTTAGCAGCAACCCTAGGTACAGTACTAATAAAGATATTTCTAGCTTTACGTAGGCTATTGCTGATCACTTTAGACGAATAACCTCTTTCGCTAAACCTCAGCTTCATTTCATCCAATTGTTTCTCTCTTATTATTCCATCATTGTTAATACGCATTACTCGCAAAAATTGCGAGATGGGTAAGTTATCTTTTAACGAGGGAGGATGGAAGCTGCTAGTCAATAAAGTGGTATTTCTATCGGTAGACTTTCTAAATAGAGACGTGACCAATACACCATCCTTGATGGATACCATCACATCAAGGAAATGGATTGAATTGCTTGAGCTTTCACAAGTGAATTTAACAGGACTATTGAGTGTGTTGATGTTACTAACCATCTCAATAAATGATTCATGCGTGTCCTCCCAAATCAGGAAGACATCGTCGATGAATCGTTTATAGAAAGAAATTTTGGAGCCATATATAGGCAAGATGTAAGTCTCTTCGAAGCTAGACATATAGAGATTGGCATATGCTGGCACCAGGTTAGAACCCATAGCGGTGCCCGACTGTTGCAAGAAATACGAATCCTTATATTTAAAATGATTAAGGCTCAAAACTAGATTGGTCAGTTCTAGAACATATTCAGTAGGTACAATACCGTCTGGATTTCTGGTAAGTACCTTCTTGATTGCTTCCAATCCATCACTATGTGGTATGATCGTGTACAATGATTGTACATCCATGGTGGCCAGAAGGCAATTACCCATGGGTACATCAATCAATCCCAATTGGTTAAGAAAATCACTTGTATCGCGTATGTAACTACGACATTTACTCACGTGTGGTTGTAGTATAGAATCCACCCACCGGGCAATAGGTTGTAACAATGAGCCTTCAGCTGCGATTATTGGTCGACGTTGGTCCCTAAGACCAAATTGAACTTCCTTCAGATTATGAGTAGTAAACCGGGATGTTTTTCGTGTGGAAAGTGCACTACTTGTAGATCCCTCCTCACTGGTCCTACATTTCCCCATCCACACTCTGGTAGGAACATAAAAATCAGGTTTCATCTTCATTGTAAGCTCGATTTTGTGGTTTACACCCTTACATGCCCGTGTGGGCTGTGTTATGTAGGGCTCACTACCCGGTGTTTTAGGAAACAAATGGCAAACCATCGTTTGTCTATTAGAACGGCAATCCAAATAGGTACTACTGACAAGCCTGTAGCTCGACATTACCTACAAAGAGGACATCAAGTTGCGAATTTGAAAAGTAGGTTAATTGATTGGGTTCCACCATTACCACATGGGGGGGACCGCACTCTAGCCTTATGTAAACGTGAGAGTTTTTGGATTTCGCACCTCAATACAGTTTCACCCAAAGGCTTAAACGAGCATTCGGCTATGAATGCCTTCCTATGAAATACATTCCTATGAGTGATTCATTTGTAATGGCCTTAGTATTAGGTGACATTTTGGTATTTGGTGTTATTTTGGTGTATTATACTGACCATGTATTTTTAGACATTGGCGGCACAGCACGGGTTATAGCTGAATAATACTAATTATTATGTATTTGACATTTATATATCATCTGATAAATTATTAGGACTGAGAGATGTCTAATATATTTAGAATTTACAGTAGAGGTCTATGTTAAATGTACTGCGCTATGCCCTATATGTATTGTATATTTTATATCAATTTTGTATTTTTTTTATTTTTTGTCTGTATACAGTGACTCCTAGGTCCCAAATATTCGTTTTCTATTTTTAGTATCTGTCTCTGACCGCGGTCACCCTGAGTGTGATAAGATCTTCTATGCTCTCAGTATTAATAGTCAGTATCTATTTGGCAGTGTGCAGCATTCATCTATCAGTCTATTAGCATGTTCTACCTATGACTGTCCTGTCACATCCTTTATTTCCATTTATTATTATTATTCGGAGCTTAGTTTTTCCATTGTATCGTTGTGGAACGCAGGTGACCTCCGGTAACCTGGCTGTGGAATGCATATTGAATGATGCACCCATACATATGGTGGGCGCATGTCCTGAGTGTCTATTCAATCATGGTGTGTGTGTGGCCTGCCCCGCGCTGTCTGTCAGCGCTTTTTGTGATTATCTTTAGCCTAAGCGGCTACCGTTGGAGTGGACACCGGAGCGCACTGAACTTCCGGTTTCCGGGAGTTGGAACGCAATGCGTTCCACGGACCTCGCGATGAGCTTTGTTAGGGATTTGTGTTGTTTTTGACACCCTATTGTGTATGCTCCTTGGCTGATACAGTTATTTAGGTGGTTGTACTTGTTTGGGTGCGCTTGGTACCTTCATTGTACTACATGTGAGCACGGAGTAGGTTCCCTTTCCCATACACACAGTACACTTCCGGTCAGGGGATATTTAAGGTCACTACACAAGCTTCCTGGTGGTGTGGCTGTAGGGTTGTGTCTATGTTGCCTTCGTGCAAAGGACCTGGACGTGACAAAACGAGTGGGCAGGAGACAACTTCCGCCCTTACAGCTCCTAAATGTTTCCTTCGTTCTCCGTTCGTTTAGGGTATTTTTTTTTTCTATGCAGCATTGGACCCCTCGCGGGCTCGCTTCGCTCGCCACGCATCGGGCTCGGTGTCTCGCTCCACTACGCTTCGCTCGCCACACTTTTCTATTCCAAATAGATTGTGACATGGACCCAGGGGGTTATGGGAAAGGTCCTTAGCGCGAAGAGAATCTAGATGCAACCGTGGCTGTAGAGGTCTTGTGGGTTAGATTTGATCCCCAGAGGTGAGTACTGAGTTGTCTTTTTGGCTAGGAATTCGATCCACATATGCTTCTATCTGATTGTTACATGAGTTTATGGTATTTTTTCAACAGTGATAACTTCAGTTGTCTGATTTGCTCTATGACTGAGAGTTTAAGTAACTACATTGTGAGTATTACTGTTTGTGTACATCTAATGGTGGCCTTTTCACACATCAGCCTATATTTATACATATATATATATATATATATATATATATGTTTATATGTGTATATATATATATATATATATATATGTTTTTTTGACTCATTACCTCAGAATCTTCATTTGGCTTTTGAACTATAAGCCGCACAGCCATGATACTGTCTGAATACGACACATTGATTTTTCTGTGTAAGTGCATGATATTATTGACACCATGGTGTTGTTATTTAGCTGCACTATATTGCGTGTTTTGAACATTATATGTCAGTCCATTGTGTTTCACACATATGGTGTCTTTTTCTATTCACGGTGAACTTGGATAGAGATGTGGTACTGTTCAGTTTGACCCTCACTGGGTGCAAATTTAGTTTTGTTGAAAGATGCTTTGGGGCCTGGTAGTCTATTTATGTTTTTTGTTTTTGTTCTTGTATTTATACTTATTTTTATGTTTTTGTTTTTTTGTAGTAATCAATATGTGATGCTTTCAAATTATTTTGTATATATCGAAGCTTGTCTTGATAAAGATCCTAAACTGAGGATCGAAACGTAGACAACAATAAGCCTGACATCGACTGAAATAAAGTTATTGTGAAAATTGAAGTTGCTGGAGACCTTTTGATTGGACGATTGCACCTCCACATTGTTGGACTCTTTCTATATATATATATATATATATATATATATATTTAAAAAAAACACAGCACGGTCCTAGTCCGGAGGTATATATCAGAATACTTGTACAATATATCCTGTAATAGGAACACTTTTTCTTAACTAACGCTGTCTGTATAAAGTCATGTAGAATACTCAAGTGTCTGTAAAGTCACACTACTGTATACAGGAGGCTTTACAAGGGAGACCTTTCCTTGCAGTCCCAGAGACTAGTCGCAACTATGCTTATAAGATGGCACCCAGTGTCTCAGTCAGGGAGTGAGGGAGAGTGTGAGGCAGCTCCAGGGTGGGAAAATCTACGGTAGATGTCGCCCTGGGCCGAGGAGAGGCTGCAGGTCAAGCGCAAGCTCCCCTATGCTGGACTTCCACCCCAGGTACTAGCGAGCCTTAGTAAGTGGGGCGTTAGTACACCCGACCTGTGCTCTATTGCCCTAGTGGTCTAGGGGGGTCCATGCCCGGTGACAGTGTCCACGCCAGCGCCGTGACCCATCTCCCTAGGTCGCGGACAGAACGCGATTTTATGGTGGGTCCCATCTGGGGGACTCTCTTACCTCCTCCACGTTGCAGCTACATGAACCAGGAGAGCGACTGCGACCGTGTGCCTAAAGCTGTAGCACTTCCGCCGCAAGTACCCGGGAACAGACTGCGGGAGTATGCAACGCCGCTTGGGAGGTGATGGAGCTGCACCGCTGAAGTGTCACCATGACATACAACACTGGCAGCCCAGTTTTAAATAAATTTTCTATCAGAAAAAGCTTTTTCAGGGCCTCCTACCTGTTAAGTGACCTGCTGTCTGCAGACACCAACTGAAACTGGGCTCACAGTGCCTGGAGGCGGGGTTATAGAGGAACCTCCAATGCATCTTAGGACAGCCTCAAGCTTTAGCCTTTTGGTGCCTCTGGATCAAGATCCACTCTACACACCGATGTTTCCATGTGGAAACCAATGTAACCCGTTGCAGAAATTCAATTCATGCACATACCTTGTTATATCCAATGGGGGGCTGCAGGAATGTGTAATGTGACAGGAATCACATAGACTGGAGAAACTTCACCAGTTTCTTTATTTCTTAGTTAGGCAGGACAGCACAGGGATAGCATAGGGATAGGCATAGCAGTGCAGGTTTACATTAGTACAAATTCATAGCGATACAGGTTCACCTGAGTACAGGTCCAGTGGCCCTAACATCCCCACACCCCCTTCTGGATGCTAGTCACCATCAGAAGCATTGTACTTGTACCTGGAACCCTTTTAACACATTCTTACAGGTGCCAGTAATCAACTGCTTCTCAACCATGAACAACAGTAACACTTGACCTGGATTCTCATTAGCCACAATGCTGCAATTCTAAATCCATGTGAGATATGTGCTATCTCTGCCACAGTAAGGAAAAATGAAAAGGCAGAGAAATTCAGATGTAGCCACGCTCATCATTGCCACGATGCCTAAAGCGCAAGTGTGCCCGTGACTATGGGTGCATGCGTAGAAGTCTACGGACCGACTAGGTGCAGCTAGGCACATTTGCAGTATGCCGCGATGTGAATGCCAGTGCATAAGCATCGCGGCATAGATGAGCGTCGCTACATCTGTAAGTGATTTTTTTGCACATTTCATGTAACTAGGAGCCTGATTCCTGTTTGTAAGTAAAGCAAAAAAAAAAAAAAGTCAGTAGCAGGGCCTCTACTCGCCTAAGGGAGAGATGTTTTACACCTGTGATAAAGTGGAGAAGTTGTCCATAGCAAACAATCAGCTTATGTCAATTTGTAAACTGTGCTAGATAAATGATAACTAGAACCTGGCTGTATTCTTCAACTTCTCCCATTATGGTGTCTATTCACGAAGCAGTGAAAAGAGTGGAGAAGTGAGCCAGTGGAGAAGTTGCCCATGGCAACTAACCAGCGTTGAGGTAATTTTTATCAAGTGTATTCTATAAAATTATATGTAGCAGCTGGGGGCAACTTCTCCACTGACTCACTTCTCCACTCTTTTCACTGCTTCATGAATAGACCCCTAAATCTTTCTCTAAGGTTTGATACATGCACATTAAACCTAACGATATCACTGGCGACCTTGTTTATGCTTATGAAGGGTGGAACATGATTGTTCCGTCCTTCATAAATCTCATTCCAATGTGTACACAGAATCTGGGCTCAAGGGCATTTTTTACAATGTCGAAATGAATCCCCAATGCTCCAGTGTGTACCCAGCTAAAGCCCTACACCCTACTACACAAACTACCTATTATACCTTGTAAACACCATCCATTGCCCCACTCAGTAACTCCCTTTTACTGTATGATTATTATATGGGGGTAACATTATCATTAATATAATGTAAATAAAGGATGATTGCATACAAAGGCGCTCATTGTACTGTGCAGTCAGTTTGGGAGGGAGCCTACTACATTTAGATGGCTTGTTCTGTAGAAATTGCCCAACTTGTCTGTGTGCAGAAATGCAGCCGTCTTTCCAAACAAAAATCTTAATTATACATTGTATGTATTTGTCTAAGCTCTCATAGGTGTGGAAACATGCATCATTTCAGTCTTATATTTTGGCCCCATGATGTGCATAACGTAACGTTATTATACTTCATTAAAGTAACAATATAAGGAAAATCAAAATATTGGACTGCTGGTCATAGTGCTGAATGGCAAAAGGTGCTAGATGGGCTCATGCTACACACAGGGCCGGCCCGAGCCTAATTTTTTTGGTATGCGAATATATATTCTGGCGCCCCTTACTGGGACGTGGCTTCATGGGGAAGGGGCATGACCAAAGAATAGTATAAATTCACATTGCACCACACAGTAGTGTCCGTTAGTCACGTTACACCACAGTAGAGCCGCTTATACACGTTACGCCACAGTAGAGCCGCTTATACACGTTACGCCACAGTAGAGCCGCTTATACACGTTACGCCACAGTAGAGCCGCTTATACACGTTATGCCACAGTAGAGCCGCTTATACACATTATGCCACAGTAGAGCCGCTTATACACATTATGCCACAGTAGAGCCGCTTATACACATAATGCCTGACTAAAAAATTCCTGATTCGTGCCCCGTAAAATATTTGTCATTTTTCCTCCTTATAGTAATGTCCCTTACACAATATGCCACACACCATAAAGCCCATTACATTCCACATGGTAATGCCCATGAAACATGAAGCCACACACCGTAATGCCCATTACACAATATGCCACACACTGTAATGCCCATGACACATGATGCCACCCACAGTTATGCCCCAACACCATTTTATGTCCCAAACACAATAATGCCCATTACAAATTATGACCCACAGTAAGGCTTCTAATTACTTTTAAATTACCTGCTCGTTGTCAGGTGTCTAATGCTCTGGGTTCCTTGCTCGTTGTGCAATAGTGCCATATGTGCAATAGACCATTCATAATAAGATACTTGCTTATTACTTTTTAGCTGTACCTTTATGGGTTCATTTAAGTGCTTGTTCCCCCAATACACACTGCGCATCTCTATTTTAAGGGTTGTGCGCCTGTTGTGTTTTAACATATCCATGTTTTAAGCTTCGTATGGGGAGTAAGGTGTTTTCTCCCAAACCTGCTAACCTTTTTTATTGTTTACGTATATATAATATTTATATACACATTAGGGCAAAGCTAAGCTGAGATAGGAGGAGGGGAGACCGGGTGCTGTATATTAGAGGTGGATGGGAGCTGGGGAAAGGAGGAAAGGGCTGCCACAGAATTAAGAGGGGTGCTGGGTATAGGTGAGAGCCTAAGACAGAGTAGGTGGGAGCTGGGTACAGGATGTATAGGCTGGGACAGGCACAAGGATGCCGGGTATGGTCCGTATTGGAGGTTGAGGGACAGGAGACTGGAGCTGTGCTAAGAGGAGGAAGCGAGTGTAGTAAGGGGGGGGGGGAGGGTTTGCAGGGCTTTAGTGGTAAGGAGGAGTCAGAGACAGGAGGAAATGAGAGCCAGTGAAGGCAGTGTGGGACTCCTGGGGCAGCGGTGCTGGCATATGGCTCCCCACTGGTGGCAGGTAAAGCAGGCAGGAGAGGAGTGAAAGCATCTGAGAGGCGGCGGGGCCACGCACTATTACTTCATGCACAGCTGGCCACTAGGTGTCTGCTGGAGTCTGGAGATGCGGGTACACTTCACCACTGTCTGCGTTTGGAAGCCTGTAAGCTGCCTTACAGGCTGGGTAACACAGCCGCTCCGCTCAGCAGCCACAGGTGTAGGAGCCGGGCAACACTATTCCTACTAACCTGGCATAGCCTCTGGCAAAAGTGCAGTCCATTCTGCTCTGCAGGGAGTGGGACTGGTGGCCGGCCCAAAGTGCTGAAAATGGGACGGGCTCAGGAGTCGGGGCATCTGTCACCCTGCCCCCCAAGCCAGCCCACCTCTGCCTGGGAGGCGGAGCCACAAGTCTCCTCTAAACAGCTATGCGCTTGTCAGAGGGGACTGATCGTGTCCACGTCAGCTCACTGTCACAGAAAGCAGCAGCGCCCTCAGCGGTCCGGCGCTCTACGCAGCCGCGTAGCCTGAGTATGCGTCGGGCCGGGCCTGGCTACACAACATATAATCTGATCACTATATTCTCCATCATTTATATATGCACCACTCTGAGCTATTTATCTATACTTATGTTTAATAAATGTTTAATCACTGATAAATGATATATTTAATGGCCAAATTTATTAAGCCTTGGAGAGTGATAAATAGTACCAGTCAATCGGCTCCTAACTGCCATGTCACAGGCTGTGTTTGAAAAATGACAGTGAGGAGCTCACCGTGCAATTTATCACTCTCCAAGGCTTTTAAAATAACATCCAGGCAACTCCTAAATTGCAGGCACTACACAGTTACTCCAAGGGGTGGTATTCATGTGACCACCGGTCAGCTGACCGACAGTCACATGACCTCCTCCGTGAGCCCGACGGCTCACTATCCCGATGGTCGGCATGCCGACCAACAGGGACTATTTCCACTCGTGGGTGTCCATGACACCCATAGAGTGGGAATAGAACCCGTGGCGACCGCAGGTCACCACGAGCCCGCAGCGTGGCGAGCGCAGCGAGCCCGCAAGGGGCTTGCTGCACTCGCCCCTCCCCGCCGGGATCCCGGCGTCGGTATGCTGCCGGGATCCCGGCGTCGGTAAGGTGACCGGCGGTCAGGAGACCGCCGGTCACCAGTACTACACCCACTCCAAGAACACAGAGGTCACTCAGTACACAAGTGTAAATTTCAATTTCATGACCTCCTGAATGTAATCTTAGTAGTCTACAGGAACTATTGTCTAAACTGCTATTTGTAACCTTACTGGATTCTTCATAGGGTCGGTATTGTGATTCCTTTCCCTGAACACATCATCTTTTTGCAGCATTTGTTGCTGTGACAGTTACCCATACAGTACTGTAGGGTTGCCATATTGCCCCTTTAATCCAGGACACCTATGATTTATACAGGTTCTGTGGCTGATACAAACCAGGTGAAATGCTGTCTTAAATTTAGCCAGCTACAGAACCTGTGTTATTTATAGGTGGCCCGGATTAAAGGAATACTATGGCAAGCCTACCTATACAGCTGCAGTGTGAGAGGCAATTTATGTTCCAAACATAAATTGCTCTGAGGTCTATGATGAAATGCTGCCTGAAGTAGTTCAGTACCTTACATCATGGTTAGCATACAGATGGGTCCATGTTTATCTTGACCTTTAATAGGATTAATTGAGACTTTCCAGTAAAACTTAATCCCCTCCTTTAATGATTTAATCCCCTGCTGTATTGTTCTCTGTATTGTATTGCAGCTGAGAACAATAGATGAAGGGTTAATGCTAATAAGTCATGTTATGCCTAGGCGCAGAAAACTAGTCAAGATAACCGTGGACCCATCTGTACACCTGATCATACATTCCTATTCTCCTAGAGCGTAAGGGTAACTTTACAGGAGAATAGCAGGCCTGCCCTGGAGGTCTTCCCAAGACCTACTCCCAGATCCCACTTATTGCTTTGTATGGTGGGTGGGGCCTTTATGTTTTGATTTATACTAGCAGATCAAAGGGGATATGTACCAAGCCTTGAAAAGTGATACATTGCACAGTGATAAAGGGGTCTATTTACTAAGCTTTGGACGGAGATAAAGTAACAGCCAATCAGCACTCAACTGTCTTTTCACAGGCTTGGTTTGAAAAATGACAGTTATGAGCTGATTGTCTGGTACTTTATCTCTGTCCACTTTCTCTCCATCCAAGGCTTAGTAAATAGACCCCAAAGTACCAACCAATCTTCTCCTGTCATTTTTCAAACCCAGCCTGTAACATGGCAGTTAGGAGCTGATTGGCTGGTACCTAATCACCATGAAATGTATCACTTTTCAAGACTTAGTACATCTCCCCCTCAGTGAGTAAGGGGTCTATTCATGAAGCAGTGAAAAGAGTGGAGAAGTGATCCTGTGGAGAAGTTGCCCATGGTAACCAATCAGCTGCTCCGTACAATTGTATAGTATGCAAATTATAGATGTTACTTCAATGCTGATTGGTTGCCATGGGCAACTTCTCCACTGGCTCACATCTCCACACATTTCACTGCTTCATGAATAGACCCTTAAGGCTGCTACTTGTGCTGCTTACTGGTAGATGTCTAGTACATGACAATTATAAACTCCTAAAATTATCAAATCAGGCGCTCTGTTTAAAGGCACATAAATACAAACTGTTTGTCACCCAATTGTTTAATTATATTAATATGGTTATATCAATGTAATTAGAGCAGCTCCCATTTGAGTATTCTGTGGTACTCAGATCAAAGGAAAATATATATGAGACATGCAATGTCACAAGAGAGCGCTAAGTATCAATTACTATATCATAAAAATATATTCAATCACATAAATTAAGAACATATATAAATGCAATGCATAGAATAAAAATTACTTAAAAGGTTATTCACTGCTGATAATAATACACGCTGCCATAGAGCGTATTGAATAAATTGTTTATGATATAGTAATTGATACTTAGCGCTCTCTTGTGATATTACTGGTAGATGTGCCTGATGAAGGCAATCATGTCAGCATGGTCTCTGTGCGTCATTACACAGTGGGGAGCGAGGAGCTGGGCCCCTCTTTAAAAAGAAAGCCATTATAGCCATGTGCCCACTGCCCATGAAAGGATTTCACATTGTAAGTACTGTATTTATTGTACTACGATCAACATAAACCATAGGAGGCGGCCAGAAGGATATCTTCTTGTGTATTTTTTACGTTTACTCCTTTTTCTCCTTTTGGATACCATAATGCAGTGATACAGCTAAACAAATCTGTATATATTAGGTTAAGATAGAACGATAGACAGACAGACAGATAAACAAAGACAACCTTTCCTGCTGTCTAGAATTGATATTAGAACAGCTGAATGCCAATTGTTTTTTTTGAGTATAATTCTTTAGTTATTTACTTTCCAGAGACACGTGTTTCCCCCACACCCCAATACCAGCTGCCCTCCCAGCACATACCAGCCCATGATGTTCTACATGCTTCTGTAGGACTACAGTATATAAAGTATATGAAAAACACAAAGAATATACTATAAATATCTTCTTTGTATGAATCTATTAAATATCTTCTATATATTAATCTAATAATTTTTATAGTCAAAACTCTGGAGCATACATGCCGACATTCTTGCTGCCCCCTCCGGGAAGGAGCAGCCAGGTCAGCACAGCGGGGGGCTGTGGCGCAGCATGGAGGGGGCGCGGAAAACTATGTGAGGGCGGGACAGTGTAGCAATGTCATCGTGACCCTGCCCCCACTACATAACGACGAGGTTACCGGCATTACAAGGCAGGGGGCGGGGCCACAATGACGGGATTTTTTCGTCCGACTCCCGGACTGCGGAAGGGTAAGCTGGTATATGTAGTAGGCTGCAGGTACATCACACCTAGCCGGAGACTTGCCCACTCTTCTGGGAGGCCGGGAGCACCACACAATTTTCGGAAATAAAAAGTATTTTCTGCTCATCTCTGATCAAAACTCACTAAATTTCAAGTAGTATATACTGCTGCACCTTTGTATAATGACCACATGAGTCCTTGGACTCATATATTGTGTGTTTATCTGGCTCTGGTACTAGCCAGTGCCTCCTGAGCCATTTAACTCACGACACGTCCCTGAAAAGTTTGTATGTATGTGGGTGGGGCTCTGCAGTAAGGGATTCCCTGCACTGCTTAAAAGTTCATTTTGTTGGATTGTGGAAAGATAACCAGAGTGCGCTTAGGAAACCCATGCAAACATGAGGTAAATACACAAACTCCTCACAGTTTGGGCCTTGGTGGGAATCAAACGTCCAGACCTCAGTCTGCCCATTTTTTTTATCCTTTAGGTAATCGCAACCCTCTTTGAACCTTAATTCCTTGTAAGGATATTCACATGCCTATCCCAAGCATGTTTAAACTGCTCCACAGTCTTAGCCTCTACCACCTCTGATGGGAGGCTATTCCACTTATCCACTACCCTTTCTGTGAAATAATTTTTCCTTAAATTTCCCCTGAACATGCCTCCTTCCAGTTTCAGTGTATGTCCTCGAGTTCTAATACTTCTCTTCCTTTGAAAAATGTTTCCCTCCTGAACTTTGTTAAAACCTTTGGTATATTTGAAAGTTTCTATCATGTCTCCCCTTTCCCTTCTCTCCTCCATACTATACATGTTAAGATCTTTTAGCCTTTCCGGGTAAGTTTTGTGATGTAGGCCATGCACTGTTTTAGTTGCCCTTCTTTGTACACTCTCTAATGAATTTATATCCTTCTGGAGATATAGTTTTAATAATGCCTGGGTACTGTTTATAGCTCCACCTAATTCAAAGACAACTATTTTAGAAACTTTTCTTGTGTGGAACAAAGACAACGTAACCTTAAGATACACATAGAAAAATAAAATAATTTATCATATCATATGCAAGAATAGCAGCAGCCTCTGTAGTACTTACACACTGGGACAGGACTCAGCAGGACTTTGCGTGTGTCTCTATCTCTAGACCCAAATGGTTTCGTTACATTACACTTTACACAGGACTCAGACACCCAGGCGGGAAGGAGTAGAAGCTTGGATCCCTGTGTCACTTACAGCTCTCTCCACCCTCCTATCTCTCCTCTGGTCAGAAAGCTCTGTCGGTAGCTCATGAAACATAATATTCCTGTATCTCTGCCTGCATTGTATACTGTCCTGCTCGCATTCTGGCTCCTGTTTCTGCTGCTGCCTAAGAGGGAAAGCTAGTGATGTCAGTGTGCTCTGGCCGGGGAGGCCCCTGACAAAGGGTGGCCCGGAGTACATGCCCTGTATCCCCCCTTAATCTGGATATGGCTAGAACTACCTGAGTGCAGAGGCAAGGAAACACAATGCCTAAACAGCACTGTAGACTTTTATGAAAATATAACTTAACTCCCGACTTTCACTTTTGGCACGTGTTGTTACCATTTTATTAACCATGTGTCCACCTTTCTTCTGCTGATTAAAGTTACAATTAAATAAATGCATTTCAAAAGAAAACACAATTGTAAAGACTAAAAAAAATCTGATTTACCATTTGATAAACAGAAATATATAAATGTATTTGTGTAAGATAGAGCAAGAAATGAGCCGTGTGATTGGAACTTTCAAACTAAATTGGTTAAAATGTCTTAGGGCAAGCTCTGGCGAGAACGTCCCGGGAGGAAGTCTGGATATGATCAGTAAGCAATTGGAAATGTGATACCTAGTTTCAGGAGAGAACTGTTCTTTCTTTCAAATCTGTAGTTAGACCTAGAAGAGGAAGCCTAAAGCTACACACTGGGCACTACGGTTCATGTTTTGTTATTGCAGGATACTCAAACTGAGTTTATAAAGCCACTTTATTTATATTTTACTTCAGGTTGGTTTCATGCTGGGATACAGTTTAAAAGACTAGACAAGTTAGTTGCTTGGGCTGAATTGATTAAGTGTAGAGAAAGGATGTTTTTAAAACATCTGTTATTTAATGTATTACAGTTAGCTGCAATGATAAATGAAGTGGGAAGCTCAGATGCAAAGCATTTTGTACTAGACAGAAGGGTGCTGATGGAGGGTCTGTGTATGCATCTTTGACACGATGGCTACATTATCCCTTCTGTTTAGTGTTACACTGATTGGGCACTATTGTACCCTAAGGGCCATATTTATCAATATTATTTTAATAAAATAATGTGAACGTGGGTGTTTTCACACCCTTTTCACATTAATTTAGTATCACAAAAATGTCCTCCAAGCCTTTAAATTAAATTTTTTTTGTAAGCAGATCGCATTTCCCATACATGTAATAGGAAATGTAATCTGCTTAAAATTACTCAATTGTGAGAAAATTCCAGAGGGAGCCCTGTGATAATAATGCCATTTTAATATTATTAACATCATTAGGGCTTTCCCACCCGTTTCTCACTTACTCTAGCTCAGCCTTCCATGCTAGCAGGATGCAGTTTTACACCTGTCCATTCCAACATACTTTGGAATGTGATTCTTGCCCATCATTTCCTAAGAATTGATACAGTACTGCTTCAGTGGGAAAAAATCAGAATGATTTGTGAAGGAAAGACAAACTGTAGCATATTGTACTAGCGCATACAGCTGAGGTAGGTTCCTCTCTGTTCCTCTCCCATTGTTGTGGAAATGGTTTGCAGTAAATAATAATACAGGGACTTGTCAGGAGTACAGTGGTACAGTGTTAGCTGTCATCTCTTAGCTGGTTGAGTTGGCTTATCTCCAGGTTATTAGGTTTGAGTAGCTGCCTTTTGTATTCTCTGACAAACAATGAGTGGGTTTCCACCACAGCTGCGGCCATGACAATCCCACATACTCCATGATACCATAGATGCCTTACGTTGTGTCTGCCCCTGTATATAGCTTTGTAGTACAATCACTGTCCTGTTATACATTAGTTATACATGGAGTACATGTGAAGTTTGTAAATATCCATTTAACATTATATAAAATAGCGCCCTGAACACTATTTGATCCACTAGCCACTAGTTCATGACAAAAAAACCCGTAATATAACATTGATTACAAGTAAAATTGCACATTTGGGCAATGCAAATGATATATAGTACAGTAGCTTTCTCCTGTATGTAAAGCATTGATAGTAAGAGCTGTTAAAGGCTTTAGGCTAGAGGAAGCCTGAGACTACAGTACTTGACCTTAAACCTAGCATGGGGAATAAAGAACAACTACAGGATGCCATTGTCTGAATAAGTGAAATGATGAAAAGAGGTGAAAGTTCAAGAGCAACAGGTCATGCTTTGATGCTGGAGATTAGACATATGTATTGTGTTTATTTTGTGTATTACTGTATGCAAGAATCAGTTCTAAAGTGCAACTGAATATACTGCCATTATATAAGTAACTGTTAAGAAATAAGAATCAGAAGAGTTTATAAATAGTTTATAAATACTACAATAAAAGCTTTATCTGAGGACTGTACTTAGTATAGGAAAAGTACAAGTTAGTGGTGAAACATATAAGGCTTCTTTCCACTTACAATATACAGCCATATGTTCTAAAATAAGTAACAATCTTGTTTTGTACGTATTTGTGTTTTTAGGGGTCATTTACAGATGGACACATTCCTTTGCATTTAATACAGTTTTCTGTTCTGCATATGTGTACCCAAAATATGTATGACTGTGTCCATGGTGTAATGGTTAGCATTACTGCCTCACAGTACTGAGGTTGTGGGTTTGATTCCCACCACAGCCCTGTGTGGAGTTTGGATATTCTCCCCGTACTTGGGTGGGTTTCCTCCCACACTCCAAAAATATACTGGTAGGTTAATTGGCTTCCGAAAATTTTTTAACACTGGTGCGTATCTGTGTGTATGTGGTAGGGAACATAGATTTTAAGCTCCACTGGGGCACGGACCAATGTGAATGGGCAAAGTGCTATGGAATATGTATGCGATATATAAATAACTGGTAACAAATAAATATTACACAGTTTGTGCATATTGACATTGAACAGGGTAGGGAAGTTGCATGTAAGAGAATGCCAAGTAACATTAACTACAGTTAGAGGTGGACAGAGCCACAGATACATCTGTCAGGCATATTTGTTGTTTGTGCTCTACCCCTTGAACAAGGATCATATTGATGATTATAATGATTAAGCTGCTTGAGATGCCATCTCTCCCGTGATATCTATATAAAGATAGCACTGGTGCTGGTGAAAGCAAAGACTCCAAGGGCACAAGTAGAGTGAACATACTGCACTCTAGCCCACCCTTCCATTAAGATGACTTTGCCCTGATTGATGCTTTTCCATAACTTTTTCTACTATTGCTTTGTTTGGAAATGCACACTGAGAACTCTGACAGACTGGTCTGTTTATTTTGAAATCAATTGAAACCCTATAATTGTACACAGATGGGCTCCAGTCACAGAATTATGTGACCTCTTAAGACAACCGATTCCACCAAGGTTTATTTAGGTGTTCCATAGCAAGGCTTGAAGACTTATGTCATCAGTAAAAGTCTGCTTGTATTTGTAATTAATTGCTAAAATGATTTGATTTGCCATTGCTGTTTTATTTTTATTTATTGCTTTGACATGACACAGTATTTTTGAGTGGTCAGTGGTCAGAAATGCCAAATAATTCTGTTTGATTCCATGATATAAGAAATTACAATCTGAAAAACCCAAGAGGGGAAAGGGTTCCGTTTTTATCCTTTTATCCATTTTAATCTTTTATATGAGATACTCTCCTACCATAGACAAGACATAAACCCTCAAAGTTCTAGAGTACAACTGTAGTGCCATCTGGAGTAGGATCATCATGTAGTCTTTATATCAGCAGGATGTGTAGACTTGAAATAACTTTTTTGGAAAACTTTATAATTATTATTAACAGTTTCCTATATAGTGCAGCATATTCCGTTGTGCTTTACAATTAGAACAACAGTAATAGAACAAAACTGGGTAAAAACAGACAGACATACAGGTAGGAAGGCCCTGCTCGCAAGCTAACAATTTATCATTTAAATCTACAGTTAAAACTGTTTAGTCTCCTGTTAAATCTCCACTGACCAGTGTATGTTCCTCACCTGCTGCACTGCACCCTTCTGCAGGTAGTATAGTCATAGCTGATGACTTTCAGGCTGCCCTTGTTTGGATATGCAGAGGAGGTATATTGTTGTCGAGTCAGCGGTGTGGTGGTCCTGATGCTATGCCGTGTCATCGTGGCATCAGTCCTGATTTACATTATCACGATTACCGGTATTTTGAAGAGGGTTGACTTGCCCACTCTTCAAAGGCATCTGGGAGAGCCGCCCAAATTACATGAGTCTCTCAGTTGTTCTGGGAGAATTGGCAAGTATGAGTATAGCACCCACAAAAGTAGTTTGTTTACCATTCTATAATGGCTGCTGAAAATAAGTGCGAGTAGGAAGGCAAATTGGAAATTGTAAGCTCCGTGCTTGTGGCATCTTATTGGCCTACTTGATCACGTTCCTTTAAGTTAAACATGCTAAAAATATAGAGGAAACCCAAAAATTCTATCAACATGCATTATTATTTTAATTATATCCATGGCACCAATTGTGCATCTTGTACCATTTAGCTGGCAAAGCGGCCTTAATTAACTTATGTTTAATCAAACTAACCCGGAATAGCTGGGAGGCTCCCCAAAAGTGGACAAGTCTCCCGCTGCCATCTGCCATCCACTACATAGCTGGGCCATGACGCGATTTATGCTTACTTGTGAAATCGTAGCAACGCCCCCCGCTGTGCAATTCCAGTAATCTAGCTGGATTGTATAATGGGGGAGTGGTCACAGTGATGCAGTCACGGAAACCACGTCTTCCATACAGCCTCCTTTGACTTCCCTCGCCCCACTCCATTTGACGCGTCACGCCCCCCCCCCCCCCTGCTTAGCCGACCTCCTGCCCTCTCCTGGCGGGGGCAGCCAGAAAGTCTGTAACTATGTGTTTTATGACATGATCCCAAAATGGCATCTCCAAATAACAGCCTTTTAAATATGTTCCAAAGGACTTTTATCTTTTCCCACAGTGTGCACAAGGAAGTGATAGATATATTTAATTAATATTATTTGGTGTTTGCAAAAAGTGATGCCTTTCTCTTTGTAACGTCAGGAGCACAGGAAAATGGGATGCACTTGTACCAACAAAATTCAAGAAATTTTGCAAAAGTGGACCAAAACCAATGCTTGTAAAGAATACTGAGGAGCATTGCTAATTCTTTTATAACAGACACATGCACATCTATAAGATTATCAGTAAGAGTTAATTGTGGCAACAGCTATCTGAAAGGAAAAGATAGCTAACTTCCTCATATCCTCCCCTATGGTACTGTACAAATTTATTATAGTTTTCTTCATCATAACTTTATGCAACTTTCAAGAATTATATCTACCTTTATTTTATGCTTGGCTCAAACTGTGATTATTATGTTTACATTTTGTCAAGAAGATTACATGGAACATTGCAGGTATAGCAAATGGCAAGTAGGTGGCACCACTGGTAATTCTCAGGCGGGGTCTCCCTGCACATCTGGAGGAAGGAGGAGGATAAGCACGAGTGGAAAATAGACACCACTACAAGCTCAGGCAATGACTGTGTGGTGGGCGATGCATGAGGCTCCATCATCTATTCAAACTGCGGAGGGACGCAAATAAGACTGTTCAAGATGCAGTGAGCACACAGACATCAAAGAGCACAGGACATCAAAGTCAGCAGCCTGAACTCATTAGGGCAAACTCACAGTCAGAGATGAGAAGGTCTGCAGTATAACAGAACACAGTTCCTAATCTCTCTTCTTAAGTACCTCTAAGTGGCCATACTGTATATTTATGCTTTCCTGGATTTTCCACAGGTGAAATAATCTAATAACCTTACTAACTAACCCATAGTTTCTTTAACTTGGATATTCTCCAGCATGGCATAGGAAGAGAAGAACCTATTATATAAGAAAAATGCAGGGGACTATTCATTATCACCAATCTCCTGATGATCAAGAGTTCATGGCCAATCACAGCTCAGGATTGTTTAACTGTCTTATTGATGTTGCATATATTGTATAGTGCAAGTATTATATGAACACATGCTAAGAATAAAGTCTTAAAAAAACAAAGCATAGCTAAAATCTACATAAGGAGAAATATTCTGCATTAGTCAATGTACAAACATTTGTATACACATTTCATGGATGGTGATGGCAACTTGCAGAGCTACTTATGTGATATATCCTTAAGATACTATGGGGGAAATTCAAATGTTTGAAAAGTCAGTTGGGTGTCTTTTTTTTGCCTATCTGACAATTGAATATCCCCCTTTATGTGCATATTTGCTATATACAGTAAGCAGGCTGAAATGTAATAGTTAGTGTGATTCAGGCAAAGCACATTTGGTTATGACTGAAAATGTAGCAATTAATATTTCCAATGAAGCAATTAAGAAAAAATTAAAAAGTTTTAATCTCCAGGATTTGGAATTTATTCATGAAGCAGTGAAAAGAGTGGAGAAGTGAGCCAGTGGAGAAGTTGCCCACGGAAACCAATCAGCTGCTCTGTATAACTTTATAGTATGCAAATTATGAATGTTACATCAATGCTGATTGGTCGCTATGGGCAACTTTCCATCGCCTCACTTCTCCACACTTTTTACTGCATCATGAATAGACCGCAGAGATATTTTATCCCGTATTATTTTGTAATATAAATTTAAGCTTCTGACTTAGACGCCAGTGAAAGTTGTCATCTGTATCCCTGCAGAATGACGCCCCCAGCTGTGTGCATTACACACCAAAGTAAACCAAGCTTGAGTCATAATCATTTCACCAAATGTCTTTATCATAAATATTAATAGTCATGTGTGTAATAAAAGCAGGTTCAAAACCTTCATCATTATTTTTATGCTCAGTGTTAAAAATACAATTCAGACATAATAGGTCATAAAATAATTAAGGGCTAGTCAACATCAGAGCAGTCACAACTCAACATCTGTGAAATGTTAACAAACTCATAAGATTTTATAATGGCTAATGTGACACATGTAGCATTGACTTGTGGAGTAATAAAATGTTAATGACTTTACCTGTTCTGACTCTCTGCTTAGTGATCCACGTTGCAAAAATTTCAACCCCAGGAGCGAAGCCAGAAATAAAAGCCTCAGTAGGTCTCTTTTCCCCTTTTCTCCAAATTCTTCCAGACACACTGTCTCCTTTCTCCAGTAAGTTCCAATTCCGTCACAGTGAAACACATCCACAAACTGCTTGCAGCATCATTGTGGAGCATGCAGTAGATCTGAATAGGAATAAGAAGAGTCAATGGGAATGCAAAGTTCTGGATCAGTACTAACCAGGAAAGAATTGCTGCCAAGTTTACTGCAGTAGAGACAGGAGTGGGTTGAAGGACAAGGTGAAATTGTCTTCTTCGTCTTTTCCTTCTTTATCTCAGAAAAGTTAGTACGCCAAGTTCACCAGGAATATTGCTGCCAGGCACTGAGCGGGGACAAGGAGTGTGATATGGTAGCACAGAGACTGTCTGTGCTGTAATGTCTGGGGTGTGTAAAGCAGTGCTGAATTCTTCTCACTCTGAATGCTGCCACCTAAGTCACTCCCCCTCCATGTTACTTTTCCTGTGTGTGTGTACTCGCAGGCACTGCCTCCACCTCTTGAAACTCTTATGAATGAACAGCCTCTTGTCATTTGTTATCACTGTCCCAAGGGCTATTTAAATAGATGTGGCACTTTCAAATACAACACAACACAACAAGCCTCCAGTCCTAAGGATCAAAATGCTGTTTGAGCTGCAAACTTATATTCTTTGAAACCCTAAAGGATGCCTTTGATTGTTGTGTGTAGGATAAGGTATTAGTAAATACCTTACCATATTACTGAACAGCTAAGGAGGTCTTGTTTATGAAATATGCATAGCCACATTTGAAATATGTTACAAAGGGGCATATTTTCCAATATTCAGGTCTTAATAATTGTAAGTTCTTTTTGCCAAATATTGTGGCAATAACAAATTATGTATCATTGGTGTTTGCCAAAAATCACATGCGAAGACGAGCTCTGAGAGGAACCTTTCCCTGTGATGTGTAAAATGTAAGGTCATTGGGGGTCATTCAGACCCGTTCACATACTGCAATTTCTCGCAGCCGTGCGAATGGGTCTGAACTGCGCCTGCGTGCGGGCGGCAATGCGCAGGCGCATCTGTCACTGTCGCCGGCCGTCGCCACGGAGTGACAGACCTAACAAAGAATGCGATCGCAGCGGCGACTGCAAGAAGATTGACAGGCAGAAGGCAGACCTGGGCGGCAACTCACTGTTTTCGAGGAGTGTCCGGAAAAACGCAGGTGTGCCCAGCCGTTGAAGAGGAAGGTTCCTGACGTCCGCTCCAAGCCGGATCATCGCAGCGGGTGAGTAAGTCCTGAACTGTGCAGAGACTGCACACACTTTTTGTTTGTGCAGCTCTCTGCACAAGCGATTGCAGCCCTGCACAGCCCTAACCCCCTTCCCTGTAGGCGGCGATTTCCTGGTTGCAGCAGTGCAAAAAATAGCCTGCGTGCATCCAGGTCTGAATGACCCCCATTGCTTTAGTTTCTGGTTAAAAAGCAGAATCTGCAATCCTTTCTTTCGCATGCTGGGGGCCACCCATCGCAGGGCAAGACTGCCCTCTCAATGGTCCATCAACGCCTCCCCCCGGCCCCGCGAACGCCAGAGCCGGCCCTAGCCAATTTGATGCCCTAGGCAAAATTTTGTCTGGTGCCCCCTAGCTCCGCCGCTAGTTCTGCATCTGTACCTGCAACGCTCAGGTAGTGGGGCCCACCGGGGGGTTACCCTGTGGGCCAGTTCAACTCTGCACAATGCCACACAGTAATGACCATAATACATATAATTCCACACAGTAAAGGAACCTTACACATATGCCCCACATTAGTAATGCCCATAATACACATATACTGCCACAGATACTGCCACACTTGCTGGTTATACAAAAAGACCAATATCAAACATGTAGAAACTGTCCATTCTCTTCACTATTCAGTGTGTTTGCTGCAGTAGCGGATCTTGCCACGGGCAAGCAGTACTTTTGCCCGGGGCGCCGCCTTCCGGAGGGCGCAGGGCGCCTTCCGGAGGGCGCCGCACCAGGGCAAGATCCGCTGCTGCAGTGTGTGTCCCCCGGCCCCCGCTGTCGCCCTGCTGCCGCTGGCCGCTGGGAAGGGAAACTAGACGCGTACGCGTCTAGTTTCCCTTCGTGGAGAGGTCCTTTACTGTGCGGTGCGCGATGACGTCATCGCGCACCGCACGGCCAAGGTCCTCTCCACGAAGGGAACTAGACGCTACGCGTCTAGTTTCTCTTCGTTGAAAGGACCTTTGATGTGCGGTGCGCGATGACGTCATCGTGCACCGCGCATCATTCCAGTCTGTACAGGGGGCGTAAATGACCACGCCCCCTGTATGAAGCCACGCCCCCCAATGCCGCCCGGGGCGCCAGAAGCCCTGGAACCGGCCCTGGTTTGCTGGTGTCTGTTACTGCATGCCCTTTACTTTATACTGTGGGAGTGATATGCTCTGCCCTCCAGTCTGATGTGTCCGAAAGTCATGCTGCACTGATGTTTCATATAGAAAAGCACAACGCAACTTACTGACCACGTTACAGTGCTGGGTGGCAGGGGAATTTTACGGCATGGACTGACTTGGAAATAAAGTGTGGGGAGAACATTGCCCATGTTATGTCCCTGCCGACACCTGGGAATTGCACAGGGATAAGGGACACAGGATAACAGGGTCCCCCTCCCCTATGTGCACAAGCAGTATAGGTGATGTCAGGTTTCTGTGAAGCAGTCTTCCAAAATACACGTGTTATAGAAGCCATCCAGTAATAACCTTATACAGTCAGTGAAAATGTCACAGGTCCAGGAATTGCATTTACTTGGCTTCTGCTGTCTGTCTGAGGTCTCACAAGTCAGGGGCATTCAAGCATGTCAGAGGAAGTTTAAGGCACAGTGTGCATTTTTTTTTACAAATGTAAACAGCAGTGTATACAAGTACTGATTGAATACATTTGGAAAGTAACAGTTAGTTTGCGGACTGTCCCTCCCAGCATGAGATACTGCAGGGACATGCTTGGATGCCCCTTGACATGCTTGGATGCCCTAGGCAAATGCCTAGCCTGCCTATAGCTAAGGCCGGCTCTGGCAAACGCCTCTACTTATCAATCAGGCAGAGGCATTCACAGCCAATGCGATGCACTTGCATTGGCCGGGCTGTGCACATGCAGCATGGTTCCTGCAATCACCTTTATTGTCTGGATATGTCACTGTCTGAAGATAGTATTAGTTTCCAGAGACACATTCTAAAATGTTGAGTTGTTGGAGCTTTATACATAACACAACTGCGTGGGGATGCAGTTAAGTTCCCGAAGGACGGGATCCCGGCTGTTGATATACTGACGCCGGGATCCTGAAGGACTCTACAAGCCCAGCGTCTAGATACAGATGCCGCTCAGGATACCGACAACCGGAAACTTGAACATCCTTCCAGAGGGATGCGCTGGTGACCTGCCACAGGGAGGTGGGGGGGGGGAGGGAGAGGTTAGGTTTAGGCCTGAGAAGGAGGATTAGTGTTAGGGTGCAGGGACAGGAAGGTTAGGGTTAGGTACCAGGGAGGGAGGGAGGGAGGGTTAGGTTTAGGCACTTGGAAGGGGAGGTTAGGAACCAAGCAGGGAGAGTCAGGTTTAGTCAGCAGGGAAGGGATGATTAGGCACCACCTAGGAGGGTTAGGGTTAGGCACCACCGGCGAGGGTTGGTTAGGGTAGGGGGCAGCGGAGGGTTAGGGTACTTTACAGTGGGCTGTCAGGATTCTGATGGTTGGGATGCTGCTGTCTGTATTCTGACCGCCGGCATCACGTCCATCGGGAAATCATACTGAATCCACTGCGTGCCGAAACAACTTACTGACAGCGCCTAAATAAATAAATAAATAGATCTACCAAAGTGCAATCTCACCTGAGCGCTGCCGATAATTGGCACTGTGCGTGTGCCTATGGATACAGTGAGAAAAGGAAGGAAAAGATATCGGCTGCGCTTAAGGTGCTTTACAAATGGGTATAAATCATGGAGAGTTGACCACCTTCTAAATAAAATTGGTTTATTACGATATAAAATACATCAACAACAAATAAAATAAATCATATAAAGCATAATAAATAAATAACTGTACTCTGAAACACCATGAAATAAACACACAGTATCAATCAAGATTTATATGTAGTATTCCCCTGATTCAGGGTATGGGATTGATACTTATTCAGAGATTGTAACAATGATGCGACTAAATAGTTACAATTAAACTATCTGCAATATATTGTGGCTAAGAATAGATAGAGACAGCAAACTTTGGGTTTTTTTTCTCCAATAATCTGAGACAGAAAAGGGGCCCAACAGTCAGGTGTGCAATGAGCAATGTGCAGTTTTACCTCTCCTGTGGGCTGGTGCTACCGAGCGTCCTCGGTACAATCCTGTATGAAGCCCACCGTGTGATGTTTAAGGAGAGAGACTTGATTAAGGAATAATTATCCAGATTAGCTGTTACGTTGAGAGTCCCGGATGCAGGATAATTACCTGTGTGTTACCTTGGGCTGGTGGAAATCCTTTTGGTGCCCTAAGCATAGGTGTTAACACATCTTCCAGGACGTCAAAGAAGCACACGCTGAGGCCGCTAATTGCGGTGAAGATTCACAGGTGTGATGTTAACCAGAGCCGTTGCACTGGTTTGTGTGAGGCTGGAATGCTGTCCCACGGCCAAATAGCCGTTTTAGGTGATGGAGGCTGGCGCTGTCTCACAACCAGATATTGCTGTGAAGTGATGATGCGGGCTGTCGTTTTTCCCACTGCCGGGAACAGCCGTCTGATGATAAATGCTGACGATGTCCCGCTGCCGATTGCAGCCGTCTGACAGTGCTGACTAGTGCCGTACAGAGGTAACAATATAGCCACCGTGCAGGCTGGAGAACTCACCGCTGTAGACAGAGTTCCTTGAAGCTGCGGTGCTGGTGAATCAGAGTCAAAAAAAAAGGGGGAGGAGCCTAACGCGTTTCGTCACGATTAACGTGACTTTTTATCATCAGACGGCTGTTCCCGGCAGTGGGAAAAACGACAGCCCGCATCATCACTTCACAGCAATATCTGGTTGTGAGACAGCGCCAGCCTCCATCACCTAAAATGGCTATTTGGCCGTGGGACAGCATTCCAGCCTCACACAAACCAGTGCAACGGCTCTGGTTAACATCACACCTGTGAATCTTCACCGCAATTAGCGGCCTCAGCGTGTGCTTCTTTGACGTCCTGGAAGATGTGTTAACACCTATGCTTAGGGCACCAAAAGGATTTCCACCAGCCCAAGGTAACACACAGGTAATTATCCTGCATCCGGGACTCTCAACGTAACAGCTAATCTGGATAATTATTCCTTAATCAAGTCTCTCTCCTTAAACATCACACGGTGGGCTTCATACAGGATTGTACCGAGGACGCTCGGTAGCACCAGCCCACAGGAGAGGTAAAACTGCACATTGCTTATTGCACACCTGACTGTTGGGCCCCTTTTCTGTCTCAGATTATTGGAGAAAAAAACCCCAAAGTTTGCTGTCTCTATCTATTCTTAGCCACAATATATTGCAGATAGTTTAATTGTAACTATTTAGTCGCATCATTGTTACAATCTCTAAATAAGTATCAATCCCATACCCTGAATCAGGGGAATACTACATATAAATCTTGATTGATACTGTGTGTTTATTTCATGGTGTTTCAGAGTACAGTTATTTATTTATTATGCTTTATATGATTTATTTTATTTGTTGTTGATGTATTTTATATCGTAATAAACCAATTTTATTTAGAAGGTGGTCAACTCTCCATGATTTATACCCATTTGTAAAGCACCTTAAGCGCAGCCGATATCTTTTCCTTCCTTTTCTCACTGAATCCACTGCGTGTCCCCATATATTGTATAAGGACTGAGGTGTGATAAAAATACACAGGAGATATTTGAGATATCTCCTGCATTAGAGGCTTAATAATAGTCCACTTTTCCTAAATTAGTGCTACTGTATCCCAGAGCCAGATCAAGATGCTTTGTGGTCCAAAGTGTTATACTGGTCCAGGACCCACATCCATGTCACGTTTGTTGTAAATCTATATAATATAATTCAACAAAGTTTGTCTCAGCTGGACATGATCAGTGGGAGAATGTCAGTACACCCCCTCCCCCACATGTGACAGTAAATTAAACGGGTGGTATTCAGTATGCCGGCTGTTGGGATCCTGGCGCTCCGTATACCGGCGCCGGAATCCCGACACCTGGCATACCGACAACTATTCTCCCTCTTGGGGGTCCACGACCTCCCTGGAGGGAGAATATATAGCGTGCCACCTTGCCCGCAAGAGGCTCATTTGCACTCGCCCCGCTGCCGGCATGAGGACCACAGTGACCTCCCTTGCCAGCTCTGTCACCATGTGTGTAACACCCGGTACCACTGTCACATTCTTCAAGGCATCAGCATTGTTATCAGTGTGCCTGATGACAACGCCCAACCCTTCCCTCTTGGGTGACCCTGCTGGGTGGGTTATGAAATTGAACTAGTTTTTCATTGTTATTGATTTTAAAATATGCCAGTGGCAGAGGAGAGGTAGGCCCCCTAGAATCCACCTGGCTCTATGTGGACACCTGCCCTGCCTTGTAGATGATATGGTTCTGCTCTTTCCACATGATTAATGGGGCATTCAGGTATGGAAGCAGGCCATAGGATGAACAGAAAGCTGGTACCATGGTTTGAGATGTAAAAAATATTACAAAAAGAACAACTTGTGGGATTTGGGACAATGCCATGCAGGCTGAGCGGTGCACTGCTTTTGTTGCCTTGAGTCTGGGCACCTTTGGCTCTTTTATAAATACAAGCATGATTGCAGTGAAACTAGTGACCATCCATTTTCTGGAAAAAGATTCAGTATCACCTCCAGTACATCCATCTCTTTGCATACTTGGTGACCATGTCAAGTTCCTCTCAAGTAGTTTCCTGGACAGGGCGGTCCAGGTGGGCACCACAAATTGCATCATCGCAATCATCATACATCATTGCCAATCCCACATTCACTGGTGAGAGCTGGGGGTCATGACAATTGCCCACTGTTTTGGTACCTTGGAAATTCTCCGCTAAATTCAAGTGTTTCCCTGAGGTTCTGGGAAAGTAGGTAAGTAGGCCCTCATCTAATAAGCAAAATTATTTTTGCACTTGATATTTCATCCTGGAAATTAGGATACTTTATTTAAAATAGCTGTATTAACATTGAAACTAACATTGGCAGAAACACTGACATCCTCACACATATAAATAGAATTATAAAGAAAGTTTCCCACTGCTATTGGCTTGTACATGATCTTGAGTAACTTTAACTAGATACAGTTTTTCCGTATTTTGGAATAATTGCATACCATAATGAGATACTGTATCATGGTGATGGGACCTAAGTCTAAGCACAAAATGCATTTATGTTACATATACTCCTTATACACACAGCCTGAAGGTAATTTTAGCCAATATTTTTAATAACTTTGAGCATTAAACAAAGTTTGTGTACATTCACACAATTCATTTATGTTTCATATACACCTTATACACACAGTCTGGAGGTCTTATAATACAATATTTTTAATAACTGTGTATTAAACAAAGTTTGTGTACATTGAGCCATCAGAAAACAAAGGTTTCACTATCTCACTCTCACTCAAAAAAATTCCGTATTTTGGAATATTCCGTATTTCGGAATATTTGGATATGGGATACTCAACCTGTATACAGTATTACTTTATACAGTATTTCAGGTTACATTTTGTTCTTTCAAGCCACGCATTGCTATCTACTGTATGTCGTGTCCAGGGTCATAAAATAAACATCGCTGTCTGATAATATAAACATATAGTTAAAGAGCCCATAAAGGAGATAGAAAGACAAATGCTTATATATGAGCAAAAATTCTTCATAGTGGAATGTTTTAATTTTAATATATAGCACCAGTCTAAGCAGCTGCTAGGAGCCAAGAACATTCAGATCTCAGGTCTCCTGCCCCTAGTGGAAATGCGGATGATTGCATTTTGTAAATCCTCACATTGGGCCAGACTCAGAGATATACACTAATGACACCGCAGCTGTGAATTTGTACACAGCAGCTGTGCGCAAATATGCCAATGTTGCAGACACCAAGATGTGTACTGAGACGTCCACTGGCAGTGTCTTTGAACCACCTCTTGCGTACAAAGGCGCAATGATTGGACACGCATCGTTCAAATATTGACCTTATGTGGAACCCTATGATTGCCTAGCATGGCTGCTGGCAGTAAGATGAGAGAGCCAATGTATAGTAACCGGATCACAGTCGCAAGCTGTGACATGCTTCCAAAATGGTCACAACGCGCCTGCGTTTCAGTTGCTACTCTCACATTACCTTACACAAATAATCTTTTACTGTCAATCACTTTGAGAATAAACATGTGCAGTGTGAATCCTTCCATTGCATCCAAAACTGACATTGCATCCATCCATGAATCAGGCCCATTGTAAGTTCATTTTGTTAAACCTGACAACGACTTGATAGTACCTTATACTGGCAGGAGGACTGGATAATACAATCCATCTGATTTAGCAGGCCCTGCATCATTCTTATAAGAAAGTCTTTTACTATAGTCAGGGCTATTTCTAGACAATTTGGCTCCCAGTGCGAACAGTAAAAAAAATGCACCCCACTACCTTACACTATAGTTTTTGATCCTGCACCAAGAGACCTCGGCAACCACAGGAAAGAAAAAGATTCCACCATATTAAGTCCCACACAGTAATGCCCCCTTGCACCATATTATGCCTATATTATACCACACACCACAATGCCCGTGATACATTATGCCCTATAGTAAAGCTTCTAATTACTTCTAAATTACCTGCTCGTTGCCAGGGGTTTCATGCTCTAGGTTCCATGCTCATTGCCAGGGGTTCCATGATTGTTGCCAGAGGTTTCATACTCTGGTTCTGGGTGTCCGGCTTGTTCCCAGGGGTGTGTAATGCTCATTGCCAGGGGTTCCATGCTCGTTGCCAGGAGTTTCATGCTCCGGCTCTGGGTGTCATGCCCATTCCTAGGCGTATGTAATGCTCGTTGCCAAGGGTAATGCTCATTGCCAGGGATGTATACCCGCTAGTGTTAGCCACCAGCGTTGCTGTCCAGCTAGTCAAAAGAAAGATGTGGCACTGCGCTAGTGGAGAAGTTAAACAATCACTGTACCCAAAATGCTGCTATAGGGATTATGGAATCACTACCTAATTCCACTCTATAGACAAGAATTTATAAATGGATATCCCCAGCGCAAGCTAGTTCGAGTAAATGATTGATAACACTGTGTATATGGTGAATAAATTGTTTATTAAAAAATAAGTATATTTGCAAAATTAATGTTCTAAAAATTATATATCTCTGAAACGGTTCCTAGATATACTCCAAATATATTCTCAATAGGAGGTATGTAAAAATAATGTCTGGCCTATTACCGGTAAACAAAACAGACAAACTACATAAAACATGAAAACATAAATACGCAGTGTCCCAGACCAGTATTAGAACTCAAAAACGTTCCTTGTACTGTCTATAAAAATAGAATAAAAAATGTTGCACCTATAAAGGATGATAAGGTGCTTATACAAGCCGGGGGTGTGCGGGTTTGCGACTTACTCACTCTGTTTGAATAGTAGCTGTTTGATTGATATAGACAAATGGCTGCAGTACTTGATTTAGTTCACATAGGAAAGGGGAAAGTCAAATGGTATGTTTATCTAAGCCTGTCTGTACAGCAGTTCATTCCCCAAACCAATGATATTTCATGCAGACGAAAACACTGTAGATGATCAAAACAGGCAAATACCTCAAGGTAATTCATGCACAGAGTCCATATGCAAGGTCCAATAGTGTCCCGTGTTCCCACAACGGGTGAGTCCGGAGTCCGCCAGCAGATAACCTGTCCACGCCGTTCTCAGTGCTGATCGGCAGTGTGCAGGATCGATTCGATCTGTGATCTACGCGTTTCACCTTAAACAAGGCTTCTTCAGGAACCGTTGCTGTCCAGCTCCCCCTTCTCCCTCCCATAGTACTCCACTCAAGGGGCAGATTTTTTGCAAAACAACGTGGTTGCGTCGTGAGTGACGCCACGACACAACCGCATCATTTAGTGAAACTCCAACCCCCGAGCAGAGTACTATGGGAGGGAGGAGGGGAAGCAGTGTGATCATATGTCTTGCCCCATTGCTAGAAATGGCACTGACTACAGTATGTATCTGCTAAGATAATAATACTGAACCACAAGCACTGGCTTAAGGTTGCAGAAAACCTCCTTCATACAAAAGATTTACAATTTTATAGACGGAATCCACCAAATATCCAAAGTATTCACAAGATGGTTACCAAGACTTCCATAGCACCACAAAACATTTGGGCAGAGATCTAGATGATTAGTACACAGAAGACATTTAGGACGATCAACTGCACCTACTGTCACTCAGAATGGTGGGTAGAGGGAAAAGGTTGACAGTTTGCTCCACCAACAGCAGTGCCTTGACAAGAAACTTCCACTAGACTACACTGTTCAACTTATTGTCTGCGGGCATGGCTGAGACTCCAACTCTCTGAGGACTCCCACAGATGCTTGTCAGCCATTAAAAAAATGCTTGTCTTCAGGATCATAAGTTGTGCTTTATTTTTAGAGATGCAAACAGACCCTCATGTTTTGTTTTTGATTTTCTGTGTTGGCAAAACCACCCTCAAGTGTTTTGGTTTGGATTCTGATTTGGCTTTGGTTTTGGTTTTCTTGAAAAGTGATAAAAATAGCTAAAATTATGTACTTTTGACCTATTTTGTTCCTAGATTATTTTTAACATAAATAACAGGCATTTCCGACCACACTCTTCTGTGTGTAATGGCACCTAAAATCACGAGGGAGGAGGCTTAAAAGCAATCTAAAATCCAAGATTCTGATTTTAAATTCGATTTCCGAACCAAGGGAAGCTCAGAATTGCGACTAGGTTCGACTCAGATCCCCTAAAAGAATCTCAGTTTGACTCGGATCTCCTAAATTCAAGTGAGTTCGGATTTCTAAAAAACCGAACCGCACATCTATTTATATTTGATGGTTAATATCTGATTGGTTGATATAGGCTACAATACATGTGCACTACATGAGCTAAATTATTAAATAACCTTTTGAGTCTTTTTGGCAGACTTAAATATAATGCAATTATATGAACTTTGGAATCTCCCAAGACTTTTTTTTTTTTTTGTAATGAACTACAGTGATATGATACCTCAGTGATATCACCATATGTTATCTGTATGTACAGCTCATCCATTATCAGTTACTGTTGCTGATACAGCGAATACATGTAGGAGCAAATACCATTCTTATGAAATAGAAAGGTGAAACAAGTTTCACTGATGTAGATAGTATTCACTGCAAATATGTTACTAGTTTGTACAATGCTGCTTTGAAATGCTAGATTAAGAGTGATTAAAACCAATTAAGAGTGATTAAAACCGTACCTGACTGCATTTGGGAATGAAAATATAAGCAATTCCAGTTATATTGTGAAATTCACAAATGTTCAATTTTCGTGTATTCGGATGATTAGATTGTGTTAGTGGTAAGAGAACACTTCTCTATGTATTACATTCCTATATGAGGGTTGGGTTCAGGTTACCGGTGGTTGGGATCCCAGGATGCCGGCAGGTGGGTGAGCAAAATGCACTCGCCAGTCTGCGCTCGCCACAGGTTCTATTCCCACTCTATGGGCAGGGACGTGCGGTGAGCTAAAAGGCTAAGGAGGCACTAGCTAGCACCAGAGTCCGATATACACACAAAATATGAGCCAAAGGGTACATCTGGGCATTATACACAGGTGCAGCAGTATAAACTCCTGGAAATTTGGTGAGTTTTGATCAGAGATGTGCTGAAAAGATAGCCAGGTGAGGCACTGCCTCACTTGCCATAGACTTTTTACTCCAGAGTTTTGGCTATAAAAATCATTAGAATAACGTAAAGAAGATATTTCAAACATATTCTTTGTATTTTTTCATATACTTTATACAGTCAAAACTCTGGTACAAACGTAAGTATGACAGGAAAGGCTCTGCCTCACCTGCCTCACTCCACCGCTCGTCACTGTCTATGGGTGTCGTGGACACACACTTGTGGGAATAGCCCTGGGCCCCCTGCCGGCATCCTGGCGGCCAGGATCTCAGCGTCGGTATGCTGACCGCCAGGATTCCGACCACTGGACACTTGACTACATCCCCTATATGAAGCTGGAATATTTTCTGCAACTAACAGGATTGTTCTTTATGGGGGTTATTTATCAAAGCTTGGAGAGACATAAAATTGTAAGAGATAAAGTACCAACCAATCTGTAATTTTTCAAACAAAGCATGTAAAATGTAAGGTGGCAGCTGATTAGCTATTGCATTATCTCTCACAATTTTATCCCTTTCCAAGCTTTTATAAATACCCCTCTTATAATTGATAATAAAACAGTAATAGAACAGTAATAAAACAAAACTGGGTATTAACAGACAGACAAGGAGGTAAAACGGCCCTGTTCGCAAAGTTATAATCTATAGGGAATTAGATATTGATATACAATGGTAAGTGCTGCATACTGTATTGCATTTAGATCCAGCCAGGTTGCAGAGGTTCTTGGTATGCAGTATGACCCAAAGACACAGGAATGTTGGCCTAGGGTCAGTGGGATGTGAAAGTGAAGAAGTATGTAAAGTTATTTGTGGACTGTATAGAGGGGATGTAATTGGGTAGGATAGCTTATGGAGGTTATGTGAGTGGTCCTGGAATTTGACAAGCTTACCTGGAGAGTTGAGTTTTCATGGAACAGTTCAAGTGTTGGAGACTAGAGGAGAGTCTTATTGTGCATGGGAGGGCATTCTGCAGAGTGGGTGCAGCCTGAAAAAAGTCCTGTAATCATGAATGGGAGCAGGTAATGAGTGTGGATGAGATACGCACATCATGTGCAGAGTGGAGAGGTTGAGCTGGGAGATATTTTGAGATAAGTAAAGAGATGTAAGTTGGTATAGTTTGATTAATAGAAAATTTGTGTTGGAATCGATGTGTGCGCAGTTGATATTGCAGAGTTATATATGCACACACCAAGGGATGTCTCAAACGATGAACAGCCCAGATTCTTAAACAGTGGTGTTGGTTTACTGAAAGATAGTAGTAACAGCCGTACTTACTGTTAAATGTACATAGTAATTACACCCGTACTTACTGTTACATGTACACTGTGATGGAGTGGAGCTTGAGCAGAGCGGTGATTCATCCTGCCACCCAGCCAGTGAATTGAGAGCAAAGCAAAACAATAGCAAGTAACTTTGTATATGAAACAAACCATGTTGCAATGTATTGATTTATGGAATCATATTTATGAATATTAATATTTAATATAACATATATGGTTATTAATATATGGATATATTTAAATTAATATGCGTTATATATATCTGCAAATATATTATGTCAGGCTTACAAATTAATTGGCTGATAAATATATGCAGTCCTTATATATATATGACTTATGAAATTATGAAGTTAAGATTCCTTAAAGAGAGTTCAAGCTTGAATATTACCGCTCTTTTTATATGATTCTTTATTTACAGGCAGATCAAATCGTACAGAATAAGATATACACAGTAGTGATATATATACTAATTATTATATTAAGCTTCCTTCGTTACATAACATAAAACAACATGACATAAGTTTCACAAACAGTTTCAATTGCTAACATAAAATGTATACTTGCAAGTTAAAGATTGCCATCCCAAGAATCATTCCTTCTGCATGTTCTCCATGACTTCTCCTCCTGACTGACTTCCTTCCTTCTCCTTCTCCTTCTCCCTCTCCCTCTTCCTTCTTCTCCTAACTACAAGTCTGGTCCTTTTATCTCATATTTTACCAATTCAAACTATCATATTCTCATAGTTTCCAATGGAATAGGTAATTATAGGTTTGTCAGATTCCAAGGTGTAATAAAACAAACATTGAACTGGGCTGTCGTGTCCTGTTCACGGAGGCATGGTGTCATAAAAGTGTGGTGTCCACACTGCCTTAAGCAAGTATAGTATTGTAAAATCTGGAATGTCTTTTCATCCAAAGTTCTGTTGTATTGACAAGTTTTCCTGGGGTCGGTTACACAATGTTTTATCAATGGATGTGATCTCTTTTCATAGTAGTTAATTTATACTCCCTAGCTTTTAACCTTCACTGGACAATAGACAAACCAGTAGATTCTGATCTACTGTAAGCACACCTGTGAATTCCAATGACCAACAGAGCTCTGTCACATACCTATTATCATTTATGGCCTAATACCTTTTCTCTACAATGACTCTTGATCTTACTGTAACCTCTCTGGCCTTATTTATGACTAGAGCAGAATAAACCTGTTCCCTACACTATTTTTTACCATCTTGCAGTAAAACACAAATATACAGTATATCTATATAAACACATACACAAACCTAATTTCTTAAATCAGCTAAACATTACCTCATACATTCAAACTTATTTCATATCTATTCCTTACTATATATATCCACTATACTGTCCACTATGGTAACATCGCCTATTTATAATGAATTATATTTTGATTCAGACAACATCTATTGCCCTAATATTAGACTAAGTGCAGACAATTACCTATAAGGCAACAGTCGCCCCCTTGTGGCCATGAGAAATTATTTTGATTGGCCACACATTAAACTAGCGTAATTGCTTCCAAATACATTTCAAAATATTTCTTCAAAACATAACTTTTGTTGTAACCCTAATATATACCATAAGTGTAATAATAATAACCATTGTGATTTTAAAAATCTCTAAAAATTCTTAGCTTACCTAACCTTATTCTACTTTTTAACTAAAGCAGACCAAGACTGAGGTTTTTATTCAGTATTCATGAGGAAAACTAATTTCTACAGACATTTGGAATACCATAGCCCAATTGTAGACCTTTTTTTCTGTATCTGGATCAGTACGTTTGGACATTTTTGCTGTTCTTGGCTGTAGCAATTTACTGGGAGAGTAATGTCATCTGCGTGGTTTGCTTGCCATTGGAGACGTATTACGTTTGCATCATGAAGGCAGTTGAAGTAGAATTCTTCATAGCAGCTGCTCCTTTGCTTGCCATTTCGCTGTTTGAGGCAGAGGGCTGTGTACGTCGAGTGCTGTGTCTTGAACATTCAGTACTTGTGACGACCCTCAGTAATGGTCTTTAGCCTTGTGCGTCCTTTAAATGTTTTTCCAATGCCGCAGTTGTGACAAGTGTCCATATTGCTTTTGCACAAACAGGTTGTGATTTTGAATAGAACAGGCATATATGAAACAGTCTTTTTTTTTTTCTCTTTCTTTCTTTCTTTCTTTCTTTCTTTCTTTCTTTCTTTCTTTCTTTCTTTCTTTCTTTCTTTGCTTGTTAATAGTAGGTCTTAATTGTCTTCGGGCAATAGTACCACAAATGGCTGTGAGTAGTACACCTACTCTGTTCTGTATTTCCTCACTGAATAAATTACCATGCAGTCTTAAGTCTCCTTTTTCTACCTTGAACCTATTTATACATCTCAATCTTAAATAACCCTATACCAGTTTAACCCATATAAAGGCGTTTTCTATCCTACCTATATTTTGACTAATAATTATTTAAAATGCTTTTGATGTGTATATAGTAACATGCTATCAATACAATAAATGAATACAATTTTGCTTCAAATAGATATTAAATATCATTTAGGAATGGCTTTGACTAAATCTAATTCCATCCAGTATTAGATATTTAATTACTTTTGAAGCTTTTACGAAGGAAGCATAGGTAGTATCTACTGTGTAATATAAAAAAACCTACGTCTTTGTACACTGATGTTTGGATTCAATTGAGCTTCTGCTGGGTAAATAAAGAAGACACAAACAAATCGTGACAGTGACATATAAAATTTTCATGATCTACATATTCCTATCATTTTCTGAACAGTGTTTCCATTTCTGGAACGTATGCTAGGTCTGTTTAATCATTGAACAAGAGTTATAAGTAGTGTCCTTCCTAAATAACATAAACCTTCAGAGTTCGGGGAGAGCCACTCATAAAACTTTCTTCCACATATATTAGTGAGCTCTTTATCTGCAATGTGTGAATAGCCATTGTCTGATTGTTCCTGATTACCTCTGAACTCCATAACTACTAAAACTTTGATTTTTCTCTGACTTTAACAAACTGATCGGCTAATCCTGGGATCCTATAAGGAGATCACTCCTTCCTACAGAACCAGTTGCAGTCCCACACTCGACTCCTCATAAAAAACCTCTCAAAAATAGAATATCCTGAAAGAAAATGTTTGTCAGCGGGAAAGAGAGAAAAGAGAAATAGAACAAAACAACTCTTGTTCATGGGTGTGGTATTGAAAGTCGACAGTAACTAGGTCGACAATGTCTAGGTCGACCACATTTGGTCGACAGTAACTAGGTCGACAGGGTCTTTAGGTCGACATGTTCTAGGTCGACAGGTCAAAAGGTCGACATGAGTTTTTAATGTTATTTTGGTGTCGTTTACTTCGTAGAGTGACCGGGAACCCCAATTAGTGCAACGCGTCCCCTCGCATGGCTCGCTTCGCTCGCCATGCTTCGGGCATGGTGCCTTCGCTCCGCTACCGCTTCGCTCGGCACAGATTACCGTTCCAATCGTAGTCCACGTGGATCGTTAATTATGAAAAGGTTAAAAAAAAGGAAAAAAATTGTGAAAAACTCATGTCGACCTTTGGACCTGTCGACCTAGAACATGTCGACCTAAAGACCCTGTCGACCTAGACACCCTGTCGACCTAGTTACTGTCGACCAATAGTGGTCGACCTAGACATTGTCGACCTAGTTACTGTCGACTTTCAATCCGGATCCCCTTGTTCATAACAAATCAATTACAATGACTGGTCTTTCTGCAATCCTTTAGTACGCTCAGGTAGTGTTCAACAGTGCCGCCTCTCAGTCTTCACGGAACAGAGTCTCTGGTGATACAAGGTTCTCTTTGCCTTGCTCTTTGAACACACAGTTCACTTGGAACACACAGATCACTTCGAACACACAAACTCGATGAATGTGAGCAATAAACTACTTTGTCACGAGTTCTCTCCGGGTCAGCGACCTTCTTGCAATGGGACGAGTGGACCCAAATCTCTCTTTCGGCGACCTTTAGTTCTGTCAACAAAACTTGGTTTGGTCCTTCCCACCTGTCTATTAGGCAACCTGAGCGTAAGAACAACCACACAGTCTCTTGGTTCACAATCAAGACAGTTAGCATTTGGCATACCAGCAATCAACAGTTTCAAGTTCTTTTGTCAAGTTCTCAAATGCTGGCTCATCTCAACAAGGTACTGTACTGTCATCTCATTGGTGTATTTCTGATCATTGTGCGGATCAATCATGACATGAGGTTGTCTTCCATAAACAACCCAAAAAAAAGACACAAATACCAAAACAAAAACAAATTTTGAAGAGGGTGATTCGTCGAGTGAAGATCTGGGAGTGGTTCCGAAGCTACATAATACTAGTGGCAGTATCTATGATCACAATAGTACAATTTCAAGCTTTTCTCCTACTTCTAGGGATACCATTATCTACACACAAATTTCTGCACAATTTTTCTTTGCGTTAAACACAGCAGCATCCGTGGCGGCAGGAAATGCCTCTACCCAGTTTGAGAAAACATCAGTGCACACCAATACATAACAATAATTCCTAAAGGGTGTTAACTGTACGAAGTCGATTTGTATTTCCTGAAAAGATCCGTCTGCAGGAGGGATATGGGATGGCTCTGTTGGTATTGCTTTACCAATATTCTTCCTCAAGCAAGCAAGACAGGTCATTGCTCTCTTTACCTGCATGAGAATAGAATCCTGGCGCACACCAGTAGACTCTCATCAGCCTGCACCTACCCTCTTTGCCTAGATGAGTCAGACCGTGTGCCACCTCAGCTAGACTTGGAAGGTATGCTCTGGGGGCTACTGGCTTACCGTGTCCACCTGCCCACAGTCCTGAGGACTCCTGGCCATACCCCTTTGTCCTCCAGACTGCCTCTTCCTGCAGGGAACACCATTTTTTTTAAAATTTTCTATCGTGTGTTTGCAATGTAGAGTACCATGAGCATAACTAAAAAAAAAAAAGAAATATCTCTAGAGGAGAGAAAGAAGAAGAAAATGAAAAAGAAAATGTTAGGTTTGCCATTCACCAACAGGCATATCAGTGTCTATACAAAATTTCCCTTCACCAGTATTCCCATTCTCCACCCTTTGTGCATGACGAGGCACACTGCAGTAATACTGGTGTCATCGTGCTGTTGAGATATACTGGGTTCGGGCAGAACTCTGAAGGACCTAGGCATGTGGAGTTTGTACTGTACTTGGGTCCATGTATTGTACCACCATGTGTGAACGCAAAAGATGAAGAGGAAACTGTAGAGAAACAGAATAGAGGTTGGTGACAGATGAGTTTGTAGAGGTGAGGAAGATTTTATAAAAATTTGACAACTGGATTGGGGACTACGGGGAAGTGATACTCTACTTGGTCTAGAAAAAAACTTTGTTTATATCTGTGTGTAATTCTTACATCAAGTATTCATCTATTAACTCACTAGGCCCAGTTGAAACTATCTGTAATTGACTATGGCATGGGCTAAATAAATGGTGTTTGATGTGACCAAGGAAAGCTGATTATTCTGAGCAGTGAAAATCAGCCATTTAGAAAATGACCTTCCCAAAATGGCCGCTGCTCCTCCCCCTTCCACATCCATGAGGATTACACAAAATGGTGGACAGGCCATGTGGTTAGTTCAAAATGGAGGACAGACCATGCGGCTTCCTTTGTCACAAAGAAATCACACATCATACAAGCACCAGAAGTTATTTTAGGCCTGAGTTAAAAATAAAAACTATTTCAAGGCTATGCAGCAACTTTTAAATATACTTTTAAACCTACTTAAACAGATAAACAATCCAATCTGAATCAAACACAATATGACTTATTTGAACCTTGTTTTGCAACAATAAAAATACATTTTAGCATCTTAAATATTATGAGAAACGCATTGTCCCTTGAATTTCATATCAGCGTCTTACTAATAACACAACAATACACACGGATATGATTTTGTCAGCTTTAGGATGCGTCCATCACAAGCTGATCGACCACAGCGTTGCGTTTATAATGTACAGTGCATCATTAAGAACGTGATATCGCGGACCAGCCCCCATCTGTGAATGCCAAATTGATTTCTCACAAATATTTAAAATGCCCGCTCTAATATATATTGTAAACGCCTGCACATCTTATTACCATGTGCCATGAACGTGCACTATACATAGCAAAACACTGCATCCCATAAGAGAAAACAATACACCCACACATTATCTGAGTTCCAAAGCTCATTGATGTATGTATTTGTTAATAAAAGGATATGGATTCAATATATTACAATGTACAGTATACCTATAGTTACAACTCATACAGTAAGCAGTTAATACATACAGTTACATACAGTTACAGGCCAGCAATACAATTACCATTCCCTACAATGCATCTTATGTCTCTCTCTCTCTCTCTGTAAATAAATACAGGAACTGATCTGCCAGCAAGTCCATCATCGTCTCAGACCTTACAGCAACTAACTTCCTGTGTGGTCAGCAATGTGTTATCTAGTTTATGGGGGAGGGATTCACAATGAGTCACCAGTCCCTTTGTATATGGTAATCAGGTTCAGCCTTGAAGACATCCAAAGGGCTGGCCTGAGTTTCCTGTCCACTGTCCTAATAAGAGTGATTTTAGCTTTTATACATTTAATCATAATTATCCGCTGCAATGTCCCACAACTTCACAACAAGCATCAAATGAATCTACATATCAATCTGGTTGCTTCAATAGTAAACATGACCGGTCTATCTTGTTTCATTCAAATAATACACATACATGACACCACTCCATCATATACAATTCTAAATCATCATGATATTTGCAAGTATAGCGACTTATATGTGTGTAGAGTTTGTATGTTCTCTTTATGTAATATTTTTGACTTCGACAAAGGGCATGTGTCTGCAAAATTACAGTTAGGAGCTGATTAGTTGGTACTTTATTACCGTGCAAGTTATAACTCTCCAAGGCTTGATAAATGTGTGCACTGTGGTTTCACCCAGGTCAGGTTCCTCAAAACCACAAAGAATTACAGAGGAAGTTGGCCCAGGAGGAACAAAAGCATAAGTTTATAATATGACTAGATTGCCAGCTTCATTGGGATACCAAATTGACCTATTTTCTGAGAGCTGTAACGCTAGAACATGTTCTCAACTGGGCAAACAAAAGTATGTACTGTAGGAACTCTTTTCAATTATTTTGTTCCATACAGAGGAAGTCAGGGAGATACCCGGTGGTCTCCACTTGTTCGTAGCAATGCCCTCTATCGTGGGAGGGCAGGACCTACAGCGACGGAGCTGAGCAAAATAAAGGGCACAGGCTGCAGTGCAGCTGCTTACCAAGGAAGTAATCAAAGCTGACTTGACTAAGATGGCTTGCAGCTACATGCAGAGGACTGCGGGACTGCACTACTGTTTAAATCTCATGAGACTCTGCAAAGGAGTGGTCAGAGCATATGCTAATCTCTGATTAGAGGAGCCCATCACATGCTCATCTGACCCGTGGATGTCAGCAGCAACACAGCCTTCAGGGTAATTACTCATTGCGAGGGTGTGATGCTGCTCTGCCGGCTGACAGAGGCTTCTTGTGAGTAAACAGTGTTGATAATGTCGATATTATCTTAAACCGTAAAGCTATTCCTCTAGATACACTTTTACCGTGGAGCCGCGATGGCCGCTAGTCTGAATACACGCGCTACGCACTTTGTACGCTATTTGCGTACAGAGTCCCGTACGTGGTACGTACTTGGCGTACACACGCCGCGCTGAGTGTACAGCGCGCGCACACACAATTGATAACCCTTAAACCTTGTTAGTGATACAATGCAATGGTATGATTACACTTTAAACCTTTAGCAGCAAAGTACTGCAGCGACGTTATACCTTAAACCTTAAGTAGCACTGGCGGTATAAAGTACCCGCAGTGCGTACACCTTATCAATACTTAGAAACCTTTACACAGTTAAATACGCTTTAAACCCTTGCAGGAAAGTGAGGACACAACACCGATTTGTAGTTAAAACCACAGGGTTCTAAGGCCACAGTGGATTATTTCAAAAGGTAAAACAGTACAAATTATACACTACAGGCTAACAAGATAAATCTAAACAGAATAATGGCTACAGTCAATGTACATACGTGAGAATGTTCGCAAGCGCAACCTGGACCAGTCCTCCGCCTATCAGGTAGAAAGCGTTCAGAGTCTTCTGACCAGCCAGGCAGCAACTGGCTTTTTATACACAACTTACATACACAATACAATGGTCACTGTAATCGCATTGTCCATTGGACATCAGAAGTGCATCTTTACATTACAGGAGAGGTCATAGGTTGATTTGAAAAGGTGGGCGATGTCCTTTTCAACTGCTCTTGTGGGTGGTATCCTCTGGATTCCCGCTGCATACATAATATACAGTAAATACAGTCTATATCTATATTCTACTTCTGCACATAACTATACGCTGGAACATACGATCTTTCTCTAACCAATACTGGAATGTTACCCTTAAAATACCCTACAGCTGGATACTAGACATCACCTTCCAACCTTTATCTGACCCTTCCTATCATGCAAAGGCGAATCCCTTAGTCCTGGAACTGTTTAAACTGTTGATACTCGCTGACGTGGTGCAAGGGAGCTATATCTAAAATGTACACTATTTGGGTTAAATATGTAATGTTCTAATAACCCTCTACGCGCTCACAAACTCCGCCGTAAATACCCATACCACGCGCAGGAACGCTGGAGCGATCATACGCAAATTGCGGATATGTGCACTCACGGCGGATTAAGTGCACGTGCAGCGGGCATGTGCATGGGGTTAGTACATGGTGTATGCATTACAATATTTTTCGACTTTGACAGTGTTCAATCCAGTCTGCTGTTTCTCTACCTCCCAGCACCCCATCTCCATTTGCTGTTCCTCCCTCTCCCAGTCCCAGCACACATTCACCCAGTTTGTTGTCTCTTCTTCTCCCAGTCCCATCAACCCTTCTCCCAGTATGCTGTCTCCTTCCCTCCCAGTCCCAGTAAACCTGCTCCCAGTATGCTGTCTCTTTCCCTCCCAGTCCCAGCCAACCTGCTCCTAGTCCCTGCACACATTCAGTCAGTCTGTTGTCTCTTCCTCTCCCAATCCCATCACCCCTGCTTCCAGAATGCTGTCTCTTTCCCTCCCAGTCCTAGTAAACATGCTCATAGTCCCAGCACACATTCTCCCAGCCTGCTCTCCCTATCATTCCCAGTCCAAGAATCTCTGCTCCCAGTCACAGTATTGCTGGGAGGGGAAGGAACAGCAGACTGGGAGGAGGGATGAAGGGTCATCCCTCCTCCAAGTCTGCTGTCCCTTCCCCTCCCAGTCCCAGAACCCTTGCTCCCAGTCTGCTGTTCCACCTCTTTCCAATTCCAGCACCCCATCTCCCAGTCTGCTGGTTATTTCCTGCCTAGTCTCAGCACCCCTGCTCACAGTCCACCTATTCACAGCCTGCTGTTCCTCCCTCTTTCAGTCCCAGTACCCCTGCTTCCAGTCTGCTGTCCCTCGCCTTCCAAGTCCCTGATACCTTTCTCAGTCCAGGGATTGACTGCAGCTCCTCTCTCTTCTCTGCCAATGAGTGGTCAGGTTAGTCTTTTGTGGGTGGCTGGGGCAATAATTAACATGTATTTGTGTTTCTGTGGGGGGCAATGTGTTGCGATTGCAGTTATGTCTACCACTGAATAAGGTCCCAAGCACTCAAATGAAATTAAATGAAATGTTGGATAAACAAAAATCATGTGCACTCACAGGCGTATTTATAATGGGTGCAGCGTGCACACAGACCCCCAGGAGTGCCCACACCGTGCACCCTGCACCCATTTTTTCATTACTGTACTTACCCTCTGGAGTCCCGTGTCGGCAGCATCAGTGCTGCAGAAATCGCTGGGAAATTGTCTGCTGTGACATTTTCCTGGAGATCTGTGCATGCGCACTAGATTCTGGGACAGCGCTAGAGTCCCCTAATGACCCTAGTGCCCAGAGTATACAGTGCACTATTTTGGGAAAGGACATTTTGGACAGGAAATGCTTTATCTGTGATCAGTTACTGTAGTAAACTTGTGCTCGGTTCTAATATCTCATTCTGTAACAACGGTCAAGGCTCAACAGTGAAATAATTCCTGAACACGCTGTCATAATCAGAGATGTTTTAGAATAAAAAAATGCAGTGTGTTTATTCGTAATAACGAGCAACCTCACACCAATATTTTCTCTACTTACTATAGGGCGTGTAAATAAACAAATGCTGGGCACACACTGGCTGTTATACTGGCCGTTAATTGAACAGCTGGTATATAGTGGGCATGTCAGCGGGTGTGTACCAGTGATATGTCATGTCGCGTTGGCCCTGCAACACAGCTGATGGGCGATGTAATTTCAGATATATATGCACATTGAACCTTATTCAGCATCAGTTGCTGTTTTGCTAAATTAGCAAAACTGCAACTGCTTGCGATCGCATACTGGGGGCTGCCCAGCTGTTATTAATTGTGAATTCTGGATGTTGATTTACCTCACTATGGGGTGCATGTAAACAATAAACTTTTTTATCTATGACCATATGAACTGCCTTAGGCTTATACCCTGTTTCATCAAAAAAAGTTTTTTGTGTTTTTTTTGACCTTTGGATGCTGATTATTGATCAATCTGGAAGTTTATTTTGGACGGTGGTAAAAGAAACCCAGATAGGCGTTTAATAATTATTTGACCCGTGAGTGTGGTACGCGTTTCTGAGTGTGAAAAGATCTATAAAGATACCTTTCCATGTATACATCTTCTCTCTCTTTTAAGTGAGTAATGGTACGCATCCCACCAAATTCCTTTCTGGTGAAGGGCATATGGAACATTATGTGAAGATAAAGATACCTTTATGCACTTAGCTGGTGTGACTTACCTGTGAGTTGGGGTACGCTGTTCTCGTACACACCATTCTTCTCTCCGTGGGGATTTGGTGGAACAAATCAGAATTATCCATTCAGAGACAATATTACACATTGTTTGTTTATTTAATTTCCTTCATACACAATGAAATTGGGAGTCCCCCTCTGAAATTTTGTGTGGACAAGAAGAAGTACTGAGAGATCAAGGACACTTCTTCCCAATATATAAGGAATACGTTATACGTTATTATATTAAGAACACTTATACGAGTATATGTTTTCTAATTTTTTGTTATACCATTTGTTTGAATTGGGTGTGGTGACACCCTTTTGAGAAAATTTCTTGTCAGAGCAGCTTATTTTGCGCACATCTCCGGTATTCCATCATTCGTCATCTGTCAGGTATGTACTCAGCCTAAGCCAGTAAAGTCAGAGCCTACAGGATGAGCTTGGTTGCTTTACTGACCAGGTCTAGGCTCCTATAGTAGGATCTTGGTGAGGCATAACATAAACAATGCAAGCTGTTAAATGCAATATAATAACACACTGCAAGATGGTAAAATGAGACACAAAGGTGGAGACTGTGTACACTAACAAATAACCCTGTCTAGACTGCCTAACAGAATCTAAACTCATATAAGATGTTTCTAAACTGTCTAATCAAAACTAAACTGATGCATCTAAGGGCATCTAATTAGCATCTGAAATTCATCGCCAACTTGTCGAGGTCTGCGGTGATAATGTAATGTCTCGGAAACAGGATTGCACTTGGTGGACTGCCTTTAATAACAGCAGTACAGACATTCAAGATGAGCAGTGATCCAGCCGGGCAAGCACGCCCGCCACAAATGACCGTTTGTTCCACACTGAAGGTCTAAATCAGGAGGACAAACTAATTTGAGTTAGTGATATTGCAATAAATTGCAGTGGCTGATGTGCCCTTTAGAAGCAGAAATCTGATTACACTACGCACCTCAATGTTTGACCATGTTTTCGCCAGCCCCGCCACCTTGGGACATATGACTGACATGAGGCGCAGTCTAATTTCCGTGAGAGGAAACAGTGGTCTACCTGCTCTGGCCTTGCAGGAAATTAAAATGAAATAGAGAACATTGCACACAAAAGGTCTTGTTACTTTGCTTTTGGAACCACCCTCATATTGTTTTATTGTTTATAGGTCATGGGGCATAACTAGCCATATGGTATGCCCCAAGGCAAGAATTGTAAAGGCCCCTACAGTATGTACCACCCAACTGAGAAAAATGTTTATAACACTGTGTTAGGGAAGGTGAGCCCCTCTCAGCTCTGGGCCCCATAGCTGCTGCACTCCCTTCACCTATGGTAGCTACACCCTTGAGTTGGCCCCTTCATTAAGTTTTCTAGAAGTTCTTTTTGCTGTCCAGCCCACCATTGATGTGTGCTGTGTCTGTATGGCTTGTAAGTACATTGTACTGTCTCAGTGGAGGAAATAATTTACATGTACTGTAAGTTACAGTCTGGTGGTTTCTAAAGAAAGTTAGTATACGAGTCACTATGTAAAGTACTGTACAGGATGAGCTAAAAATCTCCCAGATTTTAAAGGTTAACAAAAAAAGCATATCATGTAGGTATAACCCATCACTTATTTGTGATCAAACATTTCCTCTGAAAATGGAAAGCTTCCATGTAACAAGATAAAGATTTGATGCCTAATAATAACAATAAACAGACAATGAAAAAAAGAACCTATTTATAGTACAGGGTGTGGCAAAAAAAAAACTCCCAGATTTTAAAGGTTAACAAAAAAGACATGGTAAATGCTATTCATAATTTTAGCACATACTGTAATGTAAAAGTGCATGGAATAAAGATTATTTAAAAAAAAAAAAAAAAGGCTTTGAAGATATTAGAGTTTGGTGTCCCATGCTGAATGGTTTCTTTCCCTTAGAAACATAGAAACATAGAATTTGACTGCAGATAAGAACCACTTGGCCAATCTTGTCTGCCCCCCCCCCCTTTTTTTTTTACATTATTTTTTTCTCTAACCTTGTTTGATCCTTATTTCTTTGTAAGGATATCCTTATGTCTATCTCATGCATGTTTAAATTGCTCCACTGTCTTAGCCTCTACCACCTCTGATGGGAGGCTATTCCACTTATCCACTACCCTTTCTGTGAATTAATTTTTCCTCAAATTTCCCCTGAACCTCCCCCCCTCCAGTCTCAGTGCATGTCCTCGTGTCCTATTGCTTCTCTTTATTTGGAGAATGTTTCCCTCCTGGACTTTGTTAAAACCCTTGATATATTTGAAAGTTTCTATCATGTCCCCCCTTTCCCTTCTCTGCTCCAAACTGTACATATTGAGATTTCTTAGTCTTTCTGGGTATGTTTTGTGATTTAGTTTTTGTGCATTTTAGTTGCCCTTCTTTGTACAGTTTCTAATGTATTAATATCCTTCTGAAGATATGGCCTCCAGAATTGAACACAGTATTCTAGATGAGGCCGTACCAATGACCTATGCAGTGGCATTATTACTTCTCTTCCTTTTTTTCTTCCTTCTCTCTTCTTTTAAGATTCATTTTCTTATTAGATATCTGTTTGGTGCTTTTTGATAAAAATGTGTATGGTATTCGTCAGTTTGGAGTACGGACTAAGGGGGTGATTCAGACCTGATCGTAGATGTGCTAAATTTAGCTTCCCTGACATGCGGGGGGATGCCCAGCACTGATCGCTGCTGTGCGAACACGCACAGCAGCGATCAGGTCTGCATTAGCCCCTAAGAATCATAGCTCTTTTTGGTTGTTTTTGTCTGTTGTTATTATGTACCACTGTCTATATATGATCTGTATACTGATTTCTGTTATGTAAAAGGTACTTGGAATGGCCACAATAGGTTTGCCATTGATGGTAACCATCGATGTAGTTCACATACCTAGACGAGCTCAGAAGTGGTGAGGTGACATGGTCAAAGTTTGATGCTTGGCCAACGTACCTAAAAAAATAAAAAATAAAAAATGCTATGCCACGTGCTGCAAGGGGGACATTTGTATCCCTCAGCAGCACTGCGAAGGGGGATAATTTCCTCCTCAGTAGCTGACCTGGCCCCTACAAAAGGGGCAGATCAGATGCAAATGGGAACATTTGTCTCCCTCAGCGGGATGTAGTTGCTTTAACGGCGGTTGGGATCCCGGCGGTCAGGATGCCGTCAACGGATTACCGACCACTTACAATGCCGGCAGCTGGAATGCCGGTAAACAGGGGCTATTCCCACTCACGGGTTAGGGTTAGGTTGTTGGGGGTGGGAGGTTAGGGTTAGGCTGTGGACAGTGGAGGTTAGGGTTAAGCAACACCGTAGGGAGTTAGGTTTAGGCACTAAGTGGGAGGGTTAGGGTCAGGTTACGGGCCAGGGGGATAAGTAGGTTTATGCACCACCGGGGGGAGGTTAGGGTTAGGCTGCGGGAAGGGAGGGATAGGGGGTAGGGGACAGGGACGTGCAGTCAGGGGAGGCAGTGCCTCCCCTGTCATAACGATTAAAATACTATAAAGAAGATACTTATGACACATATTCTGTGTCATAAGTATCTGCATTACACTTTATATTATTTTAATAATCTCTACACTGTATAAAAACTGTTTTAAAAGCGTTTCGGAGGCACCGCTCTGGGGTGCCTCCCGCTGTCTGTGTGAAAGGGTCGGAAGAGGGGGGCGGGGCCAAGCATTGGGCAGAAAAAGGCCATTGAAAAGTCCCCATAAGCGGCACTGTTAGAAGTGCCTCTTTGGCAGGGGCGTGCTTGCAGCCCATATGAAAGCACGCCCCCTGTCACTGTGATTGGGCAGTAGCGGGTTCGGGGTGGGGAGAGGAAGGGATAAGCGGCCACCAAGGGTGTAAAACCCTATCAGATGTCTGGGATATTTTTTATTAGAAATATTTCAATGTATTTACATGGTCCCTGCCCGCCCGCCCGTCCTCTAGCCCATCTAGCAGCCCGCAAACCCCCCCCCCCCTTTGTACCAGGTAGAAGTGGGAGCCGCTGGTCAGGAGAGTCTGCAGGACTTGTGGGTTACTGCTGCCTGGGAAACCTGCCGCCGCAGCCTCCGCCGTGTCTCCCCCGGGCCTGGCCTGTGACGGCAGCCAATCAGCGCCGGATGCCCCGGGCTTCATGTGCAGCAATCAGTGGAGGAAGAGCCGGATCCGAGGTGAGCAGCAGCCGGCTGAGGGCTGTGGGTGAGGACCGCTCCCGGGCCATCAGTAGCGCACGAAGGTGGGGGGGTGGGGGGTTCGGGGGGTCCCCCCCCTGATGGACCAAATTCCATTTTTCAACGATGGAGACAGACGGGTCTCCGTCTTAAATAAAGCCGCGACCGCGATCGCAATCGCAGCTCCCGCTGCACAGAGCTCTTGCCGTCAAAGCTCTGTGCTGGACTAAATAGTGTCCGGCTGCTGGAATTGTCTTCTCTGCAGCTCGGGTGCAGTATATATATATATATATCTATCTATCTGTGTGGTGTGGTTATGTATGTGTGTATAGTCTGTGTCTGTATTCTTTTATACACACACACACACAGACACAATGTATATATTTTATTTTTATTATTTTTTACAAATACTGCTCCAGTGCAAAAATCAGTGTTTAATCAATGTTTGCAGTGTACAGTGGCGCACGCAGGGGGGGTTCCGAGCACCCAGAAACCCCCCCTCACTAAAAAATAAAAATAAAATAAAAAAATACATTTTTTTTTTCCTGCATGACTATTATTATGCCTGCTGTCTTCCTGGTGGTACTTATAAGTGCTTAATTAAAGTTTACTTTATTTTAATTATAGTACATATAAATCCATGTGCATACATATATACACATGTATATACATACATATAAACACACACACATATGATATATATACATGTGTGTATATATATGTGTACTGTGTATATATATGCATGTTTAATATGCTATGTATATGTGTATATGTATATATAAATATGTGTGTGTGTGTGTGTGTGTGTATATATGTATATATATATATATATACTGTATATATATATATGTATATATATATATAGAGGTGTATATACGGTATATATATGTGTATATATATATATATAATATATACATACACACACAGACACACTAGTTTTTTACGGACCCATCATATACTGGGTCACCTCAGTCCCCACCCCCGTGCTTGGCTCCACTCAGTTCCGGAAACTCCCCCATGCAAATCCTGTGTTTGCCACTGGTGTATCCTGATGACGGGGAGACAGTACCTGAAACATTGATAATTAAACACTGATTTTTTTTTTTACAAATTAACAAGACTCTGAGTGCCGCCTAACATTATATATATATAGCTGCATAATAATAAATATGCAGCTGCTCCGGCACTCCAAAGATCCCCTTTGGGACGGTGTCCTCCCCAGGGAAGAACCCCTATGTAAATTTGCAGGAATGAGAGGCGGCCATCGAAGACTTAGAAAATCAATAAACGTGTATTAAAGTGCTACACTTTAATACACGTTTGTTGATTTCCGAAGTCTCCGAGTGCCGCCTTCATTCCTGCAAATATATATGTATATATATATATATATATATATATATATATATATGTGGAGGCAGGGGAGAAGAACAAGCGCCATATGGTGTAGTAATTTTGATTAATCGGAATATTATAAACACATATATAAAATGTAAGTACCGGATGGATTCTTGAAATCAGGCCTATCTGTCTCTCTTTATTCTCAGTGGCTGTTCCCCACGTTTAGTTTCAGTCTCGAATGCACTGAAAGGTATCTTTCAAACGATCCCCATATATAATAGGTAGGAAGCAGCCAAAACCACCGTGCATAAAAACATACACAGGTTTAATTCATACACTGGAACAAACATAAAAGTTGCAGCAAAAAATGTCCAATGGAGGATAAATGTTCGTCACAGCATGGATAACTTCAACGCGTTTCAAGGATTCTTTCCTCTTTATCAAGAAGGAAAAGGAAAGAATCCTTGAAACGCGTTGAAGTTATCCATGCTGTGACGAACATTTATCCTCCATTGGACATTTTTTGCTGCAACTTTTATGTTTGTTCCAGTGTATGAATAAAACCTGTGTATGTTTTTATGCACGGTGGTTTTGGCTGCTTCCTACCTATTATATATGGGGATCGTTTGAAAGATACCTTTCAGTGCATTCGAGACTGAAACTAAACGTGGGGAACAGCCACTGAGAATAAAGAGAGACAGATAGGCCTGATTTCAAGAATCCATCCGGTGCTTACATTTTATATATGTGTTTATAATATTCCGATTAATCAAAATTACTACACCATATGGCGCTTGTTCTTCTCCCCTGCCTCCACAGAATTGCATGACTGAATATACCTAGGTCATATCTTGAAGAACTGAGCAGCCACCAAAGAAGTTTAGGAGGTGTCTATAGACGGAACATTCACGACCAATTAAGTCCCAACATCTGGACTTTTGACGACCCCTTCCTTTAAAGGAACATTTGAACGTTAGACAAAGCGCACTGACCTATAAAACTCTTTCCATATATATATATATATATATATA